>NC_085867.1:56258426-56605197 GCF_034702125.1 Engraulis encrasicolus
GCCAGGCTACGCCCTCCTAGTGACGCAACATCATTGTATATCGCCACTTTTCATTGTTTTTTACTTATTCATTTATAAGTCACTATTTTCTAAATAAATAATCATTTCAGCACTTAAGTAGGTTATTAAATATTTTATCTTACACATAAAATGGAGACTGACCAGTAGTACTGACTCTGCCCCCCTACCCCCGCTCACCCCCTCATTCATCTCCCCGCTCCTCCACATCATTCGGTCCCCCCTACTCCCCCCACACACACACCCAGTCAACTGTGTCTATGTCAGTGTTTGTAAAGAAGCACACTCAGGCACACACAGACACACAGACACACACACACACACACACACACACACACACACACACACACACACACATACAGACGCACACACACACACACACACACACACACACACACACACACACACACACACACACACACACACACACACACACACACACACACACACACACACACACACACACACACACACACACACACACAGTTTGGCAGGACAATATGCCTTTTTTCAGCAGTCCACTGTGTTTGTGAAATTCAATCCTTTGGATATTTCAAAGTGGCAAGATACATATATTCATGCCTTTTTCTAGAAAACCTTTATACTCACGTCTGTAAGGAGATAGGACAATTTAACTGAAAAATAGGTAATCTTTATTGATAAAGAAAAATGTGTGAAAGTCTGCCATTCTGAAAAACAGAGAGCATTTTGAATTTTGGAGCACATAGATGGCCCCAAGTTTTAATCTTTTTCAATAGACCTTCTGGTCTGTAATCCACTGTGAAAACCCTGACAGGACAATAGGCCTAATTTCCCCAGCCATAGACTCTCTATGTGCATTTCAATCATTATTTTCAGCACTTTCCTTTGGGTATTGCAAGGTGGCCAACTCTATTTTCATTTGTTTTAGTTTAGTCAACCTTTGTAAACATGTATGTAAGGAAATAAGACAGAATAGTGCTGAAAGTAGTTGTCGTTCATGAATATCACCTTATAGTACAATGTAATAATGCATGAAAACCAGTCATTTTGGAAAATGGCGGCCATATTGAATTCTGAGCAAAAATTGATGTGGCCCCATGTTTTAATTTCTTCCAATGGGGCTTCTGGTCAGTAATCCACAGAGTAAAAAGTGAAAAGTGCGGTAGGACGAAAGGCCTAATTTTCCCAGCTGATGACCTGTCTACAAGTGGAAACAGTTATATAGAATGGAAAATGGAGCCCATTGGGCTAAATGCTAAAAAAATGCTACTGCAATTTCTAATCACAAATTTGATAAATGAAATACTCCTGGTTAGAACTATGGCTGGTGTTATATAAGAGGCTGTATTGTCAAAAATTTCAGGTGTTAAGTTTTTCCAGCAGGGCAGAAGATTTTGACCTGTACTCGCTAGCATTCCGCTAAAGTTTATGGATTTGGCCTCATAAATTCAGCTTGGTGACCCAGTATATAATGATCTAGTGGCGCAAAAAATCTAAAAAATACAAATCAAATGAGTTCTTATTAGTTCTAGCTTCGAAATGAATATCAATATTTCAGGGCAAAAAAAATTGTGCAATAAGAAAAAAAAAATATTACTGTAGGAAACTCCATTGAAACCCATTCATTTTTCACTTGTCTGTGGGTTAAGGCTAGCTAGTTGTAGCTAGTAGCTAGTTTCGTCAGTGAACCTCCTCTGGTTTCGATCCACCAGTTGGAAGATCCACTCAGGTGAAAGATCCCTCTGGTGGATGCCCAGCATATAGACCACTCTCACACACAGTAGTTTATAGAATGAAACAATATTAATTTTCCTCAAATATGTACCTATTGATGGTAAAATCAGAAAAAAAACGGTTCATTTTGAAGTTGCTTAGTATATTCCAGAGCTGTCAATGTTTGTGGAGTGTATGTATATGTGTATGTGAGTATATTACACTTTCTCTTTTATGTGCATGTGTGTTTGTGTTTGTGTGCGTGTTTGCATGCATGTGTGTGTGCCTGAATTGGTTCGTAGATATTATTTGAAGGCAGTACTGGGAAGGAGGGTGTGTTGGCCCTGGATGACATTGAGTTCAGAGAGGGTGTGTCCTGCTCTGAGTTCATCACACCACCCCCCAGTAAGTCTATCATTGGAGACTTTTTTTTACTTGAGCCCCTCACACTATTTTGCCATCGCATCAGAGCCATGGAAGTAAGAATCACCCTAATCCCATTGACCTCCATGTTACATTCTTGACAAAGATTGCGGCTCATGGAGCCTTTGACAAAACTCTTATCACAGATATGATGCAGAGCCAGAGAATTCAGAGTTTGTTCAAAGGCTCATGTTTGTCAAAGGCGCCATGAGCCGCCATCTTTGTCTGAAATCTATTCATCTTTTTTATCTACATAGGAACATGGGACATGAATTTCCCCTCGGGGATAAATAAAGTTCAAGTCTAAGTCAAGTCTAAGTCTAAAGGCGCTTACCCATTAGGGTTCCGCGGAACTGTTCTTACACAACTAGGCATCATAAATATTCATGAAAGTTGACGGGGGGTCGATGGTGCTGTCTGGCACGCATTTCGGCAACACTGTGCTTTCACGACATGGTGGATAGCAGAAACGAAAGAGTCCTTATCCTAAACGATAACAGTTATACTCATTACTCACTTGGCAAGTCGTCTTGTGAATTCAATTGTATATTGAAGTTGGACTGTAGGCTAGATTTTAGCCGTAGTATAGCCTTCCCTCTGCCTGAAGTGCATTCGCAAACCAGGAAGCAATTAAATGAACATTTGTCCCGTCGTCTAAAAAGTAGGCTACTTTCTGGGGATGTTTCTCAGCGTGCTTCATCTAAGGCCACATGAAATCTAATGAAAGTAACACTCCTCTTGCCTGCATGTCGAGGTGCACGCCATGGTAAATAACACAGGCAAGTCCTCATCAAAATCAGTTAGGCTATTCATTACTCTATAGTCTTGTGAATTGCAGGCAATTGGATATTGATGTTGTACTGTAGAGCGTAGATTTTAGCCGTGGTATTTGTAGCCAATTCCCTCCGTAAAGTGCATTCGCAAACCATGAAGCAAATGGATAGGAGACATCCCCTCGTCTAAAACTACATTCTGTGAGATGTTTACCTTCACAGCGTGTGTGGCGTTTACATCTTCTGAAGTAACGCTGGCTGGACGACAGTATATTTCTGATGATATGTTTATTGAACATTGACACGACTGACTGACATGACTGACTTGTACAGACTGCTACTGACTGCTAGACTGACATATGCATATCACGCGCTGCGTGCATAGAACTCAAGGCTGCGTCACACATGCGCAGTATGCAATATTATGCACTTAAACATTTACTCTACATGACATCTCCCCCCCCTTTTCAAGTATAGTAGGCACTCACTACACAAACATTAACTGTTAGCCTTACTTTGAACCATGTTTAATCTTGTACACCCACTTTATCTCTGTCATTACGTAATGAACAAAATCTTCCATATGCCCAACAAAAAACATTCTTACAAAAAAAAATCTCCTTTTTTTTCTTTTCTCTTTTCAATGTCCTTTTTTTTTTCAACGTAACTAAGGGTGTGGGTAGACTACCACAGTCCCTTGAGATGAGAAGGGGTTTATTCTGCCCTTTTGGTCATCATCTCAACTACCTTGCATACCTGGGGTTTGGTTTAACAGTCCGACCAAACCTGGTGACGACTGGTGTCGGGTGTTCAGGCAAACCAGGGGTGTCAGCAGGAGCACTGGCGGTGGTTAATCCCTGCTCTGCTGGCTCGTGCTGTCCATCTTGATCCGTCAGCTGAGGAACATCCACCTGTCGCGGTGATGACAGCTCCTGGTTGACCAGCCGGATGTGGCGCCGGTTTCGTCGCGGGGTGTCGCCTCGCTCCGTCTCCAGTGTGAAGGAACGCGGCGCTGCCTCCTGGCGCTGCCTCCTGGCGCTGCCTCCTGGCGCTGCCTCCTGGCGCTGCCTCCTGGCGCTGGTGTTGTCCAAGCCTTTTCTCCGCCGATCTTCAATCTGACTCTGTCGCCGATGGCGAGTGGTGGTAGAGGCTTGGCGGAGTACCTGCGGTTGTAGTATTTCTCATAGGACTGTTTTGCTTTTGCGTCATTTTTCTTGACAGTCTCTAGATTTGGCCACATTGGCCGCAGGCTCTCTTTGAGAACTGGGAGTGTTGTACGGATTTCTCGTCCCATTAGCAACTTAGCTGGACTTTGCCTAGTCGGCTCTGTTGGTGTTGAGCGGTAGCTCAGAAGAGCTAGATGAGGGTTATCTTGCTTGAGAATCCACTTTGCCGTCTTCACAGCTCTTTCGGCCATGCCGTTGGATTGTGGAAAGTGAGGGCTTGAAGTAACATGTTGGAAGTCATACTCAGCTGTAAACTTTTTTAATTGTTCGGATGACAGCTGAGGACCGTTATCTGTCATGAGCTCCTCTGGAATTCCGTAGCGTGTGAAGATGCTTTTCAGCTTTTGTATCACTGTTTCTGAGTTTGTCTTTGGTAAGTCTAAGATCTCAAGCCATCTTGAAAAGTAGTCGATCACGATCAAGTAGTGACGACCTTTGAACTCGCACAGGTCTGCTGCGAGCTTTTGCCATGGTAGATCTGGCAATGGTGTGGAGATCAATGGTTCTCTACTTTGGCTCGGTCTGTTGATGTTGCAATGTTTACATGACGTCACAATCTTCTTCACGTCACTGGCGATGCCCGGCCACCACACAGTGCCGTTGTACCGTTCCCGGCACTTGTTAAGGCCTTGGTGGCCCTCGTGAATTTTCTGCAACATGAAGTCTCTCATACCGCTAGGAATCACGATCTGCTTGCCACGTCGCAGCAATCCATTGGCCTCACTGAGTGAGCCGCGGTCTTTGAAGTAGGCGCTTGCTCTGACAGCTACGCTCTTCGAATGTTCCGGCCACCCCTTTTGGACATACTTGAGGACACACTGGAGCTCGCCATCTGTTCTTGTCTGATCTTTTATCTGCTCGATGATCGGCTTTCTCACTCTCAGATCTTCCTCCACCGAGTCCACGTACGCTTTCACCTCCGCTTCTAGGTCACCTGAGTTGGTGTCCGCCATGGGCTGCGTAGATAGGGCGTCTGCGACGACTAGGTGCTTGCCTGGAACATATTCTGCGACTGGGTTAAACTTCATTAACCTGATCAGCAGGCGCTGACAAAGAATTGGTGTGGTATCGAGGTCTTTTGAGTTGATTAGAGTTACCAGTGGCTTGTGGTCTGTAAGCAGCTTGTAGCTCTCTAAGCCACAAAGGCACTGGTAGAAACGCTCAGAGGCCAACACTCCTGCGAGGCACTCTTTTTCGATCTCAGCGTATCTCTTCTCGGCGTCAGTCAACGTGCGCGAACAGAACGCAACAGGTTTCAGGGCCCCATCGTGGCTCTGCAGGAGGACTCCTCCAAGCCCGTAACTGCTTGCGTCTGCGCTGACGACGGTTGACTTCGCTGGATCGAAGAACTCCAAGACTGGTGCTGATGAGATTAGCTGTTTCACTTCTGTGAACGCTCTGTCTTGCTGAGGTCCCCAGCACCAATCATGCTCAGTCTTGAGTAGCTCGTTGAGCGGCTGTAGCACCGTTGAGAGGTTTGGTAGGTAACGGCCTAAGTAGTTCACCATACCGAGTAGCCGTCTCAGCTCACTCACGTCCTGAGGTGGTTCCATTGTTGTTATGGCTTTGACCCTCTCTGGGTTAGGAGCTATGCCGTCCTTGGTCACAACTTGTCCCAGGAAGTTCAGCTCTGGTCGGCTAAGCTTGCATTTGTCCTTGTTGAGACGTAGACCTGCAGCAGCGATCGTCTCCATGACTCGTTTTAGCCTCTGGTCGTGAATTTCCCGTGTTTCTCCGCAGACTAAAATGTCGTCCATGTACACGACTGTCCTTCATGCCCATGCAGTAGCTCAGACATCTTTCGCTGAAAGATTTCGGGCGCCGATGTGATCCCAAACGGTAACCGCTTAAAGCAGTATCTGCCTAGGGGCGTAATGAAAGTGGTTAGACGTGCACTGTTCTCTTCTAGAGGGATTTGCCAGAATCCGCTCTCGGCGTCCAGGCTGGACAACACGGTACTCTTTGCTAGCTTGGGCATGATGTCATCCAAGGTAGGTAAGATAAACTTTTCCCGTTTCACATTTTCATTAAGCTTTTTCAGGTCCACGCAAATTCTTATTTTTCCATTCTTTTTCATAACATGTACCATTGGCGCGCACCATTCGGTTGGATCAGTAACCTTTTCAATTATGCCCAACGATTCCATTCTTTTTAACTCCTCTTCAACCCTGGGGAGCAGTGGAATTGGTACCCGCCGTGGCGTAGCAATGCTGTATGGCTCTGTGCCTTCTTTCAGTGTGATATTCACTGGTGCTCCTTTCAGTAAGCCTAAGCCACTGAATGTGCTGATTTCATCTATGCGCTTAATTAGGCCAAGTCTGGTTGCCACTGTTCTGCTCAGCAGATTATCTCCATTTGTTTTGACTACAACTACTCAACGCAGCAATTTCGCAGTTGCCCACTGATATTAGCCTTTAATTCAGCTAAAAACTGACCCCTTGTGGCCACTGTGCCACCTGGACTTTGGAGGGTGTTCTTCACTTCACTGAGTCTGGGCTTGCTCCGTAGTGTCTCCTATGTGGCTTCAGACATGATCGAGGTGTCTGCACCGGAATCAATTTTGAATGACACTGGCGTATTTGCTACATCTAGTGCGCCATGGTGGCTCATCCTCTGCTAGTGGTGCATCCTTTTCTTTTAGCTCTACTGAGCCCAAGAACACTGTCTCATCATCGCCAGTTTCGGTTACCTCTTGCACAGCTTTTGAAAAGCACACAGCTGCAAAGTGCCCAATTTTGTTACACTTCATGCACTTTTTGCCTTTTGCACTGCACTGCTGGGGCTCCGTATGACTACGGCCGCATCTCGTGCATGATCCTCGTTTTGTCTTTTTGTTTATCACTGCCATGTTGCCGCTTTTCTTAAATTCAGTTTTCCTCACTGACTTTACATGGTCCACGTGCTCTGCGCCATGCCCTTTGTCTGTATTTTGTGACTTGATCAGCTCACAATGCCTGGCTGTTTCAATGGCAGTCTTCAGTGTTAAATCACTTTTCATTTGCAGTCTTTGTGACACTTGTTTATCACGAATTCCGATCACTATGCGATCCCACATTTGTTCCTCTTTTAGTGCTCCAAAATAACAGTTTTCAGCCAGCTCATACAGTTGCCTGACGAATGCTTCTACACTCTCGCCTGGTTGTTGAGCTCTCGAGTGGAACTTAGCACGCTCGTAGATCACGTTTCGTTTCGGAATGAAATGTTCGTCGAATTTAGCCATTACAACGTCGTACACATCAGCATCCGTTGCTCTAGTAAACGTGAAAGCCTTGAATATGTGCTCTGCCTCCGCTCCCATGGAATAAATCAATGCATTTACCTGCACATTTTCCTCTTCCTCCGTAAGCAGTGAAGCTATGTGATTCCTGCCGAATCTTAGCTTCCAGTCAGGCCATGCTTCGGGCTTTGAGAAATCAAACTGCTCCGGTGGAGTAAACTTTGCCATGGCGATACACACTTCGTTCCCTTTTTACTCACGTCCGACGTTAACAGCTCGAATCCAGTTGTCTTCTGACACCATGTGGCATTTACATCTTCTGAAGTAACGCTGGCTGGACGACAGTCAGTGGTGTAGTCTACGTAGAACGTGGGTATATGGAGTATACTCACTTCTAAATTTCAGGGATTTCAGTATACCCACTTAAAATTGATTGATCCATTGTTTTGAATAGCACAAATATATACAGTATACCCACTTCAAAAAATGCTCAAATATACAGTATACCCACCATAAAAAGTAGACTACACCACTGACGACAGTATATTTCTGATGATATGTTTATTGAACATTGACACGACTGACTGACATGACTGACTTGTACAGACTGCTACTGACTGCTAGACTGACATATGCATATCACGCGCTGCGTGCATAGAACTCAAGGCTGCGTCACACATGCGCAGTATGCAATATTATGCACTTAAACATTTACTCTACATGACAGCGTGCACACTTCTTATGCGCTATGAAATAACGTTTATGAACACAGAACAAAAGCAACCTGTCCTACGCTACGAGACTCCCATATGAAAAGATGTGCAATGAAAAGGATTTAATTTAATGCTAGCCAGATTAGTGTGCCCTGTGACTTTTTTGAATGGTGCTTCTACTGTATTTCTCCCGTAAAAAACGGCTTCTCACAAGGAGAAGGGGTGAAGCTTCCCACATGGAAATAGAGTCTTTTTTTTAAAAAAATTTTTTTTAAAAAGGCCTACATATAGGCCTACATATATTTTTTTGAATCGGTCGATAGCCGAATGCCGTCAGCACATGAAACAATTCTTTGACATCTCCTTGACCAACGACTGGAATTACTTTAAAGAACATGATAAGTGCTTGACCAATTTTCTATGTCTAGACTACTGTATAAACTGCCGACAGAAAAGCCATGTTGATTTTTAGATGCGTCCAGCATCTCTATAACAGGGTCTGTCTGTCCGTCCGTCCGTCCGTCTGAAACGCTTTCATTACATTTCCGTCCGTCTGAAACGCTTTCATTCAATTGTTGTCTGTCTGAAACGCTTTCTTTAAATTGTTCCTTCCTGTGGCCACAAGGCGGCAGACTACGGAGCGAATGCTTGCAAGCATAGCCTTTCTATACTAAACCGGATGCTAACGTTGGCGAAAAGTAGCCTAGCCACAGGCTAACTGACAAACGTGAGGCCAACAACTCAGCCGATCGTGATGTACGCCACAAATAGACCAATCGACCTCATATTTAGACACTACAATGTTGATTTCTGCCTTCGATTTTCATCAGTTAAGAAATCTAGCGTCGGATTAACACATTATTAAGGTAGTAAAGCGAGTTGCCGCCATGTTTGTTTTCCAGAACCACCCGGGTAGAGAGCTCACGTGCAGCATTCTGGGTAATTGAGTTTCACGTTATTAATGCACAAAATGCGTGTTTTTAAAAATAATGCTGCAGTGAGTTTAAAAAATCAAACCAACTGCCATTTGGAAGGGCAATGGTGCTTTTCGTTGCGCTCAGAGAGAGTACAGGAGAGAACGCGTCTTTCGTAATTGCTTTGCAGTCGTGTGCATTTGATAAACTCTGGCACGGAAGTTCACTGCTTTCTGCCTTGACGGTGAAGCTGGTATTGAAAAAAAGTCCATAATTCACCTAAAGGTTCAACCCATAAGCGCATGATTCACCCAAACGGTTTTATTTATTTATTATTTGTCGATGTTTAGATTCTTTCCCACATGCACATAATTCTGAAATGGCGTGATACTAAAGGTTGTTAGGCCTAATAAATGTCTGGTAATTTGTAATGTAGCCTACTTCATCTAGGCTATGTGAAATTTCAAATCATATGGTTCTTTTCCAAATCCAAGAATGATGATAAGCTTATTATACCCTAAACTGCAAAAAATAAAGCCATGTCTCGCCATTTTGCTGCCTTGCTGCCTGCCACAATATTTGGAGTGTCCATGATGACCAATAAACAAAAAGTACATCCTCGGGGGGCGTTGACAGGCTAGGAGGAGGCCAGGGGGGCGTTTGGGGGGGAAAATGGCATAGTTGGAACTGGCATAGAGGGACGCATCTGTTGTCCGCCTGTCGGCCTTGTTTTAAAGTGCGTGGGTGGGGATAGATGTTTGCACATGCCGGTAAATCCTAACAGAGGGCAATATCTAGCCTAGTGGAACTTGGCTCCGCACGCCTAGAACCACGTCTGTGGCGATTCTATAATCGTCCCTGTTTCGGCCCTGTTTGAGCTGATGATGGGTGCGTATGGGTGGAGTAAATGCAACAAACAAAAACCGCACGCTCAGAGAGAGAGAGAGAGAGAGAGAGAGAGAGAGAGAGAGAGAGAGAGAGAGAGGTCTAAACATAGGAAAACAGCTATACATTATATATACTGTTGAGTCAAAAAAATTAAGTCAATCCAGTGTATCCTGACTGGTATTAAATGATCACTTAAAAGTCCATAAAGCCATCAAATAAGACATGTACATGCATTTAAATTTGCACAGAAAGACCTGTCTACACCTATACAACATACAGAGTCCTTAACACCTAAAACACCTATGCCTACATTATATACACTACACGCACGCACACGCACGCACACACACACACACACACAAACACACACACGCGCACACACACACACACACACACACACACACACACACACACACACACACACACACACACACACCCACACACACACACACACACACACACACACACACACACACACACAGTAAAGCTCACACAACATTGGTTCGGCAGCATCCCAGCCGAAAACATGAACAGAAAATGGTGCAAGGCACACTGTTTACAGCACAGCTACATTTCTTACAATTGCAGGGGCTTTTACTCTTGCAACCACATCTGATCATCTGTAAAATGTAGTCTGGTGCCACTTTGACATTTTCTGGAACACTTATTGGTATCAGTGATTTGTTGCATGGGTCTTTCTTCCATCCAAATGCTTCAGGAGATAGTTCAGGTGGAGTGTGAACCAATGTCCTCCACAATATTGCTTGAAAATGAGCCCTTTTCACATTCTCAAGAAATGCCTCTGTTGTTGGTGGAAGAGCAGCCAGGTTAGGTGAAGATAAATGACCTTTCCCATTCTTTTTCCCCATACCACCAACCTTGTATGTGACATGCTGATACTGTCTGGAATGCCATAACATGCCGACACAAAGTTAGTGGCCTCACTGGAAAGTTGTTGGAATGGTGCCAGCACATTACCAATTGATGTCAAGTGATATCCAGCTTTTAGGGTCTTGATAACAAAGCCTTTACCAATACCAAAATAGGATGCCGCAGTGTCACACCCTGATATGGCATGGGCTGGTAAAAGGTCAATTACAATGTCATTTTGTGGATTTACATTTTAAATTTTATCTCTTTCCATGTTAATACGACCACCACTGAAATTATGTACTTTGTAGGCAAACAAATAATCAGCCAAAAATTATGTAATTATTACTTACATAATTACATACTTATTTTGTGTTACAACAGCAAAGGAAGAGTAAATAGCAATGTATGAAATGGTGAAATTCTGTGTTGAATTAGTAATCCTTTCTGGGTATGTCTGAGCTGACACCACCAATATTCGCCTAAATGTTACATATTTCTGCTTGACAAACAGCTAGTTATGTAATTGTCTAAAATGTATTTGGTACAAGGACACTTTCTCCACTTTGATGTGGCAGGCCTACCACCCAGAATGCTCTATGGTTAATCATAGTGCAGTTATGAAGCTGTCAAAAGCTTGTGGGCTATGGCTGCAGCGAAATCAACATGAAAGGGTTAATATCTGAAATTGGCACATCACCCACTCTTATCCTGATGGGTAAGTGTTGGACAACTTCAAACAGCAAAACCAAACAACCCACTATGAGATATAAAGCCAAGTTTGGCGAAATGTTGGCCTTTGTGTCTCCGACTTGGAAAATCAGGCTTTTTGGGTGAATGCCCCGCCCCCAAACATGCATGACCCCACCCCCACTGATGTCCATACCTCACCACCTGTTCTTATACACATCCTACCATGTAAACAAACACAAAATAAGTATGGTATAGGGTATTTGGTCAGCATAACATGAATTGGGAGCCAAACACTGTTGTAATCTATGGCTGCAGCACATCAAGCATAAAAGGCTCAATATCTGAAAATGCTCAAGGGATATCACCGGGCATCGTCTGGAATCTTAATAGGTACACCTTAGGCAACCACAAACTGCAAAGAAAAAAACTTTATCAGACGAAACTGGGTTCGGCTGATATTTGGCTTTTGGCTGCCGGACTACATACAACACAATAATAAATTGGCTAATATAATAATGAATAAAACTAATTTCCAATCCCCCTACAACCACAACTTTGTAGCCTATCGCCTGCATTTCACCACCACACCACCATGCGCGCAAAACCATCCGAAGATAACGTCGCCTGCTTCTGAATCTAAAAAAGTAGCCTAGCCTGGAAAACTTCTGTTTCTTCAAAATCAATTAAAATATATATATTTTTTAAATGCATGCCGCCATCGTCTAACTCCTACTGAACTAGCTCCACTGAGCACTACTTCGGATGCTTGGAGGAATTGTGAAGTTATGAAAAATAATATCTGTTCATGGCAGTCTTGCGCAAACGACAAATTGAAATGGCACATGTTAAACAAACAAAAAAAAGGCACGAGTAAAAGTGGTGAACGCATTGTAAGGGTAATGTGCAGCCGTGGTTATCAAACTGCTGGGTTATTCTCAACCAAAAACTAGGCCTAAATCAAAATGATCATCGCAAGCTGCACTGCTTTGCCGACGTTTGTGGAATGGGAAAGGGACTTTGCTGGTTGCAATGACACAGACGATCCAACTAAGATAAACAACACGCGCCCTGCGCCTCACTGCCTTGTTTGATGGCTTGGATAGAAAAAACTATAAGGACATCAGCATCTTCCTGGAATAATCATCTAACAGCTAAAAAGAGTAGCGAGTGGTCCTTTTGTCTCCCTATCTTGGTAAGTGAATCACATTCCTTTCTCCCTCTGGATAGCGTTTTAAAATTTCAGACATGACACCACAGTCGATCATTACTTCAAACGGAATTACATCTTTAAAGGGACACTGTGCCGGAAATGGTCAAAAAAGGTACTGCAACTATGCTGCTTATTGAAATTGGGCTGCCTATTGCCAAATTTGATCTTTACATGAAAGTTTACTAAGTATTAAACAAATATTTTCTAGTATGGTCCAAGTACAGTCATTTTTGCAGCTAAAAATGGCTATTTTTGGAAATTCAAAATGGCGGACCATGGAGAAGATCCCCCTTTTCATGTATGAAAAGTGCAATTTTTCCAGTCATAATGAATACTTAGAATTTGATGCGGGTGGTAAGTATTCATGAAAAAGGTAACATTAGTGAATGGGCAGCATGAATTCTGGAAATAAACAACTAAAAATCTCACACAGTGTCTGTGATGCGATGAAATAGTTAATCTGTCATACGCATAATATTGGTGACGTCATTACGTGAAGCGAAGACTTCTGGGAATTATTATTATATCCATGAAGATGCTAGGAGCATAAAGTTATGTCCGTGTTATCCTGAGTTTAATAAAATACCTCAATGATAAATACAGCCTGGCATTTTCATGACATGGTGTCAGAAGTGGCCCAGTGACTGCAGTGATCGACGCAAGGAGAAAGATTCGACTGAAGTAAACGACGACCGAGATGGCAAAGTTTCACGCACCGGAATCGTTTGACTTCACCCAGCCGTCCGCATGGCCGGTATGGAGACAACGCTTCTCTCGCTATAGAATCGCTATGAAACTCGACAAAGAGGACGGCGAAATTCAAGTAAACACTCTACTCTACGCGATGGGTAAGGAGGCTGAACCCATTTTCAGTACTTTTACTTTTCCGGATGAGATTGAGGATTACTATGGGGAAACAATGAAAAAGTTCGACGAACATTTTGTCCCTAAACGGAATGTTATCCACGAGCGGGCATGCTTTCACAGACGCTCACAGAGGCATGGTGAGAGCGTGGAGGCGTTCGTGAGACACTTGTATGAACTGGCGGAGTATTGCGACTTCGGTGCGACGAAAGACGAGCAGATACGGGATCGCATCGTCATTGGATTAGTGGACATGGAAGTATCACAAAAACTGCAGCTGGAGCCGGACTTGACTTTAGAAAAAGCTATCAACATGGCTCGACAGTCAGAGCTTATCAAGGCACAAAGCACCACCCGATCACCAGAGAGTGAAGTAAGTGCAATTACTCGCAAGCCAAAACAATTCAAAAATGCAGAGAGAAAACAAAGTAATGCTAAAGCTAAAAGTGGGCAACAAGGAAATGCATGCCAGCGATGTGGCAGAGTGCACGAGTTTGGAGCATGTCCAGCAAACGGCAAACAGTGCCGCAAATGCAGTAAAAAGGGACATTTTGAAGCTGTGTGCAAAACGAAAGCAGTGCGTGCAGTGGCAGCTGCTAACAGTGACAGTGACGAGGGCAGCTCTTGGCTATTAGGAGCCATTACTGAGGACAACGATGTCGACGAGGACAAGTGGCTTGTAGATCTACAAATTAAAGGGAAAGCTGTGCAATTCAGGATTGACACAGGCGCAGATATTACAGTGATTTCAGAGAACACATTCCTCAGCCTGCCCCAGCGCCCTGTGTTAAAGGACACAAAAGCTGTTTTCACTAGTCCTGGTGGGAAACTGGATTGCAAAGGCAAATTCTTAGCAGAGACCGAGAAACGTGGTGTGAAACACCAATTCTGGATTTATGTGATGAGGGGCCCATTCACCACCAACCTGCTGGGTAGGAGAATAGCTTCTGAAATGGGGCTGATTCGCAGAGTGGATGGGATTGAAAGCTACGAGGATGTTTTTGGAGATATTGGACTTTTGAAGTGTGAGCCTGTGAAAATTGAGCTCCAGCCCGATGCCACTCCTTATAGCCTCGCCACACCCCGCCGCATTCCCTTCCCGATCATGCCTCAGGTGGTTGAGGAGCTGAGGCGCATGCAGTCTTTGGGCATCATAGAGGAGGTGCACGAAGCCACAGACTGGTGCGCCCCCATGGTGCCAGTTATCAAAAAGAACAAAAAGCCCAGAATATGTGTGGACTTGAAAAAACTTAACAAAGCAGTGAAACGAGAGCGATTCATCCTGCCTACGCTAGAGGACATCGCACCAACGCTCTCAGGCGCCACAGTGTTCTCCACTGTCGACGCTTCTAGTGGATTTTGGCAAATACCGCTAGATGCCAACAGCAGGAGGCTCACGACATTCATCACGCCGGTGGGTCGGTTCTGTTTCCGGAGGCTGCCATTTGGCATAACCTCGGCCCCGGAGATTTTCCAGCAGAAAATGAGTGCCCTCCTGAGGGACCATGAAGGCGCCGTGGTCGTCATGGATGACGTCCTGATCTTCGGCAAGGACAGAGAGGATCACGACAAGAATCTTCGAAAGGTGCTGGAGACGATCAGAGCGTCTGGACTGAAGCTCAACCGCAGTAAGTGCCAGTTTGGAAAATCTGAGATCCAGTACTTTGGCCATGTGATAGGCAAAGATGGCATTAGGGCGGATGAGAGTAAAGTCAGAGCAATAACAGAGCTACCGCGCCCCACCAACACAACAGAGCTACGCCAGACCATCGGGATGGTCAACTACTTGGGAAAATTCCTCCCTGCCCTCTCATCTGTCATGCACCCCATCAACAGCCTGCTGAAAAAGGACGCCGCTTGGGTGTGGGGAGAGGCACAGGAGGAGGCGTTCAAGAAGGTAAAGCAAATGCTGACCTCCACTCCAGTACTGGCGTACTACGATGCATCCAGACCTACCGTAGTCAGTGCTGACGCCAGCAGCTACGGTCTGGGGGCTGCGTTGCTACAGGAGCAGGGGGATGGACTACGACCAGTGGCCTTCTGTTCCAGAACGTTGACGGAGACTGAGCGACGGTATTCTCAAATCGGCCTCGCCAGCGTGTGGGCATGTGAGCGGTTCACCAGGTATCTGCAGGGAATGGAGAAATTCTGTTTACAGACAGATCACAAACCGCTCGTTCCTCTCATAAACTCGTACGACCTCGACAAAGCACCTGTGAGATGTCAGCGGCTGCTTATGCGTCTCATGAAGTTCAACGCCGACGCCGTGCATGTCCCAGGGAAGCAACTTGTTGTGGCAGACACGCTGTCGCGCAACCCTCTGCCAGACAGAGACACGTCGGACACGGAAGAAAAGGTCAAAGCCTACGTACAAGCCGTGATCGAGTCAAGACCAATCACAGGAGACAGACTGGACGCGATTAGGTCAGCCACTGGCCAGGACACTGATCTACAGACTGTCATCCGCTACACCAGGGCCGGCTGGCCAGGTCAGTTATCACGCATTCCACACACACTACATGAGTTCCATGCTGCTAGGGCACACTTGTCAGTAGCAGAAGGACTTCTCCTGTATAATGACAGGATTGTCATTCCTCGCTCTCTGCGAGCAGATGTACTGTCCCAGCTACACAAAGGCCATCAGGGGCTTACCAAGTGTCGCAGCAGGGCCAGCATGTCGGTGTGGTGGCCAGGGATAGGCCACGCCATCACCAAAATAGTGAGTACATGTGAATTCTGCCTTAAGAACAAGCCTACGCAGAGGCGTGAGCCGCTGATAACCACGCCCCTGCCCAGTGGTCCGTGGCAAAGGATTGCCGCTGACCTCTGTGAACAAGATGGCAAGCAGTACCTCATTGTTGTGGACTATTACTCGCGGGACATTGAAATAGCACAGCTGACTACCACTACCAGTCAGCAAGTGATTGCTCGCCTGAAAAGCATGTTTGTGAGGTGGGGTATACCCTTGGAGCTGGTTTCAGATAACGCTACCCAGTTCACTTCAGCTGAGTTCCAAGCATTCAGTGAGCAGTACAACTTCACACACACTAAGTCTAGTCCCCATTATCCACAAGCCAATGGAGCTGCCGAGCGGAGCGTTGCCACAGCAAAGCGCATACTGCGGCAGCCAGACCCTCACCTAGCCCTTATGAGCTACAGGGCTACACCAATCACCGCAACAGGCCAGAGTCCAGCTCAACTGGCCATCGGACGACAGATCAGGACAACAGTTCCAGTCCTGCCTACACAGCTGGCTCCGAGTCCTGTTGACACCGACGCTGTGAGGAGCAAAGACCAACAAGCCAAAAGTGCCTACCGCTTCTTCTACAACAGACGGCACTCGGCTCGTCCCTTACCTGTACTGGAGTCAGGTCAACGCGTCAACCTCAAGTTGGACGGCGAGAAAGGCTGGAAGACTCCAGCAAAAGTCATCGCGCAGGCACCTGAGCCCAGGTCCTACTACGTCCAAACAGACCAAGGGACATTTACCCGTCGGAACCGCCGACACATCCAGGAAGTGCCGGGGTCACCAGAAAAGGTCACTGCATCAGAGACTAGTGACCAAAGCCAGCCCAGTTCCAGTGACCCGGGCTCCCCTTCTCTTCCTGCGGTGGGGCCTGTCACTCCCGGTCCCACTGTGTCCCAAAGCCTACCACCAACCACACCCAAAAGACCTGGGAGAGTTACTAACCCTCCTGCCTGGTTAAAGGACTATGTGCCTAAATAGACCTGAAGGTGGTAAGAGAAAAAAAAAAGGAAAAGAGAAATGTAACAGAAATGCTAAATGTTTGAATGTTGAATGTTTTATGTTGCAGATTCTTAACAGGTTGTGATAACTTACTGGAGTTAATGAGTTAAACAGTTTATTAATGAGTTCATTTGTTTAAATTTTGGTACCTAAATGAAAGAAGTAAGAATAACAGTAACAGGAATTGAAGTAATAACCAGCCATTTATGTTATGCTTTATTACAGGTTTATTTTTGAAGTAAATATGCTGGGAATTTAAGTTATAAACAAGTGACTGATTTAATGGTAATGATTTACTTTACTAAGGGGGGAGATGTGATGCGATGAAATAGTTAATCTGTCATACGCATAATATTGGTGACGTCATTACGTGAAGCGAAGACTTCTGGGAATTATTATTATATCCATGAAGATGCTAGGAGCATAAAGTTATGTCCGTGTTATCCTGAGTTTAATAAAATACCTCAATGATAAATACAGCCTGGCATTTTCATGACAGTGTCCCTTTAATGCACAGTAAAAAGGTGAAACAAGATGCAAGATAGGTCTAGCCTACAAATGCTAAAACAATAATTTAAATTTCATCTCCACTCGTCTTGTGTATAGGCCTAGCCTAGGGTGGCCAGATGTCCGTGCATTAAAATGCATGAATGGATTAAAATGCATGAAATTGCATCCAAGAAACACAAATTTTATTGGGGGAGCCCCCCAAACCCCACGTCCAAAAAGTTGTCTGAGACCCCCATAGGGTCAAAGTTATAATTCGAACTCTGCTTATAGATAACTAACTCCTGCACTGATTGTGGCTAAAAAACACATGAGATGGTATAAGCGTTCATAAATGAAGGATTTCCTATTACTACTTCAATTTATTTTTAACATATTATGTAGAAATCCTGTTTACATTCCCAATGCATTCCAATGTAATTAGTCCGATGTTCATTTCAGAACGGCGGCCATGCCAGAAAATCATGAGGCCTAATGTTGCTATGGGACGTTGTATTGACCTTCGCTCTTGTTAGACCCACCTTCCTTGGGGAAACTATCTAGGGGGAAATTATGTAATAGGATGCGATGGATTTGTCTGGGCCTAATTGTGCGTTCATGTGGTCTCGTAATTATGGTAAATAACAAACAGCGACATTGGAAGCACACATGAACGCCACTCCTTCTGGTATTTTCCACTGGACAACTCGTAGACAGGCCTGAGTCTCAATCTGGTCCCCCCCATCTTTAATTTGTAAACAACAACAGGAAAGCCCATGAGTTGGTACTATAAATACCACTTGGCAACTGGATAATACTGTATCTACTTCAGAATACCACATGAATGCACAATAAAGACTGCAGGCATTCCAAGTTTAAAAAAATAAAAATAAAAAATTGGACCAACCCTTGGTGCAAGATTTGGAAAATTGAACCAACGGTTCAAAAGTTACCAGCAGAAATGTACCTGCAATGTAATGTACCTGCTGGTGGCACTAGAGGGTTCGGAGTGTGGACCTACGTTTTTTTGTAAATAATGAGACTGTCCAGAATCTGTGTGGCAATTTGCCACATTTTCCTATGTACGGTTCAAAGCGCTGCATAGACATCCCACAGGAGAAAAAAGGTTACTCAATTATGATTGGAAAGAAAGCTATGAACACACCTTCGCCAGCGTCACTGCTTGGTCCCTAATAAGTAAAGAAGATTGAATAGTGGAGATGCAAGGTTTCTGCCTGATGGCGAAGATATGAAAATCTTTCAACTAATGACAAAACAGACTTCACTTTTTACTTCAATGGTAGTGCGCTGGAGAAATGTTCATCTTTTCACATGTACATTTTTGGGGTTTTTTTTGTGCCTTTTCAGCTGTCCCACCCACAAGCGATGCAGCAGGTATTGCAGTGTCCATCACTCTTACTGTGATCCTGCTGGGGGCATTTGTGGGCATCTTGTTCTTCTACCTGCGGCTGCGTCAGAAGATCAAGGCTAGCTTGTATGACAACTTTGTGGATGAGTTCAGTAATTCCAATGAAATCAGCAATGAGCCAGACTCGAGGGTCAGTACTCAGTCGAAGTGTGTGTGTGTTTTTGGGGGGGCAGGAGTGGCAGTTAAAGGTGCCCTGTGTAATGTGTTTAGCAGTTTTTTTTTCCGTAATTCATGCTGCTCATTCACAGATGTTACCTTTTACGCCAATTGGCTACTTACCACCATCATTACTAAAAGGTGATGAAAAGGTGGATCTTCTCCATGTCCGCAATTTTGAATTTCCAGAAATATATATTTTTAGCTACAAAACTTACTGTACTATGGTCATACTAGTAAATGTTAGTTTATTACTTATTAAGAAGAAATTTGGCAATTGGCAGCCCAGTTTCAATGAGCAACACATTTGCAATACGTACTCTAGCCACCATCCTACACAGTGTACCTTTAACATGTTCCAATTCAAAAATGTCTTGATGTTGTGTATGCACTAATCGTGTGTCTATGTAATATTGAGTCATGTTCCTCATTAAGGCAAGGCACTTTCTTTGCACCCCCCCCCCTCTCTTTTTTATTTTTATTTTTTTAAATCTTTTTGAGGACACAAGAAAAACACAATTTATACTCTTTATAGGCTTCAAACCTATAATAAGATGTAATAAACTAATCTTGAATCTTGAATCTTGAACCTTGAATTAACCCTTTGTACTCTGTGTGGCCTCTGTGTTGTCTTTCTATGCTAAAGATCCTCTTAATAAAGCTACTGACGTTGTTACTCTGTTAGTATGTGTCAATAACAAGTCAGTAGTAATATTGCCATATCATGAAACACGTGATAACTTGCATCTTGTTATTGTGCTAAATACCAGTGTATCTTGTTGCAGGATCGTGAATCTACCTCCCAAAGCCACGAACACAGGTATGTGATTAAGTTAATATGCACGCACGCACGCACGTATGTTTGTGCCTAGAAGCATCCAACTGTTGAATAAGTTAAGTGCAGACAGAGTTAATGTGATAACTTTAATATACTTAATGTATATAGGATTTTTAAATTTAATTTAATTATTTCTATTCTGCCAGGACTTTTTATTTTTATTTGAATACTTTGTATGTTTCGTTTGTTTTTTAGTCTTGTCCTTGTATAATGTTGTAATTGTCTGTATGTTCAAGTGTTCCCAAAACGCAAAACAAATTCCCCCTGGGGCAATAAAGGTATATTCTATACACCCACACACACACACCGTAAAAAACTAGCATACTAATACAGGCATGTACAATATCAAACACACACAGCAGCTGCAGAAAGTACAATCAGTGGTCATATAGGTTATGTCCAGTAGTGTTGATGCAGTATGTGAAGTATAAGGTGTGAAGGGTAACGTGCAAGAGGAATGGTGAATGAAATGTTGCTCAGTGTCTTTGAAATGTTCATGTAGATTTCTTCAGTATGTTGACTAGTCTGATGGCTTGTCAGTCTGCTGTGTGCTGTGTAGCACTTCCCTGGTGGTAGTAGGGAGAACAGTTTGGGTGCTGGGTAAGTGGTGTCTTTGATCGTTTTCATTGTTTTCTTGGAACAGTGTGAAGTGTACAGGCCCTGAATGGCTGGTTAGGGGTACAGCGCCGCCAGTTAGTATTGGCACCCCTTAATTTTATTTACAAAATGTGCAATATATCCCGAAATAAATGGAAATATAAAAAACTTTTACCAACAGGATCTTTTAATTGAAGGTCCAAAGATATTTAGAATAGCAAAGTATTTTTTTCCAAATGCATTTTGTAATTTCAAGCAAAAACATGAAAATATCCATGAATATTGGCACCCCTATTTAACGGACTGGTCTCACACCATTAAACAGCAAAAGCATCCTCCAAAGGTTTTGGTATTCGTCTACGAGCTTCTTGCACTTCTCTAGTGGCATTTTGAATTGTGCATTTGGATGTGTGCTTTGGGTTTTTGTCTTGGTTTGAGGTGAAGATCATGTTTACTCCAAGTGTTCTTCCACATGGTTACACATTTTCCTGTAAATGATGATACCTGTGATGCCTATCATGATACATGTGATATGGTCAAAGCCTCCAATACCTAATGCATCAATGGGGGGACATCATATTATAGATCTGACACCATGCTTGATTTTTGGTACGGTGTCCTTTTCCTCAAAGACTTTCTTGCAGAATATGCAAACATGCTGTTTGTGTGCATCACTGAAAAGCTGTACTATTGCTTCATCTGAACATTCATAAAAGGGCTGTGCTTTCCCTGTATTCTCTTATACAGACATTAGTCTAGTCACCAGAGGGGGGTCACGCGCACCCCCTCTACTTGTTGTCGAAACCTATTTTTTTAGACTCCTCCATATGTCTAATTTACAATAAGAGATGTTAGCATTGCTGCAAATTGTCCCATGGGTGTTTTTCAGGGCTCATCTTGGAAACTGTGCAATAGCGATTTATACAATTCTGACATTTGACTATTCACATAACTTTTGAACCAGACATGGTACAAAGACAAATGAGACCACTTTTCCATATAATTCTAGCATGGGGAATTGATCGGAAGGGTCAATGGGTTCATAAAAACATGTTTAGACTACTTTCTAGGAGAAAAATGACTAAAATGTATCAAATATTCTAGAAATTCTGACAGGAACTAGTGTGTAGATTTTCAAAAATGGTGTAAAGACGACATTCATTGCAAGTATTTATGACCAGAAACATTCTTTAACTTGAGGTGACTACCATACATGCTGTCATTAACATTAAAACATCCCTGCCACCTTTTAAGGCTATGATTAGTCATGGTTGATGCGAAAAGCATAATATTAGCAATCAGATGCATTGATGACTTGACCCTTCCAAAGCATCCAAAAACAGATTTTTTTCAGTGGTTTACAATAGTTTCAGAAGTACTTGGACAGAAACAGACTTCATGATGAAGGTATAAGGGCCTGGTATCCACACGTGGGGCCCATGCTTTCTGAGCAGCACCGTTGGGAGCAATTTGTATAAACAAAAGGGCATCAAAATTACATATTCAACATCTGCACCCTGTGCTGTTCATAAAAGATGTTGCAGGTAGCTTAACATTATCCATGTTCTCTCCAGACTTTGTCATGTCTGTCACATGTCTTCAGTGTGAACCTGCTCTCATCTATGAAGAGCACAGGGAACCAATAGTGAATGTGCCAGTCTTTATGTTATCTGGTATATGCAAATCGCTCCCTACAGTGCTGCTTTGTAGGAATATGCCCCACTTCTGGACACCAGACCCTCATACTGTCCTAATGAAACCATCCTCATCATCCTGAACCTCTCTGGAGCTTTTGAGACAGTTTCTAACACCATCCTCTTGGAATGGCTCTCTGAGTTCACTGGATTAAGGATCACCTGGATTGATGCTCATCTTGGATTTATCACTATCAATTCAGTCCCACATCAAAATAGTCACCAAATATGCTTTTTACCATCTCAGAAACATCTCCAGACTCACTCTCAAACTCTAACACACACACACACACACACACACACACACACACACACACACACACACACACACACACACACACACACACACACACACACACACACACACACACACACACACACACACACACACACACACAGCAAAGCAAAGCAACCTTGGGTGTTTTGAAAGTCACTAAATAAATACTGTAGAATTGTTATTGCTCCTGAGCATTTGAGCATTTGACATTAGTGGCCTAAAAAGCTGATTTTGCAGGGCTCTGGCAATCCCACTGCTGGGTTGTAAGCCATCCTATGGCCTCCTCCATGTCCCTTGGTGTACTGACATGTCTCCTGACATATCTTGCATGTTCTGGACATTGTGCTGAAGGACACACCCAACTGTCTTGCCACAGCACACATAGATGATTGGATATGTAGCACTAGCTGAGCAAATGTTCATGATGGGTGAGTTTACACGGGAAGCAATGGCATTAATGGGCTTCATCAGTGACAAAGGGTTGGTGTCCCAGTAGAGAATCTCGCTCATGCACCTCTCCAGGGATTTTCAGTAGTTCACTCTCTTTACACCAGTAACAAACCGAGTGATGGGTGAAGAGTGTGAAGGGTGTTGGGCGTGCCCTGGATATTGGGTTGTTGTGTCTGTACCACATTTACAATGTCAACCTCTTTCCTGAGTCTCATCACCCCATGGCGAGGATATCCACCAGAGCTGTGTCATCTGCAAACTTCCAAAGATGATTGGTGCTAAAGGTTGTTTTGCACTGATGACTGAGCACACAACCTTGGGCCCTGTGCTGAGAGTCATGATGAATGAGGTTTTTGGAATTTGGTGCTTGCCTAAAGAAGTCTTGAAGCAAGTTGCAGAGGCTGGTGTTACCCAGATTGTACAGTCTGTAGATGAGGTACTGGTGCTGAATGCTGAATTGCAATCCATGACCAGCATCCTCATATGTCAAGAGCATTCTATCATATTAGTTTTTTTGTACAGATGGATTAGGGCTGGAAGGACGGGAGAGATCACCTCCTCTGTGGGATATTTGGCTGAGTATACAATGTGAATAAGAAGAGGGTAGATGGATGGATTTGTTTTTGGATGTGCAACATTACAGTAACGTGCGGTCAACTTTATGGCTGGTGAGGCACTGACTTTTCCAATATCAGATTTTCAAATATATAATACTACAGCAACAGTATAAGTACATTTTAGTAAATTTACCAAATAGGCCTACTGATAAGTTTCATACGTATGTCATAGCTTTCTTAACATAAGGTAGGCCTACAAAATAAAACATGCTGCATTTCCGTAGAGAAAATGTTATTAGATCTCTCACTCTCTCTCTCACACACACACACACACACACACACACACACACACACACACACACACACACACACACACACACACACACACACACACACACACACACACACACACACATACACACACACACACACACACACACACACACACACACACAGGATTCAAACAGTGGTCTCACATAAACCACACAGCAGCAATGTGGACAAACAAAAGCATCACGGCAGAGAGAGCTGGATAGCAGAGCAGAGGAGAGGAGAGTAGTGGAGTGGAGAGGAGAGGAGAGGAGAGGAGAGTAGTGGAGAGGAGAGGAGAGGAGAGAGGAGGAGAGGGGAGACGAGAGGAGAGGAGAGGAGAGGAGAGGAGAGGAGAGGAGAGGAGAGGAGATGGGAAAAGAGAGGAGAGGAGAGAAGAGAGGAGAAGAGAGAAGAGGAGAGGAGAGGAGATGGGAAAAGAGAGGAGAGGAGAGGAGAGGAGAGGAGAGGAGATGGGAAAAGAGAGGAGAGGAGAGGAGAAGAGAGGAGAAGAGAGAAGAGGAGAGGAGATGGGAAAAGAGAGGAGAGGAGAGGAGAGGAGAGGAGAGGAGAGGAGAGGAAAGGGAAGGAAAGGAGAGGAGAGGAGAGGAGGAGAGGAGAGGAGAGGAGATGAGAGGAGAGGAGAGGAGAGAGGAGGAGAGAGTAGTAGAGGGGAGAGGAGAGGAGGAGAGGAGAGGAGAGGAGAGGAGAGGAGAGGAGAGGAGATGGGAAAAGAGAGGAGAGGAGAAGAGAGGAGAAGAGAGGAGAAGAGAGGAGAGAAGTGGAGAGGAGAGGAAAGGAAAGGAAAGGGAAGGAAAGGAGAGGAGAGGAGAGGAGAGGAGGAGGGGAGAGTAGTGAAGAGTGTAGCTCCTTCACAGCCCACTGCTCTCACACACACAGGATTCAAACAGTGGTCTCACATAAACCACATCAGGGCGGATGCTCAATGAAAGACACACACACACACAGGATTCAAAACATGGTGTCATATAGACCGCTGAGCACCACGGCGAACAAACTGGTGTGATAGCGTTTGTGATAAGCACCGGATTCTCGTGCAAATGTAGGCCTACATCTACGTGTACGAGGCCACGGCAAATGATGTGGGACAAAGGTGTGGCAGGAAGCGAATGTCAACATTTAAACAGAGATTACTACACAAGCTTCGATATGGTCACCAAATATTTTGGGACTGTCATTTATGTTATGCCTACACTTTGGAATTAGATCAGAGTCTTGTAGTTAAGCTACACGGGTATATTTGATTTACCTCAACGCCCTGTATTACTCAACTTTACAAACAGTTACAGGGCACATGAGAATCCTGTTCAGATCACAAAAGCTACCACCACACCAGAGAGAATCACGGCGGATTCTTTATCTCCCCACGGGTCTCACAAACACAGGCTTCACACACATAGGAAACACTGATCTTACCTTTAACTGGTACATCAGGTCCAGGCGCCGCTCTTTTCCTTCACTTTTGGCGTTGCGCTAACGTTACTTTAGCCGGCGCTGTTCATCCAAAGCCACATCTATTCGAGACGCCCCAAACGTCCAAAGCAATTTGGCATTGAATATGAATATGAGTAGCCGCGAGGATTTGTTTCGTGAGGCTCCTTAGTCCTTAGTAAATTGTTAAGTCGTGAAATCCCATGCGAATGTTCTTCCACACATTCTCGCCGGTTGCAAACAAGACACAGGGGAAACAAAAAAAATAGTTTCTGTTGTACCGCTCACTTTGAAATGATCGGGTAGTTGACCGGTCACCTGCAGCAAACCCTTCAGCTCTGTCGGTCCTCCATTCTTTATCACATACTTTCCCCTTGGAAATCCAACTTTGAGAATGGTCTTAGTTTCGTTATGAAATCCACTTGTAGCAGTCAAAGTGAACAAGCTAGCCAACAACACCGACTGACTGTATTGTGAACTTCAGATTCGCTATGACGTAACTGGCCAGCAAGACTCAATAGAGTTCTTCAGCGGAAGCGGAAGTATGTAGTAGATTGTAGTCTTTCATGTTAGCATTTAAGGACGTCCTGGTTCCTATCGGCTTCCGGCCTCCATTGGGAATGAATAGGGGTAAATTTCAAATAAGCTCCGAGTGCAAGCACGCGCTTAGCGAACCCCCGCAAACTGTCGAGGGTGTTAAAAATAGGCTGTAGGTATGACATGGTTGATCATTTTGTGTCAAACTTCGACATAAATACGATGTTGCGTCCATATGCTAAACCCGGAAGCTTTTG
The DNA here is from genome assembly GCF_034702125.1 of Engraulis encrasicolus. Lineage (NCBI taxonomy): Eukaryota > Metazoa > Chordata > Actinopteri > Clupeiformes > Engraulidae > Engraulis > Engraulis encrasicolus. The sequence goes on from NC_085867.1 coordinate 56,284,718, forward strand.
GCGACTACAGAAACGGCGCCAGTATCTAACGGCATGTACGTGCGGAGGGTTGTATCCATGGCAACCAAAGGAAAGTATGTAGTTCGGAAGTTTTAATGATCAGAAAGGGGTTAGCAATATTGAATTATAATCGTCATGATTTAACATGTGAATACACCAACATGATGATACGATCCGTTCCACTAATGAGAAAGGGATGCGGGGACACGCTAATGTTCGTTGTTGCCGTGCAACTTATATTTTTGCCAAACCTGAATCTCTATGGCGTTTTGCAATGTAAAAAAACGCCATGGAACCGGTAGTCCAAACGCCGCATACAAGTTGACGTCAACGCTGAAGAGCTCTATGCCAGAAGGAGTCTGCGGCCAGGCTACTGCTGGCCTCACCACTGTATATTTCAGTGGGCGTTCAGAGTAAAGAAATGATAATCACACGTAGAAAATAGTAAAAAAAAATATCAGGAAATGAGGGCACACCATACATACTTCTATTAAATGTATAAAAACGTTTAATACAATATTACCAGGTTGCATTCACAGAACGAGCAAAATGGCGCATGCGCTCAAGCCTGTTAACGAGGGATTGCGCAATCCGGGGGTGAGGCAAGTTCAGAGTTGCCCCAAATTCAGCGTATTCGGAGGAATTTGACATGAAATGGGCAAATATTACGATTTTGGCCACAAAAATGATTGAAAACGAGTGAAACAGTTTAAACACTGCTTAAATGGTAGTTATGGTGCAGATGCTCGAAAACAATAGCTGTTATTGTAACTATAATTCATATTTACTGCATCTCATCATAATCATCTGGGGCTGGTGAGGCCATGCCTCCCCTGCCGTATTGGAGTGCACGTGCCTGCAACATTACTAGCCCTTCAAAGCATTTCATGATGCATGCGTCAGGATAGGAATGATTTCTTTGGCACAACTTTGATGGTGGCCGCTTTAAAACATGATGGGATCATGGCTTGTTGGTAAAGAGAGTGTTTAGCAACTCTGCTCTGTCTTTGAGCACACAACATGGTTTTCATGGGTTGATTATGGCAGACACAGAGTCTGACACAAACAGAGTCTGACACAGACACAGTGTTTCTCACTGATGCCTGAAGAGAATGGTGGTCAAATCCAAAGCTTTCATTTTAATATTAAATCAGAGTGCATCCTAGGGGGTATACTAATTAGCTGGTTTAGTAAGTTAGAGGTATATCATCTGGAGCCTGGACCCCTAATGTTCTTTACTAAAGGATAACAATAGGCATATCTATTAGCAGGTTTACCACTCATTGTTGGTTAACAGAGTCTGGTTTATCATTTAACCATGTTCTCAGTATACCCCCTGGCTTAATGTTACTATAGATCCCCCATATTCAAATAGCGGCCCGCGGGCCACTTGTGGCCCGCGGGGCATCTATTTGTGGCCCTCGAATAATTTTGAAAAATTAAAAAAATAAAATTAAAAAAAATTTTTTTTTTTTTTTTTTGGTCTGATCCCGCTGCCGGCTCTTATTTTGAAATCGCGCCACAGACGCTAGGAAGATGCGTGCCGTGTCTCCGCCCCCTCAATCAGTTTCTCCCTGCAGGCTCCAAACAGAAGTGACTATGAGGATGGCAGAGGCTGTTGTGAGGTAGACTACTGAAGGGAAGTACGGTAGAACTTGTAAATAAATTATTTACAAAGTTCTCTTTGCCTCGTTTTTGAAAGTAATGGTCCACATTTCATTGCATACAGTGTGTTAGGACTTCGAATTGGTTTAGCACTAGCTGTAGCTAGTTGCTAACACAAATGAAGGCAAATTGTGTTTGAGCTCTGCTGGCAGCTAACTAGGGGTAGCCTACTTAAAAACGAATTGCTTGATAAACTTTTCACACTTTTAAACAGTCCCCAAATAGTTCGTTTGGAAAACTAAGCCCCTCATAAGATTTCAAACAAAGTTATGAGCAACTTGATGATTTATTATTGGCTGTTGCATTTAATCAACATTGCATCAATGTGCCATTTTCTTGTTGGCAAAACCTGGTGTCCTCCTATCTATGTGTCCTCTTTGTTGGGTCCATTATTGCATCTGATTCTCATTATGCATGTGAGAGCTGCATAAACAAAGTCATAATAAGCAACATTTGTTTGAAAAGTGTTATCTTCAGGCTTATTGGTTTTCTCACTAAGAAATAAATGTTTATGAATGTAGTCTGCAAATATAGGCTAATCTTATGTCATTTAAAAAAGATAATCTTATGTCATTTAAAAAAAAAATACTGAAGGGTGGGTGGCAATGACAGCAAGGCAGGCACCTCACCCCACAGTGCTCCAGAAAAATGCAGGCCCTTTATGAGAGAAATGTTCTCCCATCCTGTCACTGGAAACTAAATATCTGCTGTGGGTGTGAGTGCGTGTGTTTTGTGATTACAAAGGCCTTATCATTTTTTTTTTATTTTTTTTTTAATTTTTTGGTGGGGGTTGTGTCGTGTCAGCCCGGCCCGGCCCTTTATTGGGAGGAATTTTGAAAAACTGGCCCTCGGGGACTTTTAATTGAGTACCCCTGCTATAGATACTCAGAGTTCGGAGTATTTGTTGCGTCTTTTATTATGCTAGTGACCATCACTAGGGTTGTGGGTGTGTTCTGACTAACATGCCGACGAGCCTGGCTCTTTGGTGTAGCGGTCAGAGCCTCAGTTCACTACCCGGGAAGGTCTGGGTTCAAGTCCCCAGCTGGGCAACTCTACTCCCCTTCGCTACAAATGGTGTCAGAAGTGTGATGGCTACCATGAGGCCATCGGAAGCGTACCCATTATTTGTGAGCTGTAATTGCAGGTCAGGGACCCCCAGGATTGGTGACCCCGATGTGAGGGACCCCAGTGATGGGTGAAGCATTGATGATGGGGCACACTGGATGGGAGAAGCATGATGGGCAGTTGCGTGAGGGACACCATGAGTGTGTGAAGCGCATGGGTGCGCTTCCAGAAGGGGAAGGCAGTGTGATGGAGTGACCATCACTAGGGTTGTGGGTGTGTTCTGACTGACATGCTAACGAGCCTGGCTCTTTGGTGTAGCGGTCAAAGCCCCAGTTTACTACCCCAGAAGGTCTGGGTTCAAGTCCCGCCTGGGCAACTCTACTCCCCTCCGCTACAATGCTATTGCTACAGGTGTTTGGTCATGTTGTGTTACCATGGAAATGGGGGTGGCTTCTTCTGGTAAATCACAGCAATGTGCAGGAGCTGGCTGGTGTGTTGCATGTTTTAAAGCAATAAAGGGTGAATTTGTTTGCGAGAAATGGTGTGCATTGTGCTGCCAACACCACTTCAAGGAGTTAGGAAATACCAAATGAAAGTATTCTGATTCTAAATCTTCAGAATTTGCTGGAAAGAGGGAATTTTACATTGTTGTTAGTAGTATACAGTAATGCAATTACTCAGAACATGAACTGATCAAGTCAGAAACATGGGGTAAAACACCTATATTGATATTATTATCTGTATTGGCTACACAAGATTCTGAGCCTACACATGGCAGTTTTTTTCTCCAATTTCGATCTTAGATTGTTTTATGTAGCTAATGGACTTCCTCAATATCAAAATGTATTCATAATTACTTACCCATCAAGTAAGCATGGTATTAAGAATATTATATTATCACAATGCATATCAAACATCACTATTCCTGGTAATTGTATGGTAATTTTCAGACAATGCTCATTTTGTGGGCCTGGTGGTGGCCATCTTGAAATTGAGGCCTTTCTTGTCACCAAAAACTGGGTAGACATTTATTATGTTCTAAGTACTTCTGATACTATTGTAAACCACTGAAAAATCAGTTTTTGGATGCTTTGGAAGCAGGGCCGGTTCTGGCTTATTTGGCGCCCTAGGCGAGTTTGAGTTCTGAATTTCATAATATACAAAATATAGTAAATAGCCTCACTTGTCTGCAATACTACATCACTCAGCATGAAAACATGCTGTGCATGGTTCTCTTACATGATTAATGTAGGCCTATATGTCATTCTGGTCTGGAAACAATGTTTTTTTAAGCTTACAACAAGCAGGTAATTCATTCAAGTGGATGGAAGGAGATATGGCAGCTAAACTTGTTTTAAACATGGCACCAGTCTTACTTTACATTGCTGGTCAACCTAAGCAAGTATTATGATGTCAGGTGGGTGTTAGTGAGTAGGCTACTAACAGCTACTTTACTGGATTTCATTGCTTGGCATACTTGGCTAATGTTAGCATGCTAACTAGCGATTTCTCAGATCAAAAGCAAAGCTCTTTTTCCCTCTAATTCCAAACAGTAGCCTCATAACTATTAGGCTTTACATTACCACAAACGGTTGCTGATTAAACCACATACTTCCAAAACACCCTCTGCAACTCCTGCATCATGCAATGACTGGTTTAATGAGAACATAACAATTCTCCACCCAGCAGAGCAGCATTGCTGTTCGCGCTTGCCCTCTGTCTCTGGAATGAGTCTCCAAATTCAAAATAGATCGCACGCTGTCATTCGTCCCGCCCCCTTTCTCAGGACTGTCTGTTTATTGGTTCACAGACTTCCCAGAGACAGTTGAAAGCGATATTACTATTGGCTGAGGGGCGCTTTGACGTGAGGAGCGCTTTCGCCACGCTCTGTTGATTGCGACTTCATAAAAAAAACCTCCATATCGCAAAATTACGCATCGGAGAGCGCCATTTCGGCGCTCCTTCTTCACATTGCGCTCTAGGCGACCGCCTAGCCGGCCTATGCTTATAACCGGCCCTGTTTGGAAGGGTCAAGTCATCAAAGCATCTGATTGCTAATATTATGCTTTTCGCATCAACCATGACTAAGCATAGCCTTAAAAGGTGGCAGGGATGTTTTAATGTTAATGACAGCATGTATGGTAGTCACCTCGAGTCAAAGAATGTTTCTAGTCATAAATACTTGCAATGAATGTCATCTTTACACCATTTTTGAAAATCTACACACTAGTTCCTGTCAGAATTTCTAGAATATTTGATACATAATAGTCATTTTTCTCATAGAAAGTAGTCTAAACATGTTTTTTATGAACCATTGACCCTTCCAATCAATTCCCCATGCTAGAATTATATGGAAAAGTGGTCTCATTTGTCTTTGTACCATGTCTGGTTCAAAAGTTATGTGAATAGTCAAATGTCAGAATTGTATAAATCGCTATTGCACAGTTTCCAAGATGTGCCCTGAAAAACACCCATGGGACAATTTGCAGCAATGCTAACATCTCTTATTGTAAATTAGACATATGGAGGAGTCTAAAAAATAGGTTTCAACAACAAGTACAGGGGGTGCGCGTGACCCCCCTCCGGTGACTAGACTACATCAGGTGTTCCCTTTTATGACTTTCATGAAGCAATGTGGTCTGCCTTTGCCTCCAACCAAAAATCAATACTTTGTGTAGTGTTTAACTTGTGATGCTTATTGAAAAAAACTTCCCAAAACAGTTCAAAGTTGACCTTCAGGTATGTAAATGTCAGACCCTGTGTTTTGTCATTATTTGCACCGACTTCTACAGACTTCTATCATAATATCTTCCCTTAACCCCACATCCAAGGATGTTCTTTACAGCTCCCTGTTTGGCAGACTTCTGAATAACACAACACAGTTTTGGAAATGGTATACTAGGGTCTTTTGAGATGACCTATTATTATTTGGCGGTCTTGTTTTTGCAAATAATTGTATTTCTGGTGTCCTCAGGCAGCCCCTCTGTCTTCACATTTGTCAAAGACGCACAAGATGTAACAGGTGGCTATTTAAAACACAAATCTAAAAAAAAATCCTTTCCTAACTCATGTCCTATGGGCAAAAGCAATTTGTCAAAGGTAATTCCCATTTGTTATCTACCACATTTGAGTCAAATTAGGCCTCCGCAATGGTATCCAGTAAAGGGTGCCAATACCAGTGATTCCAGGAGCTTTACCTTCTTCATTTTTTCCCTCTCATAGTTTAGTATTTATTGCTGTTGAGCATTTTTACATTTAGTATCAACCACAAGCTATCTATAGAAAAGTCATGGTTGACCTTATTATTTGTTGTCTGGAGATATGTCCCATAATGTGCTTAAGCTTCAAGGGTGCCAATACTAACTGGCGGCACTGTATATAGAGAGGATATTTTCTGCAATCATCAACACCTTCTGGTGTGCCTTCTTGTCTGTAGCTAGACAGCCGCCATGCCTGACAGAGAGGCTGCTGGTCAGGATGCTTTCAATGGCACACCTGTAGAAGGTGGTGAGTGCAGGTGTGCAGAAATTAGTAGGCCTATAAAAGCAGTTTCTGCACTTTTCCTTTGTAGGGCAGTATACAAGTATGGTACAAAGCCATGGTTGTCAAATGTGATTGTTTTAGTTTCAGAGTAATTTTGCTAAATACATGTGGATAATTTTAAATTGGATTTAGTTTTCATTTAGAATGGAGGTTCAATCACAAAGATATCTCTCTCTCTCTCTCTCTCTCTCTCTCTCTCTCTCTCTCTCTCTCTCTCTCTCTCAAAAGGTCTGACCAACCAGCATAAACAACCCAAGATTTCATCTCCACTTTGTGTATGGACGCCTGTGCTCCTGTTGCCAGAATCCCTTGCAACAACAGACCTCTGAAAGAGTTGGACTCCCCTGACACATTTTTGTATTTTTCTCCAGATCATGCCAGTCAAAATAGTTCAATGTGACCAACCAAACTTCCTTCTGGTGCTTGACAGAGCTGGAAGTTGATCTATTAACCACAGCCCTCTCACAAAATATTCTTTGAAGCATTTTCGATCACACTTTACTGCCAGATGCTCAGATGATGAATAGGCTACTACACTCGGCTGTTGAAACTTTGCAAATTCTTGCATAGTCACAGTTGGACTTGGGATTTCGTTTTATTCGAACTTGCAGGGTAGTGAAACTCCTTCCCTTGGCAGCTGTCAGGCCAAGGTCAGGGGATGGGCAGGTAGAGTTGTGATGCCAATAGCAACAGCAATAGCAAGGATTTGTACAGCACATTGTCATACATGACTTTCATTAAATGTGCTCAAGAGAAAAGAAAGTGAAGAGAAAAGAAAAAAAATATATTGTAAAGAGTAGAAAGTATTATAGAAAGTAGATAACTATGACATGAAGCAGGTGAAAATATATATTTTTAGTTTCATTAACATGAGACTGTTGGGGCAGTTCTAATTTGGATAGGAAGCGGTCTCAGCATGTAGCAGCATAATGGCTGAACGGCATATCACGGCACCCTTGGCACAACCAGTAGAGGACACTCAGAAGACCCAAGACATCTTTTAGGATGACATTGCTCTAGCATATCTACAATATATTTCTATTAGGGCCTAGGCCATTTAGTGACTTATAACTGTCAGAAGAATTTTAAACTCATTTCCAAATCTCACTGGTAGCCAGTGTAATGGCCTAAGTACTGGAGTACTGGATTATCGCTTGTCTTTATTTTGTTTAGAATTCTAGCATCACCATTTTCCATTGATTGCGTGTCTGACTTTTGGGGACGACCTACTATAAGTAGATTATTGCAATAAAATCAGTCTTGAAAATGAGATGGTCACCTACCGTGCCACAATGACAATGGTTTTCATCTGTGAACTAATAGGCTTGGTGTTGCACAATAAATCTTCTAAATACAAATCTAAAATACAGTGCTTTGAATATTTTTCTTGATTAAAACCTCTGACACACTCCAACAGAACACAAAACCATATTGACTTCACATCATCACTGAATGCATGCGCATCGATGACTCAAACACACCAGAGAGGTTTTAAGGGTATTACGGGAGACTCAACTCTTCCAGGTGGTACTGCACTCTAGGGGCGCCAACCGAGGAGTGCAGACTCCATTCAGAATGGGCTGCGCTCTCTTGACAGCGCCCCTAGGTGAACTGCAGGCATGGGTAAAATAGGGAGTGGAGAGGGGTATGTACAACCAGCTGTGAAAACACAGTGCAGACCCTAAAGAGAGAAGACTTGCCGTCCTGAAGCGTGCACCTTGATAAAAATAGAGATCCCGAAAAGTACACTTGTTATGCTATTTCGAGAGGGAAGAGGCTGTTCCAGAAGCATAGGAGATGTTTGTTGTTACAAGATATTAAACGTATTGACTGGACTGAGGACATCATCAGGAATGGCCGTGTCTGTGGTACCCACTGCATATCTGAAGTTATCATGATCATCTGTTTTCTTATTTCGGAAAAAATGTCATCATGTCATAGTGTATGGACAAGCTAGTCAAATCGATTTGCCATGTTGTCAATTGACTAGTACACTCTTGAGGATCTTTTCTGAGGCAAACTTTTGTTTAGATTAGATGGGAAATGCTGTAAATTCGACTTTATATTACATTGATCAAATAAGATTGTACTAGATATATATTTAGAGTATGACGTATTTACTGACATGCTTTCTCATTGCAAAATAGAAAAAATAGCTAACTCTGGTTGAGGTGTCAAAGTGTGCCCTCTACCACCCCTTTTTACTTGTCTTGCAGGCCCATGTGAAAAAATAATAGAACTGTAAAGCAAAATAAATTTGAAACAATACACTGATACTGTATAAAGTGCACTTACTGTCTTGTGAAATATTGTAATTTTGTGTGGAGCATAATTATAAAGGGCACATGAGGCATAGAGTAAAGGGCCGTACACACACATCGCTGCTATTTACTAGCTTCTCGCTTGCTCGCCTACTCGCCTCTCTTTCATGGAACGTTTGCTGAAAGTTCCCGTGGCTTTAACTGCCAATGAACAGGCGAGAAGTACCGAACTCTGCCTTCCAATTGGTTACTCGCTTACTCGCCTCGCTCGAAGATAAAATATTTTCAACTCGGGATCCGCCCACATCGCATCGCTTGTACAGTACTCGCCTACTCGCCTGCTAGTCTCGCTGGAACACATTGACATTCTACTGAGTTAATTCGCTGAGCGAGTAACTAGCAGCGACGTGTGTGTACGGCCCTTACAGTTTTTCTCAATTGGTTTTGTACATTTCTCACAACAGAATAATAATTCTCAAAACTTTTTGTTCAATTCTGACTTCCTGGTGTTACCTGTGCACATGATAAAATCAGTTTCTCATAGTTTTCAGTATATAGCAAATGCTTTCATCCACCATGCAATGGTGCAATTCTCAGCTTTTTCGTACATTATCAATTGCTTTTTGTCATATCACTCAAAAAGCTTTGTCACTGAATGCATGAAATTGTCGCACCCTGCCTGCTAGTCTCGCTGGAACACATTGACATTCTACTAAGTTAATTCGCTGAGCGAGTAACTAGCAGCGACGTGTGTGTACGGCCCTTACAGTTTTTCTCAATTGGTTTTGTACATTTCTCACAACAGAATAATAATTCTCAAAACTTTTTGTTCAATTCTGACTTCCTGGTGTTACCTGTGCACATGATAAAATCAGTTTCTCATAGTTTTCAGTATATAGCAAATGCTTTCATCCACCATGCAATGGTGCAATTCTCAGCTTTTTCGTACATTATCAATTGCTTTTTGTCATATCACTCAAAAAGCTTTGTCACTGAATGCATGAAATTGTCGCACCCCCCAAAACATTTAGGCCCTAGGTCATAGTTTAAGTCTTGACATGCAAAATGTTTTACCAAGCTGTCATAATGTGATAAAGACTGTATAATTTCCATTGGATTTTTGTCTATAAATGTGATCTGAATTGGTAAATTGCTTGCAGGTAAATAGTGACTCTCTCTAATCAAAGGCAGTAGAAGGGATATAGAAAACAGGCATGCAGTACAACGATAGACACTGTGCTGCATTATATTACTCTATGCCTCATGTGTCCTTTATAATTATGCTCCACGCAAAGACAGTAAGTGTGCTTTATACAGTATCAGTGTATTGTTTAAAATGTACAGTATATATTTATACTGTATATTTATCAAATTTATCTATATTTTTTCACATGGGCCTGCAAGACAAGTAAAAAGGGGTGGTAGAGGGCGCATTTTGACACCTCAACCAGAGTTGGTTATTTTTTGTATTTTGCAATGAGAAAACCTGTCAATTAATAGGTCATACTCTAAATGTATATCTATTACAATCTTATCTGATCAATGTAATAAAAGTCGAATTTACAACATTTCCCATCCAATCTAAACAACATTTCGCTTCAGAAAAGATCCTCGAGGATGTACTAGTCAATTGACAACGTGACATCCATTTGACTAGCTTGTCCATACACTATGACACAATGACTAACCATTCTGCTGGAACAGACACGTTCATTGACACAAAAACTTGTTTTTGAAAGACAAACTAAGGATTTTGAGCAAAAGACTTGGTTTTGTAGGTCATCCACTGTGTTTTGCCATTTGTTAAAGCTGTTTTGAGAATGAATATTATGTTTTGCAAATTGCGAGAGAGATTTGAGAAATGTCCAAAAGCAATTGAGAAAAACTGTAATACTGGTTTTGGGTGTTTCCATGCCGTCCTGGTTTCCAAATGTCAGATTCAGTCTTCATATTAGCATGTAAAGAAACTTGTTTTGCCCAAGTCGATTGTTGATTCACAGTAATCATCACAATATGACAAAACTGTCAGAAAGACCATTGTGCTTTCCATTATACATGAAATTTGCCATTTTGTGTGTGTCCACAAAAACTATGTTAACCGTGTCACAATCTGAAACCCCCTCCATAAATCAGTAATGGTTTGGTCTTAGTCCATACGAATATCATCACGTGATGTCATAACCTCTTTGGTAGGATATGGGAAGACTTTTTGGTAAGTTTAGAGCTCCATCCTTCCATAATTTAATCCATTCTTTTTTTCATGTTCTCATAGCGGGACAATTGCCTGTCAACTGTGTTATCAACATATTCATAAGAATCTGAATTAGAAATCACATGTAGAAAACACAGATAAAGCATACAAATACATGAATTGATTAAGGTTGTAATCCCCCCCCCCACTGTCTTGACCGTTCTCTGACCACTGACATCATCGTCATCCTCATCTTCATCCTCATAATCATTACCTATGGGTTCCTGAAGAATCTCACATTTCGTTGCTTTTCTTCCATTCATCTGTTTATTTACTGTTTTGCTATCTTTAAATTACAAAGACAAACTTTGCCTATCTGGCGTTTGAATCACAAGGACGCACAGCAAGACAATGCTCTCTGTGCGGAGACGCCAGCTGTTCAAACTCACCCCCTCCGGGGTAAGAAACTCGACCCTCAGGGGAGGGAGGTATCCAGTTGTTGCGCGTGCACAGGATTCCGCGCAAAGATACCATGTGCCCAGGGGAGACCCGGACCAGAAGTATTAATATGTGTGGTTTAAACGCTTAATATGATGTATTGAGAATTCCATGATGTGTTTGGTATCAATCTGATGGTCGTGATGCGAGTGGTGGCAAGGTCTTGGTTTTGAAACGGTCTTTAGGCAAATTATTAAAGATTTAGAATCATAGGGGTTCCACGAGGAGTCAGGCAAAGGCCGACCCCTCGAAATTGCAATAACCCTGCCCAACGAAATTTTCGTAGCTCATTGGTTACCTGACCAAGGTGTCCCACCTGACAAATATGCATTTAAAATGGTAAATGGACTGCATTTATATAGCACCTTTCCACTCCTTCGAGCACTCAAAGCGCTTTACATTGGCCTCACATTCACCCATTCACACACTGGTGGCCCTGGCTGCCACGCAGGGTACCACCCTGCCACAAGGAGCAACTTGTGTTAAGTGTCTTGCTCAAGGACACAACGATGGGAGTCAGGCAGAGCGGGGCTCGAACCTGCAACCTTTGGGTTGCCGAACGGCTCCTCTACCACCTGAGCTACCACCGCCCCATGATGGAAGTAACATATTAGGAGAGGTAACTGTATTCAGGACCTCCTCAGATATCTCGTCTGTGTAGCCCATTCTTCCTTGTTCAGGTATGCATTGATTTCTTTCAACATTGTATTCTGTCGTAGTCGTATTGCTGACAAAGTAGATCTTGTCTTATAATAAAACTTTCATAAAAATCTGGGGAAGAATTCCGTTTGGTCTATTCATATGTTTATTGATCTGGTTAAGTAGTCAGTAAGGTTTATTCGCTGTGGATGGAGCGAGGCACACATACTTGGGACTAACAAAGATTTAGATCCAACGTCAATGGTGTTTACCTAGGTTGAGGTATGTTATGAGAACCGGGACAAGTGCGGGGTGACTTTATCTCCCGTTTGCCGTGTATCCACAGCCCGTTAACCTGAGGCAGTCGATCGGGTGCGGGATGTGGAGACACCTCTCTCGGCAGATACGGTACCTTCTCGGCATCATAAACCCCTGCCTCATCTCTTAACGACTTACATGCAGTTAGGACCCACAAATAAACAATAGTCGCGCGCTGTGAGGTACCGATGTAATAAATTGCTTAACTAGCTGAACCCAGACGTAACAGAGATTGGTAGACTAATCAATTTTAACAGTAATATAGTAATTAAGTATAAATACATAATTACATAGGAACTAGAGAGATCCTACGGCTGGGACTCTAATAATTGCGGTATTGGATAATAGGTTATAATGAAATCTTTTCTACAGTCCAACGCGGAAGCGATCCAAGGGCCTTGAATTTCCGTCGTTGGGTTTTTGGCCTTATTACAAGGTGTTGTGGTGAAACTTCTGAGGTCCTCAGTTAGCACAACGCCATAAAAATGGCTGAAATGTCAAGCCGTGTTACCGTCAATGGTGTTACGCATCAGCTATGACAGTTGAGGAGGAGTATGTTTTTGCCAATTTATCTCCATATTGACAGACAAACACACAAAATAATTTGTGTTCTAGGGAGATGGGTTTGTCTGCTGTTTTTTCTCCTAAAAAAAGTGCCGACTTGTTCCCCTGCACTGTTATGTTGACCGTAACACAGTTGAGTAACACGGTTGACTGTTTTGAAAGTGTTTTTGTGCTATTGATCCCTTATGTGTTGGAAAAATGCTATGAACAGACACTAGGGATTATCTCTGGAGAGGGAAGTCTTGTGTAAGGAGGGTGACTAAATTCAAATCAGACGTTACAGGGATTTATAATGAAAAATGTGTCTGTATCACAGTGAATCATAAAATCCTATGAAACTCAACAATCACATTTTCTATATCAGTTGCACAGATTAATGACAACATTATTGCTAAGGGACATAAGCACTTTCAAACGTATGTTGTTTCAACTCTGTAGTATTTTATATATGTTTGAAATGACACAGTATTTGTCCATAACACTGTTGACAAAATAATCAAGCAAATGTACGCTTTCCTAAAAGTATTTATCAAACTATTTAAGATTAAGCTTGGCAATTTGTTTGTTTGGAAACTTAAATATACACTATGGAAATATCTAGGTCATTTATTTGATTTATTTTTTACTGATAATTGACATTTTGCGTTTGCCAAAAGCGCACTGGAAACGTAGAATGACCCATATAAGGGTTCTTGTCGCAACCATAGTTTGCCTAGAAAACATCACATAAGACAAGTCTCATTGGCATTTTTAAAAAGAAGAATTCATGGAGAAAAAAAATATTTAAAAAATCTGTGGACAATCCCACAAGGGGTTCTGGAGCTCTGAAAATGACACCCAAAATGATTTGTCAGACTTGTGTGGTCTTCTGTTCAAACACCGATGGGTTTCCTTTCTATTTATTGCTTTTTATGAGAGTGTTTCTACTTAACTCTACCAGGGGAAAAAAAACAAGAATCTATATTGGGTACAAATATGTCTTCTGAAGGCCTTAACAGAGCACATCCAAAAACTGCAATAAAATTTGTATCATCTTTGAGGGAATGCTATGACGATGCAGGATCATACACACCAAAACTGACAGTTTTGCAACAAACTATTCCTATCTATGTACCAGCATGCCAAATTTGAGCTTCCTACATGGTTTAGTTCTTGAGCTACGGGCTTGTGAACTTTGACCAAAAAAAAAGAGTGTGAACAAGGGCACCCCCCTCCCCCAGTGAAATTGGCTGTAACATGGAGAGTATACATCTTACATTCAAATAAAGTAACAGTGTTTCTCTTAAGTACCATGGGTACACTCAGTAATATTTTCAGATTTTTTTGAGACCTAAGTGCGCGGGCCCCTGTTGATTTGGCGTGGAATGACCCAATATTGTTTTTCTTTGACTTAGGCCTATTTAGGCCTAGTTTTATTTTAGTTATTCAGTTAGCCTTAATCATTTCTTTTGTTGTGTCATACTGTCCCTACCAACCTGCCTTGATGATTCAACCAAAATCTTGAAATCCAACACTCTTGCAAAAATTATATTGCGACCCGACAGTAGAGAGGAGAAACATGCGTGGGCCATGGGGCTTGGCTTTTAATAGTTTACCCACCCAGCACGGCAGTCACGAAAGGAATCCTTGTCCGTAGCAACAGAGAACTAGTCTCCAAGGCAACATCCTCTCGTTTGAGCATCACCTGGACGACAGACGCAGGAATGTACCAGAGAGCCTGGATAATAGGCTACTCCTAGAATCTCTGAGTGTATAGCCTACTCTATGATGAATGTAGGTTGGAAGTATGTTACATATAGAGACTGAATTCAACGAAAATGATTGTTTAAACGAGACACTTGCGTGATGCAGCCTAAATGCACGAGGGAAAAAGCTGGCATCCCACGCATGTTCTTTGTGCCCCATTTCCACTGTCTTTCTGTGACCTCCATCGTGTTAAGAATTGTCGCCGCGGGGTGCGAATATCAGGGCAGTGCGTGTTGGACAGATGGATCCTGCAGTGCTCATCTTTCTTCTTTATGTGATGATAGCCCATGAGGTGGTCTGCGGCTTAATGCAATATCGAAGGGAAGCTGAAAACCCCAGAAAACAACGGGCTTCACTGTGGTGCTCCAGGTTTGAATATTCTCATTTGCGCGCACGCTCTGTCCCTCCCGTGCGTATCTGTGCATGACGTCTGCGCCGTGCGTATCGTGCGTTGTGCGTTTTTGTGTGTGTCAAAATATAAAACATTTCGCCTTCGCAGATATCTGTTAATTATGTTGCTGTATGTCATTGCAAATCACAAACGTCTACTTGTGCCTGCAATGTTGTTGATGCCACGCCTCGTTTTGTGTCCTCAGCGCTCGAGTGTGCCAAGGTACCTGGCGCGTGAGCAGCAAGTCTTTAAAGACTACTCGAATGAGAGACTGGAGGAAGAGTGGTCGCATCGTCAGGAAGGCATGAGTCTGACTTGGCAAGATCGAGAGACGAAAACAGCTCCCCACGGGACTTTGCTCTGATGAATAAGATTTCAAGTCAATTAGCCTATGCCCCTGGTTGCCTTGACTGAACGTGTGTGAATGATGTATCATGTGTGTGCGTGTACGTGCTGTGCTACTTGTTCCATGCAGGCTGGTGCGTGGGTGTTTATGTTCCCTATGGCAAGAATGCCTAGTCCGTCGTGTCAAAGCATGGCAAGGCGTCACGCTGAAGTATTTTTTATACGTTTTTGATGTGTGACCGACAACTGTCATTCTACAGTTAATGTCGTTTGAAGCTACAGGCTATCTTTACGTTGTTGTCATCATATTGAAATGCGATTTTGTTGAAATGTGCTGTTTTTAAATAAATTCTTGTGACATTTTAAGTCGTGTTTTCAGAGTTTTTTTTCTATCTGTAGGCCAACACAAATAGGGCCTATAGCCTACACATCAATTAAATCAACAAAAGACATCAAGGGGATCATAGCAGATAATTTAGGTTGCCTGTAAAGCCAAATCGAGACAGGCAGTAATACTGCAAATATAAACAATATTGTGAATTGTCTGTGAAAGTTTTGCAAGTGCATGTTTGCATTGTGAACAGTTTGTTCTTATAGTGACATAATGGCATGATACAGAAGGTAGGCCTATTATCAAAGATTCTCTAATTCTAATTTAGATTGTCTCTGGTAGGCCTATTATATAGGCTATAATAGTGTTAACTGATCCATCATCCAGGAAAAGTGCATGCATACCATTTTTAAATCCAGACATAAGACTGAGCTCTTTGCAGATGTGTTATGCATGCACTTTTTATCACTGTAAAAAAATGTTTGAGTTTAACTTTGTTTTAGTATTGTGAAGTTTTTTAACACCATGCTTATGTTTTTTTTGTTTTAACTCATTTGCACGTTTGTTTGTTTGTTTGTTTGTTTTTTACTTTTTGTTGTTTTTGAAGCACTTTGGGTTGCCTGTCTGTGTATGAAATGGGCTACAAATGTGACTTGACTTAACTTTGAAGCAAATCAAGACATCATAATTTGTTCTTTCATAGTGACATCATAATGACAATGACAATCTCCCTAGCAGCCATGGCCTTCCAGGGATAGTGTTAACAGGCTGCCATCAACCAACTGGGGACTGCAGGATGAAGAGTAGTCTTGTCCTCAGGTAAGACAAGATAAAACTTTATTGTCTGTTACACATGAAACATGATGAAGAGTAATCTTGTCCTCAGATAACAGAAGCTCATTTTAGGTTTGATGTCCCACAAAGGGCTTGACATTGGCACCTGCCCTACAGCCAATGATGGGTAAAACTTGCTATAACTTTAGTCTCACTATAGTCTCTCTGAGCTTAGATGTATCATAGTAAATAAAATACTTAAAGGATATACAGACAACAAAACTGGCTAGAAAAGCGGAATGGCTAGTGAAGGCTAGAGAAAATCACTAGCCACTTTGCAGGGCTGGGGCTAGGCATAAGCAGAGTAAGCCCAGAGTGCTTAGGGTATCACCCACTTTGACCCCAAAATTGTGGCATCCTATAGAGACTGACAAAAAATATTATTATTATTATTATTATTATTATTATTATTATTATTATTATTATTTAATTATGAGGGGGGCCTCCTGACCAATTATGCTTAGGGGCTCCAAAACCTGCCACTTTGGTTTACACAAGCCCTTGTCCTGCAACAGCAACATAATTTAGATCAATTTAAACAAACATAGGCCAATAACTTAAAGGTTATGTCTATTTCAATTCACTTGATATTGAATGTAGTCTAAACCCTGTGGGCACAACATAACAAAGTGGGGGGTGCTGTGGCGCAGCGCGCTAAGCCTGCCACATTTGAGCCTGCGTGCCCACCCACGGGTATCCCGGTTCGAGTCCGGCAGGGGTCATTTCCCGATCCTCCCCTGTCTCTGTCCCAGTCACTTAATAAAATGGCATAAAAGCCCCTAAAATAAAGTAAATAAACATAACAATGTGAAAGAAGCATACATACAACTTTCAGGATTTACTCAAGGACATTAGTTTTTCAGATTTCAGATGTGGCAGTGTTTTCATTTTTACCTGTGGGGTCAGCAAGAGGTAGGCTTCAACTGACTTCTGGGATATGTAGGCCTATAGGATATGTTAATATTCTTAGCAGCCTACTTAACTTATGACTGTAAGTAGGTGCCCCTTTGGCCATATATCAGCACATACACATACACTGCTCAAGCATTTTACTGTGCATGTGTGAGAAAAATATTGTATGTGGCGTTGAAAAATATTGTAGGGGCCTATGTACTTTAAGTGATGTGATATATTGCCTATATGGGGCACTTCATAGTACTATTTAAATGTTTTTGGGAAACTCAGCCCAATAATGCCCACACAAGAAAGTTATGTTATATATTGCATGCCTATGGAGTTCCTATGCATCACCCCATTCCATTTATATAAGCTTATACTATTGTGTGTGTGTGTGTGTGTGTGTGTGTGTGTGTGTGTGTGTGTGTGTGTGTGTGTGTGTGTGTGTGTGTGTGTGTGTGTGTGTGTGTGTGTGTGGCAATTGAGCAGTTTTGGCATGCTTCTCAGTGAACTGCTTACAACAACAAATATCTGTCCTCTTTTGATCTTGTCTATGCGTATGCTAGCTTGTCTATACACATTTTCCCTAAGACACATCAGTTGGATAAATAAATTAACGCACTGACATGTTGGCAGTCTGGTCATCCCTTGGGCATGTACATGCTGTGTGACTTTGGAATTGTTTATTGAAGGGTGTTGAGGTGAGGTGCTGAGCTAGGCAGGTGAGAGAGAGCGAGAGAGAGAGAGACGAATTGTCACTTCCCTTTCTGTTTCAATTTGATAATTAAAATATTTTAATGCTTAAACTGCAAGCAAACCAATTTCATTCTTTAAAAAAGGCAATGCAGCAGCACTCACTGCCATCAGCCTTTCCACAATATTGGAGATTGGAATAGTTTTTAACAGGTTATTCCCTTAGGTAAGGTGAAGCCTAAATTTAATCAACAATTCACGTCACTGGACTCTCCACCCCCTTCCTCTTTTATTACAGCAGGGGAACATTGTGAGGGGCGGAAACTCACCACCTGCTTTCAAGCACTTCAGTTGAGAGTTGTGATATCCAACAACCTACAGTTTCAGCTGCAAGGTAAGAAGTGTATTTTATTTTCATATTTTAATACTTTATATACATAGCCTTTTACTATTTTATACATTTCCCCCCTCCCCCATGTACCTATACGAATTAATGAGTGTTTGTACATTTTCCCTTTGAGTATTACATGCATGCAGAATTTTACCACAAAAAAAAAAAATATATATATATTGGGTTTGGCCCGTGACTTTATCCCAGATTGTGATTTTGTCCCACTGTAAATTTGAGTTTGACACCTGCTTTAGTACATTTCGTATGACACAATACTTACAGTAACGTTAACAAAACGGTTATGCATCTCTCAAAATGATTTGCTTCAAATGTGAATATCCATGTAAGTATAAATAGACAATAAAAATGGCATTATCATCACACAATGCCAACTCATTGTGTGTGGATAAGACATTCACGTTTTATGTTGTCAATTAAATGGTGTACAGTACTCTGTTGGATGTAAACTTTCCTTTGATAACACGGCAAATCATGAAATCATGTCCAGGACAAGAACAAACAGTGTTGTAGCCTTTCACTGCAGATGGGATCGCTGGCTGGCCTATTCTCTATTTGCTGAAAATACTCAACCACATCATAACAAAATTGCTATGACACTACTGAGAGACAGATTAAAACATAGCCATTATGATTTCGGTGACAGTAAGCTTATAAGATAGGCTCTGCACAAAGGGGTTTAGTAAAAATCACCTCACCAGTTAACATAATTATGTCTTCCTTTGTAATAATTACTAATAATTACTGTAATAATATTGCCTTTAGCCTCTGCTGGCTGCTCCTGCTCCTGTTCCCCTGACTACTCTGCCTCTGCTGGTCAGCCATGTCTGTATCAGAAAGCTCTCTGCTGTCCAAGACCCTTCGTCGACACTACCTCTGTCTGCCACAAGGCCAGAAGTGTCAGGCGACGTATGTTTGGATTGATGGGTCAGGGGAGGCGCTGCGCAACAAGACCCGAACCCTGGAGGAAGAGCCCAAGAGTGTCACGGGTAATAGGGTTGAATGCTGTCAAGGAGCAGGGATTTTTTCCCCGCATATTGCCATATCTGTAGAAAGTCAAAATGGCGAGAAACCCAGAAACTTCAGCCTAAGTCTCACATTACATGTTACAGGTTATAGGGAAAAAATGGGTCAAGCATGCTGTTTGGGAAGCATTATTCGTTATGCTCCTGTTCAGACCAAGTCTCGGAAAGAGATTTGAAAGTCGATGATAATCAGGCAAATACTGTCCCTCCCTTTAGTCCTTGGGCCATGTGTTGTCTGTCTATTCTTGAGTCTGTGTTCTTAAGTGCCATACCTATGTGCACCAGGGAGGTCTAGTACTGTGTAATTACATAGACTGTTCTTGCATAAACTATTATTTGAAAACATAAGAGAATTTTGAAAACATTTGAAACATTTGAAAAGATAAAGTCTGTTAACTAGTTTATAGCCGGATACCATCAGGCATTATATATTTGTGAAACAAACTCAATTCTTACTTATTCTGTTTCAGACATCCCTGAGTGGAATTTCGATGGCTCCAGTACCTGTCAGGCCGAGGGTTCTAACAGTGATATGTTCCTCATCCCCGTTCACATGTTTCGAGACCCATTCACTCTCGATCCCAACAAACTTGTCCTTTGTGAAGTTCTCAAGTATAATCGGAAACCAGCAGGTAAAAACAACACCGTCATCAATTGCAGCTGCCAGAAGCTGAAACAGGCTTCACTCAGTATAAGGGTGCTGGCCCAAACGCAAATGACTCAAATACAAAAAAAAAAACTTTGCACACCTTGCAGGAACTGTTTTTTTAATGGCATGCTGTCTTCAGTGTGCAACAAGTGTAACCAATTAGCACAAAAACACACCAATAAATCCCATAGTTGCGAAACTAAGCTGCATATTATTTCTGAGAATAGTATGAGTATACGCATATGTACATAAGTCAGGATTAAAGTCACCACATTTGATTTCATTCAAATGTGTTTCGAGTTCAATGTTGATATGTTGATCTTTCAAGTCTGAGTGAGATTTTTTTTTAACCTCAGAAAGACTTTTACCTCAAACGTGTTTCATTTGTGTCAGTCTTTGTGCACAAACCCTCTGCAACACAGAGCTTCAAGTGTGAGGCAGGAAAATTTCATAAAACTCAACACACTGCTTACTGTTATTTTTTTTCTTATTCTATTTCTTGGAGTGATTCTTGGACCGTTTCATTTGTGTTCAATTCAGATACCAATCACCGCCACAGATGCCGTCAGGTGATGGAGGAGGTAGAGGACCAACATCCCTGGTTTGGCATGGAGCAGGAGTACACTCTGCTAGGGATGGACGGACACCCATACGGCTGGCCCAAAAATGGCTTCCCGGGGCCCCAGGGTGAGTAGGACTCAGGCCTGTTCACATTGAACCCATTGATGCTGGATTCTGCATATAGGCAACATTGACTCAGGCGCCTGAAACAGCATGAACGTAGCATTCAGGCTCAAGACGTTTGAGACTTTTTTTGGTATTAAAAATGTGGGTATGTTACAGCTGTATGAACACATTCTAATGCAAGATGAGGGTCTTCGCTTTGGCATGAATGGGCTAAAACAGTAACTATTAAGATTACTAGAATTAGATATTTCTGTTAACACTTGCCAACAATAAACAAATGTTTCTCCTAAACATCAACAAGCCGAAGGCATGGCGATGTCTATACATTCGTAAGAACTCTGGTTGGCTGACCAGATCAGAAAAATCCCTCTGATATTATTCCCAATGATATCATTCAGCATGTTGTTATTGATATGGCTGACATGTGAACTGCATCATTCACAAGATTTATGACGATTTTTAGAAAGACAAAGTTGTAGTCATCTGCATACACTCCCAGCCACTTTATTAGGAACACCTCTCTAGCTCCACGTACTAGTGCGTTTTTCCTCCACCGGGGCAGACGCGTGGTCGTTCTGTAAAGCGTCCTTGTGGCTAGTGCTTGATGAGGGCTTAGACCTTTGGGGGGGAGACGGGGCCGAGTAGGGAGCCTGCCGTTGGTAGTTTGGAGTAGGCCTGGCATATGTCACTAAGGCGATAAGGGACCATAACCTTGAAGGCCGGCTGCTGCTTCTTCAGCGCCTCAAACTGCTGTTGGATAGCCTCTATTGCGTTAGAACTGAAGAGGCCAGAGTCGGAAATGGGGTAGTCCAAGACCGCCGACTTATCCTTGTCATTCATGGACGAGAGGTTCAGCCAGGTGTGCCTCAGTCTAACCACAGCTAGCGACATATCGTGTCCAGTCGCCTGCGCTGTACAGGCACAGTAATGCTAGACAGTGTGCCCATGAAAAGCGAAGAGGTTGAAAGAGGAAGTGTGCATGCGATAGCCCTCCTTTGTACCCTCTCATTATAAAAATAATGCTTCGGTGGAATGTCCCATACGATGAGGCCGTAGAGAGAGAATCATCGAACGAGTTTGACTGAAAGAGAACCGCCGCTCACTGTCTATTTGTTTCTTTTTCGCACCATTCTTTGTAAACCCTAGAGATGGTTGTGTGTGAATATCTCAGTAGATCAGTAGTTTCTGAAATACTCAAATCAAGCCCTTTTGGCACCAACAGCCATGCCATGTTCAAAGTCATATGAATAACCTTTCTTCCCCATTATGATGCTGATTATATATAGAAGGATTTTTTTATATATATAAATTAAAACACATATTAAGAATAGATTAAACACAATATCATTATCAAGTTAGCATGAGCCCAGATGTCAGTCATTTATACAAAAGGATTAAAATGGCCATAATGCAGTGAATTTCCTGTGGTGTGACTTCATTGTGTGTTCATTCAATGTGTGTTCCCTGTTTCCTTTCATTTACATTTGTTAACTTTGTGAAGCACATTGAGTTGCACCTGTGTATGAAATGCGCTATATAAATAAACTTGCCTTGCCTTGCCTTGATGCAGGACACATTTTCCCAAAAATGGCAAAAATAAGGCGAAATTCCACGGACCACTAAGTGCATTATTTTTTTCCCAATTTTTTCCATCATTTTTTTCAGGAATTGGAAAAATTGCGTAACGCCCTTAAACGTCAACCACCCAAATGCATTGTGTTGTCGCCATGTGATTGACTGATTAGAAATGTACCTCAACGAACTGTTGTAAAGGTGTTCCTAATAAAGTGGCCGGTGAGTGTAGTTGTGAATGGCCTTTAGTTGGGGCCATATTTATTACAGAATGTTTCTCAAAAGTTCTTTTCGTAAAGGCAGTGACACAATGCAGCTCTGCTGAGCAAGCTGAATCTGCAATGTACACTCACCGGCCACTTTATTAGGTACACCTGTCTAGTGCTGGGTTGCACCCCCT
This sequence comes from Engraulis encrasicolus, assembly GCF_034702125.1. Classification (NCBI taxonomy): domain Eukaryota; kingdom Metazoa; phylum Chordata; class Actinopteri; order Clupeiformes; family Engraulidae; genus Engraulis; species Engraulis encrasicolus. Next base: position 56,307,441 of record NC_085867.1, read on the forward strand.
TTTGCCTTCTGGGGCCTGTACAACGAAACTAGTTTGCTGGCTTATTGGGGTATCTTCAAGAGTAACCTGGTCAAGTGCATGTAACCGGTCTGGATTTCACTCTGCGTTGTGTTGAATAGTTGAAAAAAAGGATGACTCCGAGACAAGGTGACGATTCATATGATGTTTAGTGATTCTGTAATTTCACAGACAGTACATAATCACCATGGGGCTTGGGCTGCACACTCCCACTCCTCTTCCCACAGCATACAGAGACAGGCCAAGTTATAATAAACACATTTAACAGCAGCACCAAACACGGTGAAAACACATGAATAAAACCAAATAAAATCGCTAGGTTAAAGAAGTGCTACCAAGAACATAGCCTGCTTCTCATTATGAAACTCAGTGTGCCCTGGCTAGCTAACTTAGCAAAACTCCGCTAGCATAACGAATGAGTTAGCTAAGTTGCCAGGGTCACATTTACATTTTTTTTACACATTATACTCAAACAACGAAAATAAACACACACCTGGAATATCAGACACAGTACATATTCACCATGGGGCTTGGGCTGCACACTCCCACTCCTGAGAAGATCATAAAAAGGAATGCTAAATACTCGTGCCTAGCGTTAGCAACGCTAAGCTAAAGGATTGTCACGATGCCACCGGCTTATGTTACACCGGGTGGCGCTAACACATTAAAATACATGGAAACCAGGCATCATATTCGTGTAATACATTAGGAAAGGGGTAATACACGGAATAGTGTTCAGGATTACTGTGATACAACTGGTGGATGACAGAATAGAAAGGAGATTTAAGTAAGATTAGGGAAAGAGAAAAGTGGAGAAACATACCTCTTCCCACAGCATACAGAGACAGGGAAGAGGATATGGAAAGCATAGAAATATGAATCAGAAAAACGGAAACATTAGAGGGGGATAGAAGGAGGGGGGCAGGAAGCTCCATAGACACCCATGACAGTGAAGAAGTCTACTGTAGGACTAGTGTAACGGAGGTGTGTCAAAATAAAAATCTTTGTGTAATTATACTACAAAAAAGAAAGGTGCTAAAAGCGCACTGTTACATTCACCCCCCTAGAATTTCACAAAGATGCAAAAACATCCCGAACATAAAAACACTCGTCAAGCTCCGCTTACAGCCATTACAAATACCAGCGTGACAGCTACCTAGAGAGGTCAGGCGTGATCTAGGGGTGATCAAGTCCCAGAACGCACCGGGTAGATGAGATGCCATATACACCTCAACAGTAAGGCTCAGACCAGAGACTACACGACTCAGAAATCTATGTTATTCACACTCAGAACATAGACAACAGGCTCAATAAAGCTACGAACAACAGCAGAAGCTGTCAAATAACTAAGAAAAAAATATATATATAATGCACGCACTACACGTGAATGACCTGACCGAAGGACTCATCCCCACCTAAAATGGTTTGCAACTGAGCCATAGACTCTATAAGTCTACACACAGGCTTAATAACCCTACCAAACCTGGACGAGGGGAAGGGGGCTAAGTGGCCATTTGAGGGAGTGTCAGTGTCGTGAGGTGGGACGTGAGGTGGGTCGTGAGGGGTAGAGGGCATGATATGTTCTGCAACATCACCAGGGCCAGCCACACCACTAGCAGAGGCATCTGAGCTGCCACCAGGAAGCGGGGACCCGGGACCAGCTGCTTCATCTTCCTCGAAGTCATCCAGCGCGGCAAACTGTTCAGCGACCCAAGAGGAAGTGCGGTCCGCGACAGAGTCATCTTGGTGTGACGGGGCAGCGACAGACGGGGCAGTGACAGACGGGGCCAGAGCATGCTCAGAGGAGAGATCTGACAGGTGAGCCTCGGACAAGGATACGCTTGAACTGACACATTCAGCTGCTGCACTTGAAGCGACATCTGTATCATCTGCGAGTGGCAGGAAGTTCACTGAAAGCAGGAGGTTCCGGTGGAGCACCCTCTGTTTACCATCACTGCCCTCGACTTTGTAGATATGGAGGCTGGGCTTTGCGGCTACCACAGTGTACACATCTGGCTCCCATTTGTCAGCAAGTTTGCGCTTTCCCCTGCATCCTTTGTTGGCAATAAGGACTCGGTCGCCAATGGACAGCGCCACTCCTTTGGCCCTCTTGTTGTACTGCTCAGCTTGGTGTCTCTGCTCAGACCTGGAGTTCTTCTGAGCGACTTGCATGGCTGACTGGAGGTCACTGGCCAGGGACTTGACATAGGAGTCGTAGTCAGCAGTCCTCTCATCACAAATCACATTCCTGAACAGCAGATCAACAGGCAGTCTCGGGACCCTGCCAAACATCAGGTAGAAGGGCGCGAACCCAGTCGTCTCATGCACCGTGCAATTGTAGGCGAAGGTCATGGTTTGAACCAACTGGGGCCACTTCTGTTTGGACTGTGGGGGCAAGGACCGCAGCATGTTTCCCAGTGTCCGGTTGAATCTCTCTGTACCACCGTTGCCCATCGGATGGTAAGGAGAAGAGTGAGACTTCTGCACGCCAGCCAGCTCCATGAGTTCCGCAATGAGCTCACTCTCAAAGGACGCTCCCTGGTCTGAGTGCAGGCGAGTGGGGAAGCCATACACACAGAAAAAGTTGTCCCACAGCCGCTTCGCCACCCTCTTAGCAGTCTGGTCTTGACATGGGAATGCATGTGCGAGCTTCGTGAAATGGTCAGTTATGACCAAGACATCAACAGACTTGTTGTTCTTGTCCTCAGCAGACCAGAAATCGATGCAGACGAGTTCCAGAGGCGCGGTTGTTTTGATGCTGTGCAGAGGAGCTCTGGCGGCTGGCTCAGCGGTCTTGCTGAGGACACATCTCATGCATTCTCTGACGTGATGCCTAACGTCCTTCTCCAGGTCATACCAGAAGAACCTCTGACGAGCAAGGGAGAGTGTGCGCAGTTGACCCTGATGACCCGCCAAGTCATGCAGACCAGCCAAGACATCTGCCTTAAGGGAAGCAGGCACGACATACTGGAATCTCTTGGTGTTGGAGAGGGGGTCTTTCGAGACTCTGTAGAGAATGCCATCCCTGAGCTGGAACTTCCGCCATTCTCGTAATAACTTCAAGGCCAGGTGATTCTCTCGAGCACGTTCACGTCTCGACGGTCTCGATTTCCGTTCGACATAGAACATCACTCTGGCTATGGCGTCATCCTGTAACTGGCGAGCTCTCAGCTCATCCGTCGACCACGCATGGAGTGTGTCCTGTCCACAGTCCCCCAAGCCCGTCAGGTGGTCACTGAGGGAAGCGGCCCGCTGCTGGGCGCCAAGGTCCCACACGTCCTGTGTGTCCAGAGCAGCTGACACATCATCACCTGACATGGAGAGGGGTTGCACGGTGCTGAGAGAGGAGTCAGTCGTGGCCTGAGGATTACAGGTGAGGCGGAACATGTCTTGCACGCAACTGTCGTTGACCTCGGAGGCTTGCTGCAGCAGATCAGCGTAGGGTTCAGACAAGAGCCGCTTCACAAAAGGGTCACGACTCAGAGCGTCAGCCACAACATTCTTCGGCCCGGGAACATGTCTGAGGTCAAAGGTGTATGGGGCCAGCTTGGACACCCAACGCTGCTCACACGCATCTAACTTGGGCTTTGTCAGGATGTATGTGAGCGGGTTGTTGTCCGTCCATACTGTAAAAGTGTGACCCTTCAGCCAGTGGCTGAATTTCTCGCATACTGCCCACTTCAGAGCCAAGAACTCTAATCGGTGGGCTGGATAGTTGGCTTGGCTCCTGCTGAGGGACTTACTGGCGAACGCGATGGGTCTTGCTACCTCTTCACCCTCTGGAACTTGGGACAAAACGGCTCCCAGGCCGTCCAGGGACGCGTCAGTGCACAGCACGAAGGGCTTGTTGAAATCTGGGTGGGCAAGAACTACGCTTGTCAACAGCGCCCTCTTGAGGTTCTCAAAGGCTTTCATGCACTCTGGAGTCCAGTCTCCCGGAGTTAACTCACGGTAGGTGCCAGGCCTCCGAAGCTTCCTGTCATGTCTGCCTCTACGCTTTTGGCCAGCAGTTAGCGCAAACAGGGGCTTAGCAATGGATGAACAGCCAGGGATAAAATGCTGGTAATACATCACCATTCCCAAGAAGGAGCGAACTCTCTTCTGAGAAGGTGTGCACCCGTCCTCCATCATCAGATCCTGTGCTGTGAAGCTAGAGATGACATCAACCTTCTCCTGATCAACAGACACGCCACCCACATTCACAACATGCCCCAGGAACTTAACAGACTTGCGCAAAAAGTGGCATTTCTTCTGGGAGAGCTTCAGATTGTGCGCCCTCAACCTGGTGAAGACGACCTCAAGACGACACAGGGCCTCTGACTCAGACGGGGCAAAAACAAGGAGATCATCCAGGTAGCACAATAGGGTGGAAAAATTGAGGTCGCCAAAAATGCTCAGCATCATGCGCATGAATGAAGCGGGACTGTTACACAGACCTTGGGGGAGCCTGTTATACTCGTAGAGCCCGAGTGGTGTCGTGAAAGCAGTGAGATGCCGATCAGACTCATGGAGGGGGATGTTATAAAACCCAGACGTCAGGTCCATTGTGCTGAATAGCGCATTGCCACCAAGGGCCGCAAGACAGTCTGACTGATGTGGCAATGGATGGGCATCTTTCACTGTCTTTGCATTTAGCCAGCGGAAGTCTGTGCATATCCTGAGATCTCCATTCTTCTTCCACACCATCACTAGAGGCGAAGCGTACTCACTGATCGACTTTCTGATGATGCCCTTCTCCTCCATGTCACTCAGAACTTCTCTCAGCTTGTGATAGTGCGCAGGTGGAATACGGCGGTAAGGAAGCCGGAATGGCCGATCATCAGTGAGGTGAATGCGGTGCACAAACCCCTTGGCCTCTCCACAGTCAAGCTTGTCCTTGGAGAAGACGTCCTGGAAACTGGAAAGCAGGTGAGCCAGCCTGGACTTACATTCATCTGAGACTTCACATGCATCAATGTCCACATCTCCGAGGCCACACGCGTCAAGACACTGTTTTGGAGACTGCAACTGAGTCGGAGCATTCATGTGAGGCTGAGCGGCGCTGTTACAGGCAAGGCCCTGAGTCAGAGGAAGGTCCTCAATAGCCACACATGGTGAAACATCAGCCAGCTTTGTGTTACGGCGCAGCCTGACAGGGTACTCAGTGGGGTTGAGAACTCTCATGGGGATCCAGTGATCTCCCCACATTGGCGTGATGACGCGCCCCACTAGGATGTTCTTTGGCCCCGAGCGTGCTGTGGTGGGCTCCACAATCACTGTACTGCCTTGGGACACAGGGACATGGCTTGGTAGTTTGCCCCACACCAGGTATTCTTGTTTTGGCAACAGGGTGATGGCTCGCCTCAGCTTGACAGTTCCGATTGGACCCGATGGCTCTGGACCAGCCCAGCGGGAGACGCAGGTGAGGAGCTCCAAAACTTGCTCGCACTCAGGGCTGGTGCTTCTGGAGGTGACAGCGTCCCAGTATTTCTTCTCACCTTTCATCTTGCTGAGGAGGGGCTTTAAGACGTTGGTCCCGATGATAAACTCATCCCGCTGGCCAGATATTACAAAAGTGGGCACCAGGAACTGTGATCCGGACACTTCGATCTCAAGTTCATAAATGCACTTAGGGCGCGTCGCCAAACCGCCACATCCGATAAGAACAATGTTGCTGGGAACTGGCTGTGGACAAGGGAGAATGCCAGATGCCTTCAGTCTCATTTCACCCTCCTCGCTCAGCGTGCATGACATGGAGCCAGAATCTAGCATGCCCTTCAGTGAAACAAGGCCGCTGACCACGACTGGCGTGTAGAACAAGTCACTGGAGCCCTCAAGCCGCTGAGAATTGAGATAAATAGCCGTAGTCTCGGCCGGCAAAAGTGCACAACTATTTACATAAATGGATTGGAAGTCATTGTCACTGAGGGTTTCAGCAGAAGAGCCCATGGTACCCCTCACACTACATGGGCTATCTAGTTTAACTGCGTGGGCGGGACATGGGCAGCACCAACTTGAGACTGATGTGCTGTGGGGCATGCACTCTTGACATGGCCAGGCTGCAGGCAGTTGCGGCAAAGCCGGTCCATTTTACAGTGGCTGAATGTAGTGTGCTGTAGTGAACCACACACTCTGCATGGCTGGCGTGTCTCACGGTTTGTGTACTGGCTCCGCTGGGCTGGCACGGCGCGCGGGGACATGGCGTGCGGGGGCATGGAGGCAGTGCACACTGAAAGTACTTTGTCCAACATGGTCACTACATGAGAGAGGCTCGGCTCAGCAGCAGGGGTACTGAGTGGCTGGGCAGACTCAGGCATTGCGGGGGCATGGGACTGGAACACCGGCGGAGCCATGGGTGGGGGGACAGGCTCAGCGTGCTGGACAGTGAACTGGGTGAGTGGGCGCACACCCTCCGTAGACACTGGCGAAGGAGAAGATCGGGCCACCCCTTCATTCCTCTTCAGCACCCTCTGACGTGCGTCCACTCTCTCCTGGATCTCAGACGGCGTCCACTTCTCAGCTGGCTTAAACGAGAGAGACACAGCAAGACTGGGGTCTGGGCAGTGAGACACAAACATTGTTACTAACTCTGCTCCTGGTTCCTCCAGAACTCTCCGCTGTCTCCGTAGACATTCCTCCGCCACATCAATGGCTTTGTTTAGACGAATCCAGTACTCCATAGCAGACTCACCGTGGTGTGGAAGAGTATTGTAGAAGTCTCTCATGGGCATGTTGGAGTATGTCAACTCACTAAAATTCCTCTTCAAGATATCGAATACAGCAGATACGGTGTGACCAGGGGCTGGCTCAGAGCTGCACCGAAGAGAGACTCTCACTACATCCCTCGCCTTGCCTAACAGACGACTCATGACAAAGTCAGACTTCTCCCGCTCTGTGCGGTTCACATTGCGAAGGTGGTTCAGCACTACATCCTCCCATTCATCGACTGAAAACTTGTCTGTGTGGTCACCCCTGAAGAAGGGAGGGAGCTTGGCATCTGACTGGACAGTCACACTAACTCTTGAGGCATCTGCTTCTGTAAGGGACGGTGAAGAGTGGCTAGGGTGCGGCTGACCACTGGCCTGCTGCAGTGCGGCTATACTGGCAGTAATGTTACTATTGATCTGCTTAGCCAGATCTGACAAGACAATGCCCAGTGTGTCTGCAGTAATCACCTGTGTGTTGGGTGTAGGGGCTGGACATGTGGCAGGAGAAGGGCCTGTGTGTGCAATCAGTGTAGGCATAGGGGCTATTCCCATAGGCTGTGTGACTGCAGGGGCTATATGTGCTGCTGGTGTGGCTTGATCCGTGCAGGGCATATAAGCAGTGTCTCTCAGGGGAGTGGAAGTGGCCACTGGACCTCTAACCAAGTTAACCTGTCCCACATTACCGACCTGCCTCCCCCTACCAAAACTGTGAATCCCCAAAGGATAAGCTCTGCCAATACCAGCCAGACGCGAGCGGTCTCTAAACATAAAGGGCTCAACCACATCAGCATCCCCAGCAAAGCTATCACCACCCTCAGCCATCTTATAGCATAAATCAATTCAAACCCGGAATGCCTATGACACAAATATCTCAGTAAAACAAAATAATTACTATTTCAGCTCAAGACACTTAAATAAATCTGCAGAGCTCTAATAGTCAAAACTCAAGTACTACTATGAGAAAAAAAATAGAGAGAGGTTCGAAGTGAAAGAGCATTAAGAGACACATTTGCAGAAACACTAAAAACACAATGTGATACTATATGCCCTAAACGGTATGCACGTCATAGAATACCTCACACGCACGCGCGCACACGCACAAACACACATACGAGCATACAGACAGACAAACAAGTGCACCCCTGCGTGAAGAAGGAGAGAAGCGCAGCAGTCCCGGGATCAAGCAGGCGTTGATCAAGCGAAGCGGAGTCACGGCACCAATGTAACCGGTTTGGATTTCACTCTGCGTTGTGTTGAATAGTTGAAATAAGGATGACTCCGACACAAGGTGACGATTCATATGATGTTTTAGTGTTTCTGTAATATCAGACACAGTACATATCACCATGGGGCTTGGGCTGCACACTCCCACTCCTCTTCCCACAGCATACAGAGACAGGCCAGTTATAATAAACACATTTAACAGCAGCACCAAACACGGTGAAAACACATGAATAAAACCAAATAAAATCGCTAGGTTAAAGAAGTGCTACCAAGAACATAGCCTGCTTCTCATTATGAAACTCAGTGTGCCCTGGCTAGCTAACTTAGCAAAACTCCGCTAGCATAACGAATGAGTTAGCTAAGTTGCCAGGGTCACATTTACATTTTTTTTACACATTATACTCAAACAACGAAAATAAACACACACCTGGAATATCAGACACAGTACATATCACCATGGGGCTTGGGCTGCACACTCCCACTCCTGAGAAGATCATAAAAAGGAATGCTAAATACTCGTGACTAGCGTTAGCAACGCTAAGCTAAAGGATTGTCACGATGCCACTGGCTTATGTTACACCGGGTGGCGCTAACACATTAAAATACATGGAAACCAGGCATCATATTCGTGTAATACATTAGGAAAGGGGTAATACACGGAATAGTGTTCAGGATTACTGTGATACAACTGGTGGATGACAGAATAGAAAGGAGATTTAAGTAAGATTAGGGAAAGAGAAAAGTGGAGAAACATACCTCTTCCCACAGCATACAGAGACAGGGAAGAGGATATGGAAAGCATAGAAATATGAATCAGAAAAACGGAAACATTAGAGGGGGATAGAAGGAGGGGGGCAGGAAGCTCCATAGACACCCATGACAGTGAAGAAGTCTACTGTAGGACTAGTGTAACGGAGGTGTGTCAAAATAAAAATCTTTGTGTAATTATACTACAAAAAAGAAAGGTGCTAAAAGCGCACTGTTACATGCAGCATGTTCTTGCCCAGATAGCAGAGGGACGTTGAAAAGGCGATGAATTCTGGTCAGAATGGTCGTTTTCCGTCGTTGGTCAAAAAAACAACGCCGAAAAGGCGCCGTGAGACGTTGAATTCTTAACGCCGTAGAAGGTCGAATAAACGCTGTTTAATCACCGTGGGTTAAGGTTGATCTGCCGACCGTCGGCGAAGGTCGAACATACAGCGTTGAATCATCGCCAGTTTTGCCGACAAACTTTCAACCTTACACTGCAGGCTTGCCATCTTTTTAAAGTTAATTTATTGCGTGTCCTCACCTCGATACGATGTTAATATTTTTAATTTTTTGAAAGCACATCGGAAAGACAGTTCTAAAAGAATAATAGCCTACTAATAAAAAAACAGATAGGCCTAATGCCACATAGGCATTATTATTGCCTTGCATCGACTACAGAAAGGACATTTTCCTGCACATGCAACCAGCTGTTTCATTGTTCCTACACAAGTACCACCACAACACTGGCGAAAGATCAATTCTTCGGAAATCAAGGTAAGAAATTCTGAAAGTTTGGATGTGGCAGCATGAAAGCCGGCCTGCGGCAGTAGCGCGAGCTCAAAGTAAACTATTTGGGTTGTCAAGGGAACGGAATTTAATTCTCAACTGCCAGAGTCGGGGCTTGTTGATGAGCTCTGCTTTACAAAATGGATTAAAAGTATGTATTTAAGCCGCTTTAATGGTTCAAGGGCTTGACGGCTTGTTTTGCGATATACTACTCGTTAACGAGTACCAGCATTCATTTCCAGGCAGCATTAGAGTCACTCACTACCTGTCCTGAACCGAGTTTGTTATCTCACGTAGCTAGCAACATTAGCTAAAGTTAAGATAGCAAAACCGCAACATTTCACAGATGACAGGTAAGACGCCTTTCCCTTGGTAATACATAATTTCCCTACCTCGTATATAATGCCATTTATTTCACGTCTGCTAAATTGTCATCAGTGTATCAGGCTAAACGTGTTATTAAACCGGAGCATTTATCATCATGTTAAGAAAGCAGCTGCCACAGATTTTTTTTTTTGTAATTGGAAAGGGCTGTGGAGCTGTTACTGCAGATAGCCACCGAACCTTATAAATGCTGTCACTTGCAAAGTCATCCTATACGGCTTTAGTTTCTCCTAGACATTTGGAGCATGAGGTAATGGTGCATAGCATTCGTCAGGGCTCTAAATTAACACCAGTGAACTGGCCAAATGCTGGTGAAATGTCACTTTGCCTGGTAGAGAAGACCAACTTACTCCTTTGACCCACCATGTGTTTGGCTAGTAAGATGGATTTCTACCAGAACTACTTCCACTTGCTGGTGTTGGGAAAAGTCAATTTAGAGCCCTGGCACTCATGGTATGCATCGTTATCATATTTTATGGTATAGAATTAAGCATGAATTTAATGCTGGTGCATATGTGTTGTCTGATTGTATGCTTTCACTGATTCAGAAACCTCAGTGGATCCACACAAGAGCTCAGGAACAGCAGAGAGCAGGGACTTCTCTCATCACCTGGACAGAAACTAGCTGACCAGAACCCATAAGAAACAGCTACAAAAGAGGTATGCCTATAATTAGACACATGTTAAGTGTAAGATCCGTGATCAGGCAGAGACACTTGGAACTAATATTTTCTAAAAATCTATCCACATCTGGCTGCATCCTTAGCATTAATACAATTCCTGTAGGAACTGACATCCTGACATGTTACTTCCGACAGCTAATAACTTACTGCTGTTACATCTGACTCATTGTGGTAGATTCATCCTTGCCTCTGTAGTAGATGCCAGCTAGCAGATATCTGTATTCAACCTTAGCAAACCGTGGTGAAAATGGTTAAATTGTAGGTATGATGTGATCATTACAAAAATGGTATTCTCTCTATGTGTGTGTGTGTGTGTGTGTGTGTGTGTGTGTTTCCAGCTGTTCATGCTACAGTGACTGTGCTGTGGATACTGTGCCAGGTGTCAACATGCATGGACCAGACCACAAATACCAGGTGAATGTACTCAGTTATAGATAAAAGAGTAAAAGAGTTTTGCCATACACCTGACCTGAACTGTTGAACCTTGTTCATTCTGCAGGTAATGCCACAGTGGCAAACCTTGATGAAAACGGTTCTATTGTAGGTATGATGTGATCATCACAAAAATAGTATTCTGTGTGTGTGTGTGTGTGTGTGTGTGTGTCAGAGCATGGCAACCCGACCGAAGCCCGACGGGCCTGGTCGGAACCCGACGGGCCGGGCCGGGCTCGGACAAAAAAAATAGAATATCTGTCGGACTCGGTACGGAAGCAAACAGACATTGTGAAAATTGTTAGCAACCAGAGGAAACGTTTCAGTTCATGCAAACGGCAGTTTTGTGATTAAAAAATAAATAATTGAATATGCATAAATGAAAATGTTGGTAGGCTACTCGTGCGAGTGATTATTATTGGCTGTATGCGCGCGCCAGTTACCAGTGGCGACATGGACGCTCACTCCCAGTCAGCCGAGTAGGGATGCCTAGTCAACTTGTTTTCTTAAAAGCGCCAAATCAACAGTTGTCAGCGGACGCGTGGTCTTTTGTTGTAGGCCTAGTGTAGCCTATGCCATGTTTTGGCATGCCGAGGCTGTCTTGAATGTTGAACATAAAATGACGAAGTTTGTCACTGCATTGTTCGCCAAGGATTACATTTCCAGCATGTGCTAGCAAGGAGCATAATATGGATAACTAAGAAGATGCACAAGCTACGTGGAGTAAGGTAGGAGAGGTTTCCTGTTACTACTTTGTCCGCTGTGACATATCATGTCCTTCACGTAGGTTCTTCTTAATTGTTGTCACTTTTACTTAATTGTAACTATGCGCGTGCAACCTTTCCTGATTTTATATTGACCGCATAGACACCAGGGGAAATGACATTCTCTTGGGGGCCGAACAGGTTCTTCTGGGTTAAATTATAGCCCATCCTTCTTAACCACAAGGAGCAGCAGCTTCACAGGGCTCGCGGGGATTTATTTGCATTAACAGTAACGTAACAAATGCTTCGATAGCGTGCTGACTGCATCCAAAACGTATTCCCTAGTTTTCGCCTTTCTTATCCTCTCACGCCCCTCCCATGCATTTGGACACCGCACCCAATATCTCTGGTTTAGTCTAACCGAAGGAAACATAAGGTGCGCTGTCACATGTGTGTGTGTGTGTGTGTGTGTGTGTGTGTGTGTTTATACTTACTATGCGTGCGTAACTAAATTAGGCTACTGCAAATTGCCTCATCCTAACGTCTTTGCCTATCTTGGCTATTTATCACGTGCTATTTTGAGTATGGAGGAGCCCACATAGAAAATCTTGCTTGCGCACAGGTTCTGTTGTTATTACAGTGGTCTCGGGCTTCGGACGGGTTCGGACACAAACATTTTAAATAGTCTCGGGCTCGGGTCGGGGTCGATCACTTTTCTGTCGGCTGAGGGCCGGGCTCGGACAGAAAAATACGGCCCGAGCCACACTCTAGTGTGTGTGTGTTTCCAGCTGTTACTGCTACAGTGGCGGTGATGTGGATGCTGTGCCAGTTGTCAACATGCATGGACCAGACCACTAATACCAGGTGAATGTACACAGTTATACAGTCATAAGAAAGCAACACAATACTGAGTTTTGCCATACACCTAACCTAAACCCTGTTCATTATTTTGTTTTTGCAGGTGTTAATGCTACAGTGGCTGATGCAGATGCTGTGCCAAATGCCAGCATGGATCTGCCGGATCACTAACCGCATGTAGGTACGCCACAGTACTTATAGGCAAATAAGGTTACCTCAACACATTGTATGTGCCACACTTCACCTATTCTACAGCACCTGTCCTACTGTGACTGATTCTCATTCATCCATTTCATGTCATCCAGAGTTTAAATGGAAGCTGCAGGACTGTTCAAGCTAAAAGTAGAAGTCCAGTTGGTTACAGCCAAATGCTTATTACACTATGTTGTAAAAGCAATGTCTTATTACTACCAGATAGAAATGGGGGTTTTACACCAGTTATACTTGGCAATGCCATGATGTACATTATGAACAGTTAAATTGTGATGGAAATGTTCTGAGGAGGATAAATGTGAGTACCGGTAGATCCACACCTGCTCCATATACAGTTAGGTTCATAAATATATGGTTATCCACACAATGTTCCTCTTGTTTACATCTGTACACCACCCCATGGATTTGAAATGAGACAAGCATAATGCTCTCACTGTGACTGTCACTTTAATATTTGGTTGCAAAATAATTTTCAGTCAATTGCAGCCTGAAATTTGTCTCATCTGTCCATATGTTTGAACCCTCTAAAAGAGGGCAGCAGCGTACATACAAAAATTGTTGCACTTTTTATCCTATCAATGTGCTTTGCATGTAAACAACACCCTGAAATGAATGCTGAGAGTCTGTACTTTGTTTGTTTATATTTCTGGCCCTAACTGTTTGTGATTGTGAAATGCCATAATAATAGAGAATAACAACTTTTTCCTGTGTACATTGTTTGGCAGGTGTCTACATCAGATTGGGGAGTTGGACACACTGTGTATGCCCGATGTACATCAGAAGGCTTTCCAGGCAGGCCGACCTGACCAATTGGTGAGCCATTTATGCTTGCTTAGCTAAAGCTTGTTCATCTTTTTTTTAGAAAACTAAATTCAGAAAAAAAACAAATCTGCTAATTACACAAGGGGTTCTGGCAGACCTCTTTAAAATTACATATTTTTGGCAACTCACATCTATACTTGAGTGCTAGTATATAGACATTCCATATGCATGAAACTGTCAGAGGTATACTACTACTACTACAATTAAAAAAAGAATTGCCTTTTAATATGTAAAAGTGCAACAGAGGTAGCCTGTGAGCTAGAACATATTGAGGATGCTGTTGGAATTAAAGATGCCAAGAAGTACAGGGCAGCTGTTGAAAGCTGTGTGCTGTATATCTGCCTATATTTCCCATGCCAGAATAAAGCTTGCATGGTAACACTGATCAATGTTTAGTTTCATGGTTGAGATATATGTTGTTGCTGTAGGCCCTGTGTTAGTTCTTTGCCAGCTAGAGTCTTACACATTTTTCAATGAAATGAGAGGAGTGAAACTGGTGAAATATGTGTTGTTGCACTGATGAAATGGTTCTTGATGTAATGGGGAAGCCCTTGTGAGGTAGCCAGGCCTATGTTATGTTAACGATACAAGGGGCAGCAGCACAGCACAAAGAATCGCGTTTGTGTGCAATGTAACTGCTAGTGCGTTTGGTACCACTAGTGTTGCCGTAGCTGAGTTTCTTCCCGCAATGAGTCGTGTTTTTTTTCTACCCGAATGGACTGTAATAGTAGCTGTTCTTAAAGTATTTAGCCACAAACTCACCTTGGCGGAACACTCTAGCAATACTCAACGAAATTACCAACATTATACTTCATGAAAAATATTCCGGGTTCAGATGTTTTTAGAATCGCATTACGGCAGTGTACTTTTTGAAGGCAAGTCTGAAATCTCGTTCTGTTAAAAAAAAAAAACCCTGTCAAGACAGCGACTACTCTTTCAGTCAAAGGAGTTCAGAGTTACGTGGCTTATTTTGATGATGACACCCGCTGAATGAGGCATAATTTAATCGTGGCACGCAGCGTTAAAAGTTGGGGGAAAAAAACAAACCTCAGCTCTTGCAGAGGGTAAACACGAGGATCCGTTCAGCTAGCGATGCAGTAGCCCACGTTCATATGTCAAGCGAATCAATGTCCAGCCGCAACTTATGTGTGTCTTATTTCTTTTCCAGACGACATCTATGCATACTTTGGAGCCCTTCTTCCTGGAGAAGACCACAAAGCTACTTACACTAATATAAATAAATGTTTACTTTCATTGTTGAAAAATGTCGTTGATGTGCGTTTGTGCGAGACAGGCCCCTTATCAAAAAATCCTTTAGGATTTTCTGTTTTTCCAATAGGATTCTGAAAATCCAATAGGATTCATCTAAAATCCAATAGGATTTTTGTTTTTACCCTTAAGATTCTATAGGTCTACGAAAATCCTATAGGATTTATATACATTCCAATAGGAATTTCATTGTCTCCTATAAGATTAGAAAATCCTATAGGATTTACAAGATTCCGCAGCTAAGCGAGCGCAGCTAAGTTTGAAATGATTTTGGTTGATTTTGATTGATTTTGGTTGTCAAGGGAAACAAACTGGACGTTGCAGTCACATATTCAACCGTTTTCAGGTTAGCTATTGGACTATGTAACTCGGGCTTGATAAAAAAAAAGAACTAAAACGTTTAATTAACTTGCCGAAATGTTTGCCTGTAATACTGTCACTTCAAGGACCTCTTCTACGCGTTTACTAATCGATATCCGACTTCTGAAGTGCCGCCGTAACTTTACCGTTAGCAAGTTTGCTAACGTGTGAAACGTAGCCTACCCAGCAAGCAGGTGAGTTTTTATTTGGATTTATATTGTATGGTTTGCAATATCACATTGTATGTTGGTCGTGTGTTTATAGTCTGACAACGTTGCAGTCTAAAATGTAGGTCTATTTCTGCAGTAACGTCCTCAAGTTTCCTGCTGGAGTTGGGGCTGTCAAACCATTCAAGTGGCCCATGATGACTGACTGAAAGGACATTACGGTAAGTTTATCATGATAATCTATTCTTTGTCAAACTTGCTATGCACCACTGCAAGCACACATCACAGCCTTTACCACCTCAGTGTTATCTCCCCATTTTCCCACTGGACATTTGAAGTGAGCAGTGTTGGGCAGTAATGCATTACAAAAGTAATTAATTGTTGTAATGCATTACTTTTTGCTGTAATGCAAACAGCAATGTAAGGCATTACATGGCAAAATCTGGCATTTTTCTTACTTACCATGCTAAATAACTGAAGTTACAACACATTACAATGTCCTGGATTTTAGTGGGATTTATTCAGTGTGGTGGGTCAGAAAGAGGCTATTCCTGAACCTGGTAGTTTAGTCTACATGCTGCCAAAAACACCTCCTGGGTGGGAGGTGAAAAGGTCATGACTCATGAGCTTGATTTACATTTTTATAAATTTCCAGATCCACATTTAGGCCAACAGTTCTTTTGGGGAAAGTAACTAAAGTAATGCAAAAGTAGTGTAATGCCTTACATGTCAAATATGGTAATAGTGAAGTGTAAGAGATTATTTTGAAAAGACAGTAACATGTAATCAGTAATGCATTACTGTTTTGAGTAACTTGCCCAACACTGGAAGTAAGATAAAATGATAATGGCCTGGCATCCATAGTATTATAAGTCTATGCCACGGGTGCATGTCTATGTTCCCACAGAGTGGTCCCCACTAAGACTTAACATTCATTTTTAGGCCCATTGGTCTCACAGCCCATTGGTCCCGCAGCTTATACCTGCTGGCCCATGTTCCCACATTTCTAAGAATTTATTCAAATTTAGGCCCTATGTCCCATGGCGGGAGGAAGGGCATGTTCTCTTAGTTTACTCGGAAATGTGGCTACATGAAATTCTTGAACATGGGGTATATTTGAATACTTTCTTTACAATGTGGGGGAATGGGAGCAGCGAGAATAAGCTCTGGGACCGCTGACCCCAGATGCCACGCCATTATCATTTTATAATGTAAGTTATATCACTTTTAATATAAGTGCAACTCCTGAGTTCATATTGCCTTCACTGAATGGGTCCCTCTTGTTTTCACAGTGAATTCACAAGTCAAAATCAGATAAACAAACAGGAACATCAGCCTTCTTGGTGCCAGATGGAAATACTTGAGAATAGCAAGAAAAACGGTAAGTCTAAAACTACACATAAGATCATAATTAAGTTAAATGTGACCTGGTGGCATTGTTGCATGACTGCTTAACATTCAGAAATGATTGCTATACTGTCACTCATCATCTAGAATACATCTTGGAGTTAAAACTTAAGAGTCTATGGGCTTTAAGAGAAAATGAGTGAATGAGGTAATGAGGCTTTAAAAATGAGCGAATGAGGTAATCACAACTCAGCCAAGAGTCTGTTTTGGTGTTCATTAAAATGAGTGCAACTATTCTCTTCCTGTGCTTTGGTTTTGTTTTAGGTTCAAGTAGGCCCGACAACAGAGATCACAGACAACCACAAGAAGTGACCCCAGGAGGGCAACAGACCATATGTTGGCAGTTTTTGGAAGGCAGGTCCTAGCCACGCACTTGTATACCGGAAAACCACCAGTAAAATTCAACATAAAAACCTCATAAGTGAGTACCTTTTCACTACAATACCTTGCTTACATAAACAGCAAAGTTCTCAGACAAGGAATATTTTTTATACAGTACATCCAGCAAGTATAGTACTGTCAGCACTTCACTTTTTCCACACATTGTTATGTTACAGCCTTATTCCACAATGGATTCAATTCCTTTCTCAGCTTGCCTTTCTTTTACTCAAAATTGTACACACAACACCCCATAATGACAACATTTTTTTATGTGCAAAAGTATTAGAAACAGGTAGCTTTTGCCATGACACTCAAAACATGTGAATTACTTAGCCTACGGGATGCACTGTAAATGTCTGACAATGTCACAAGATTTCCATCCATGCTACACGCATTGTTTTCAACAACACAAAAAACCCTCTCCCGCACATGCCACAGATTCTCAATAGAGTTTTAAAGTCTGTTCAGTAGGCCTATGTATTTTCTCATGTCTTAATTTTCCATGTGTTGGTCTGCTCTGTATGTTTGTTTGTTTGTTTTTTCAGACTACTTCACAAACAAATTTGATGTGGACACTTCAATGATCAAGCAAGCAATGGCATAGGACTGTTCAGATGAGGCAAAAATGACACCCACACAATGATCAAATAATGAAATAATAAATATATTTCGCATATGACCATTTCATTTGCTGTGTTGTTTTTTTGCTTTATGTTTATGTGAGCTATGTTTTAAAATCCTATTATAATAAATCCCATAGAATACAAATCCTATAGGAATAGAAATCCTGTAAGAATAAATCCTATAGGAATTTAAATCCTATAGGAATTATCCCATCAGAATCCTATTGGATTTCTATCAGATTTTGGAACAAATAATCCTATAGGAACATTGAAATCCTAAAGGAATCCTGTAGGATTCTGCCTTCTGGATTCCAATAGGATTCCTGTAGGATTTTGGTTCCAAAATCTGATAGAGATCCTACAGGATTTACCTTACTGGATTCCTTAAGGATTTTTTGATAAGGGGCAAGAGCCCCAATGTTGTGAATTGTGGTTGTAGCTGAGACATGGTACGTGTAGGCTACTGGTTGTTTAATTTAGCATATTTTTGTGTAATTTATAGCCTTCCTGTTGTAGATAAAACAGGAAGTAATGATGGGTGAATGATTGCCCAAAATTCAACTATAAAACGACCGAAATCCGTGGTTGAATAAAGGGTGAAAAGGGGGTGATTCTCTGCCGCCACACCGCCAATTTTCAACGTTGTTTCAACGCAAAACCATATGAGCAAACGGGCGTTGAAACAACGCCGCTGATCAACGATTATTCAACGCCGTATGGTCGGCGAACAGAACGATGATTCACCGTCTTTTCAACGCCCTTCTGCTATCTGGGTGGTTAACCCATACTACGAAAGGTGGACAGATGTTTGACGATGCTGCCATGGCAATTTACTCTACATCTCAAAACTGGCATTGGCAGTATGTTTTTGGTTAGGGTGGGGTTGAACTACTCTTTGGCTGAAATCTCGAAACGGATTGGTCCAGCGAGTGAGGATCATTCCACGGCGTAAAGGCGCACAACACATTTCGAAATTCTTCCGCTCCTTCTGACGAACCTTCAGTGAAATTAACGCACACATATTAATTCACAATTACTGTATGTGCGATTACAGAGCTGGTTGGTAATGCCCTGTCACTTCATACTTCGTACAGATACTGCCAATAGTTGTTTTGTTGGTGGACACTCTCATCTGATAATGTTAGTTTTTAATGATAATTAAGATTATTATTAAAATTATGCACAAGGTTGATCATCAGCACAAGCCAATTCAGCGGATAAAAATACAATTAAACTGTGCAGTATGCGCAAGCATTTAAGTAAGAGGCATGAAGAAGTGGCTGCACATGACTGCAGCATTTCAAATAATTGGTTATCATCGTGCATTTCTCAGCATTCCAGTTTAATGCGCTGCAGAAACGATTGATCATAACTGCTCTCTGATTGGCTGTGGTTGCCCTGCTATGAGAACGCACAGGTAGGCCTTCTCCGGTTTTGGCAACTCAGGGTAACCCGGGTCAGCCGCATGGCAGGCATGTTGCCTTTGTATCAGCTCGAACCAGTCTGACCTCTGGCACAATAAGGCATTTTTTGCCTACAGAACTGCCGCTCACTGTATATTTATCTATTTCGGACCATTCTCTCTAAACCCTAGAGATGGTTGTGTGTGAATATCCCAGTAGATCAGTAGTTTCTGAAATACTGAAACCAAGCCCTTCTGGCACCAACAGTCATGCCATGTTCAAAGTCATTTAAATTACTTTTATTACCCATTCTGATGCTCGGTTTGAACACTTGGAAAGGTGTGGCTAATAAAGTGACTGGTGAGTGTATGTATGTATGTGTGTCGCGCACCTGTATGTGTGAGAAGATGCTATCTTCATGACCTCAGCTTTGATTTAAGCCATGGAGAAGTTCTCAGTTTGAATGTCCATTCAAATGTGAATTTCCAATTGGGTGTCTGATGTAAATGTCAAATGTGATAGCTAGTCAGATTTGCATGTCCAGCGAGACTGTCATATTATCAGAATTACACATTGGACCTTTAACCTATTAATCACCTTATATACTCGTGCTACCATTTTTCACCAGGGCCATACTACTGTGGAGTGGGAGCTGACTGTGCGTATGGGAGGGATATTGTGGAATGTCACTACAAGGCCTGCCTCTATGCTGGAATCAAAATTTGTGGCACCAATGCTGAAGTCATGCCATCGCAGGTAAAAATGGCTCTCACAGGCTTATTTTGAAAATGTATTTACACCATGCCCATCACAGACGTGTTTTGGTATAAGTCAGGGATGTCAAACTCAGGCCCAGGGGCCAAATCTGGCCCAAAGGGTCATTTTATTTGGCACGGAAAATCATGGTAGTGGATCATGTAGTAACATGACTTGAACATGAAGTCTAGAGTGTCATAGGAATAGAAGTGGATAGCAAATTCAACCTCGCCCACTCATACAACAGAGTATCTTCAGGCACATTCAAGCTACTATGAGTGTTCATGAAATTTGCCTTTGAGTATTAATGTGTGCATGCACTATTTTAGGTATGCTTTCAAACAAAAAAAAATACATATTGCGTTTGGTCCATCACTTCATTCCAGATTTTGATTTTGGCCCCTTGTGAATTTGAGTTTGGCACCCCTGGTTATTATCAGTGTGCGCATAGGCTATCTGACACCATGGTTCTTGATTTCTGTAACAATGCCATGTTCAATTGTCTATGACTGGTCATTCAAAATGGATTTAAATTGAGAAAATTCACTTATGTATGTATGAAAAGTGTACATTTTTAAGCCATAATGAAAACGTAAATAGCTGCTGGTGGTAGTATACCTAAATATTCATGAAAAATATCAAATATTTGAATGGGCAGCATAAATGCTGCCAATAAGCTACTAAAAAATAAACACTCTTTAAGCAAACCAGGAGAACAAGGTGATTTGGAATTGGTAGGCATTTGAATTATAGCTTCTTACTCCTGGTTGCGCATCACTGACACATCATACAGTATTTTCATCAAGGTGTCCTTTGCCATTCTTTATGCTGCAGCTGGAGGCACAGGTTGGTACTGAATTGTTTGTTACATTGTTACTAATCCGAGGTTTCACATTACCACTGTTGTTGAGGAGTTCCTACCACACTAGAAATGCACTCAGAGAGTGCAGACCACCGCCAGGGAAGCTGTTCAATAGAAAATTTGACTGTTACACCCTAATTTGTTTTTCAAGTCTTTCTGCCTTGTTTTGAGTTAGAAACCGGAATGTCAAAATTGGCCCTAACCCGCTATAGTGAAGAATCTTTTTTTAAAATTCCACTATCAAAATTGTATCACTTGTCCCTTTTGTCACTTCCAACAACTCAACACAGATTTTCATCCAAATCTGTGCTTGACTTTTCGAGTTATCATGCTGACAGACAAACAAACAAACAGATAAACCAGCGTGACCGAAAACATAACCTCCCTGGCAGAGGTAATAAAATGTATCTGAAAGAGTTACAGTTGCAACAAGGCAATGTGTTAATTACAGTTACTTGTGAAAATAATAAGAATAGCATTTTTTGTTAAGGGGACAGTCCACCCTTTTTTGATTTTCACATATTTGCAGTACTTCCCAGCATATGTGAATGTGCATATAATTTTCGTCCATGTGTTTCCATTGCCTAGTTTAACAGTTTAGTCAAATTAAGTGTAGCAATGCAAGTCTATGGGGGCAAACAAAACATAATCAAATGTACTTATAAAGTACTTTAAAATGAATGTAAAATTCACCAGAGTGCAAAACATCTGTTTAATCCTGTCCTGTGATCATTTGTGGCTTGATGCTAATGCCTCCATTCACTTCCAGTGATTATGCTAAGCTATGCTAATAATTCTGATCCAATAAATCTAAATACTGAAAAAAACTGAGAAGAAAATGATATGCACATTCATGAATAATGCTTGGAAATACTGCAAATATGTGAAAATCAAAAAAGAGTGGACTGATCCTTTAACACCTGAATATTGTAGGCAAAACCATTTGTAGGTCTAATTGCTACTGAATCAAGGGTTCACATGATTTATTTTATTATTTCATTATTACTTATCATAATAAAAGTGTTTTGAGACCATGGTGTATGGTGATATTATATTATCATTATCAATAATAAATAGACTATTATTATTTTGTGCCTTTCTGTTCCCTGTGCAGTGGGAGTTCCAGGTGGGCCCGTGTGAGGGAATAGAGATGGGGGATCACCTGTGGATGGCTCGATTCCTGCTGCAGCGTGTATGTGAGGACTTTGGGGTAGTGGCGTCGCTAGACCCCAAACCCATGAAAGGGAACTGGAATGGTGCCGGATGCCACACCAACTTCAGTACACAGGCGACGAGAGCGGATGGGGGAATATTGTGAGTGTAAAACAACATCCATCGCAAAGACAAAGTTAACCAGGGGCAGTGTTGCCAGATTGGGCGGTTTCCCGCCCCATTGGGCTACTTAGGATGGCCATCTGCAGGTAAAAATGGCACTTGGGTAGGATTTTAGCATTTTTTTGGGCTGCAAATCATCAGTCTCATCTGACAACCCTGCCCAGAGGGCGGGGAACCTTTTTCATTTGAGGAGCCACTTCAATTTTTTGTGAAGTCCTCCAAGGTCTGTACTATGAACACAAACCAGGATTTCTCCCTGCAAATTAAACCTATATTGAAGGCGGACACCTTTACAACAGACGCCCCCTTCACTAGGTCCCTCGAAAATATAACTTAATTTTATTGCAAATGTAATTTCTAAGATTGCTTTACAAAACATGTTATATTTCATGTGAAACTGTATAACATTAAAATTATACCGGGGGCCAGATAAGATGGCCAAAGGCGCCATAAATGGTTCCGCACCCATGGTGTTTTACAGCATCCATCATCGCAAGGTCTGTATTACTACTGTACCTTTATTGGGGTCGTTAATTAAATTAACATTGGCAAATGTAAATTATGTTACTTACAGAATGAACATGAGTAACTTTATTTAGGTTGTAATGTTTATTTGAGTACAGACTCCTTTGCAGGAATGTATATAAGGCCTTTAAACACTAACCCTCAAACACAGAGACTGTTGTAACTACAACTCAACACATTCCTCTTATCTGACAGACATATCGAGAGAGCCATTGATAAGCTTAGCACCAAACATCAAGAACACATCAAGGTGTACGATCCTCGTGGCGGATTAGACAACAAGAGACGCCTCACAGGCCAGCACGAGACCTCCAGCCTGGAGAAGTTTTCCTTTGGGGTGGCTAATCGAGGAGCGAGCATCCGCATCCCTCGCCAAGTCGGGCAGGACAAACGGGGCTACTTGGAAGACCGCCGACCCTCTGCAAACTGCGACCCGTATGCAGTCACCGGCGCTATCGCTCGCACCTGTCTTCTGCTAGCGGCGGAAGATGAGGAAGAGCTCGAGGAAGGGATGAACTGAAGGCAAACAAATAAACAAAATAAAACAATAATTACCAGTTTAGTTGATAGTTAAAGGTACACTGTGCAAGATTTTTAGTTGTTTATTTTCAGAATTCATGCTACCCATTCACTGATGTTACCTTTTTCATGAATACTTACCACCACCATCAAATTCCAAGTATTCATTATGACTGGGAAAATTGCACTTTTAATACATTAAAAGGGGGATCTTCTCCATGGTCTGCCATTTTGAATTTCCAGAAATAGACATTTTTAGCTTCAAAAATGACTGTACTTGGGCCATACCAGAAAATATTAGTTTATTACTTAGTAAACTGTCATGAAAAGATCAAATTTGGCGATAGGCAACCCAGTTTCAATGAGCAGCATAGTTGCAGTACCTTTTTTGAACATTTCCTGCACAGTGCACCTTCAATATTGTGTGTGTGTGTGTGTGTGTGTGTGTGTGTGTGTGTGTGTGTGTGTGTGTGTGTGTGTGTGTGTGTGTGTGTGTGTGTGTGTGTGTGTTTGTGTTTTAGAGTTAGCCCTATCAGCTATCAGCCTAAGGCAGTTGTGTTTGTCAGTGTTACCAGTTAGTTGTGTTGGAGATAATAGCCTATAAGAAGGCCAACTGTACATGTTCATAGATCATCACCCATTGTGATGTAATTAAGATCAACGTGGACGTCACAAATGAGTTGGTTTATCAAAGACCATTGGACCTTTTTGGTATTTTATAGAGTAGGAGTGTAGTAGTGATTGTTGATCCTGACCAAGCATATCCAAAAAGTGTCAGTCAAAAATAAATAAAATCTGGTGTGTCTGTTTCAACATGAAATTAGATGAATATGTTTGGCTTCCTTTCTCCCTGTGAACTTGATGTATAGCAAATATGCTTATGTCGTTTTAACATCTAAAAAAAGAGTACTGTCCTGCTCCGCAAAAGAGGAGTGCATCTTATTGGTTGCCTGATAATCATCGACTTTCAAGTCCAATAGAGCTCACAAGTGGGTGACATCTACTTTTATGCTGTGTATTAGCATTTAACGACATCAGGTTCTAAATGGAATTCCCACCATGTTACGGTCCATAGGGATTCAGATTTGACAAAAATATTAGTCCGGGAGCAAATGTAAATAAAAAAACTGCCTACCATACTGAGCTTCAATTTAAGTCCAATAGGACCTTTCTAGCTAGAGTACAACAGCTGCTATGTCCAAAGTTATTCACTATGGCCTATCCGAAAATAGTCTGCTGGCATTCTATAGCATTCAGACACTTTCAGGCATAACCATTTCATATGGGACTGTGAACATCAATTTCACTATGTTTGACCTTGACTCGAAAATTGCTATGAATGAAAGTATGATGTGAATAGCATAAAAAGTAACTAATGCCACACAGGGCCAGTTTTTCCAAATTCCTCCCAGTAAAAGGGCTGAACAACATATTGCACATTTATGTCTATATTCACATTCATTACACATTAATTTCTATATGCAGCCCGATGTCTCCTCTGTTGTGTCAATGAAGGTCTGTCGCCTGTAAGTAAACTCATCCCAATTGTCCCTCCTCTGAAGTTAACTACAACAACTTGGCTAGGCTTTTGATCCCTCTGTCTTTCAAGCACTCATGGTTTTCTCCATAGGATATATTTACTCCAGGAGGAAAATGCAAAGGAAATTGTTTTTCAAATCGTTTATATATATATATATATATATATATATATATATATATATATATATATATATACAGTGAGGAGAATAAGTATTTGATCCCTTGCTGATTTTGTCGGTTTGCCCACTAGGCCTAATAAAGACATGATCATTCTATAATATTAATGATAAAATGTATTCTAATATGGAGAGACAGAATATCAAAAAGAAAATCCAGAAAATAACTTTGAAGAATATATTTTAATTGATTTGTATTCCATTGAGGAAAATAAGTATTTGACCCCTCTAGTCAAAGAAGACAAAATACTTGGTGGCAAAGCCCTTGTTTTCTCATACAGAGGTCAGATGTTTCTTTCAGTTAATGACAACGTTTGTGGATATATTAGAAAGGATTTGTGTCCACTTTTCTTTGCAGATCATCTCTAAACGACTTAAGTTGTATGACTGTAGCTTGCCAAATGGGAGCTTCTGTTCCCTTCACAGGATTATTATAGGGTTAATGTTTGGAAACTGTCTAGGCCACTTCATGGCCTTAATGTGCCTCTGCTTGAGCTACTCCTTCGTTGCTTGGGCTGTATGTTATGGATTATTATCATATTGGGATGCCAATCCATGACCCACCTTCAGTCTAGTGGTGGTGGGAAAGAGGTTGGCATGCAGCATGTCGTTTACATGTCTCCCTCCATCCATTTCTTGACGATGTGAAGTTGTCCTGTGTCTTGGCCAGACAAACAACCTCAAAACATAATGTTACCACTTTCATTTATGATGTTGGAGAAGGTGTTGTTCTTGGGATCATAGGCAGCATATCTCATCCTCCAAACACATCGAGTTGTGTTAATGCCAAACAGTTTGATTTTGGTGTCACCTGATTCCAGCACCTCCCAATCAAATCTAATCCAGTTTGATGTACATTGGCAAACCTCAGGTGAGCCTGAACAGGTTCCTTCTGAAGCCGGGGTACCACACATGCACTGCAGGATTTTAATCCGTTGTGGTATCAAGTGTTTCCAATAGTTTTCTTAGTGATTGAGGTCCCAGCTGCCTTGAGATCATTTCCTAGCTCCTCCCATACAGTTTTAAGGTGCTTTATCTCCTTTTTTTCTGGTTATTAAATTCCCACAAGGTCAAATCTTGTATGGAACCAGAGACAGGCCTAACATTGATGAGTGATGATCATTTTGTATGTCCTAAAATTAGGAAGAAATGCACCAACAGTTTGCTCTTTAATATCCAGGAGCCCGTTTCAGCCTTGTTGAGTTCTAAAATCTTGTCCCTGACATCCTTTGACAGCTTTTTGGTCTGTCCCATGTTGGCGAGTTTAGTTTGATTGATTGACTGATTCTATGGACTGATTCTGCAGATTCAATGTGTCTTTTGTGCAGGTTACTATTAACAGGTGTGTTCAATTCAGTGAACAAGTTGATTGGAAGTGCCATTTGATCTGCAGGATCAGAACTCTTGATGGTTGGCAGGGGATCAAATACTTATTTCCCTCAATTAAATATAAATCAATTATTATATATTCTTTAGAGTTAATTTCTGGATTTTCTTTTTGATATTCTGTCTCTCCATATTAGAATACATATTATCATTAACATTAAAGACTGATCACGTCTTTATTAGTGGGCAAACCAACAAAATCAGCAAGGGATCAAATACTTATTCTCCTCACTGTATATATTACATTTTACATTACATATATTACATTTTTGGAAACTATGGCGGCCAAATTTAAACTATGGCGGTGTGCCATAGTTTCTTCAATGTATGGGAAACACTGGGGACCCTTATTCCACATCTGTTTTCACTCTGTTCAGGGCTTGTTCACACAGTGTGTCTGGAGCTTATACATTTTGTGTTCTGGCACTTACTACTTATTGATAAATATAAATCTAGTTCTACTAGGTCCTTACTAAGGTTATATTGGTAATAAATCCCTTATTGTACATGAATAAGACATTTGCGGATAAATGTCTAACAACTGTCTGATTTTGCTTAGTACATGACTTACAAGTTACTTACACAGGCATTAATATTGTATGAATAAGTGCTAATAGATGTAACGCTAAAATAAAGTGTTACAGTTTGTTTAATGGGAATTTTTTTGTGAGGATGACAAAGTTTTGTCTGAGGATGACAAAGTTTTGTCTGAGGATGACAATTTTTTTCTGAGGATGATAAAAGTTTTGTCCGAGGATGACAAAGTTTTGTCTGAGGACGACAAAGTTTTGTCTGAGGATGACAATTTTTTTGTGAGGATGACAAAGTTTTGTCTGAGGATGATAAAATTTTGTCAGAGGATGACAAAGTTTTGTCTGAGGATGATAAAGTTTTGTCCGAGGACGACAAAGTTTTGTCTGAGGATGACAATTTTTTTGTGAGGATGACAAAGTTTTGTCTGAGGATGATAAAGCTTTGTCTGAGGACTACAAAGTTTTATCTGAGGATGACAATGTTTTTTCTGAGGACGACAAAGTTTTGTCTGAGGATGATTAAGTTTTGTCTGAGGACGACAAAGTTTTGTCAAACATTTTTTGACAAACATTTTTTCTGAGGCTGATGCTGAGAACTGATGTCATTTTTTCTGAAGACGACAACTATTTTTCTGAGGACGACAACATTTTTTCCGAGGATGACAAAGTTTTTTCTGAGGACGACAATGTTTTTTCTGAGGATGACAAAGTTTTGTCTGAGGATGACAATTTTTTTTCTGAGGACGACAAAGTTTTGTCTGAGGATGACAATTTTCTCCCTGAGACTGACAGAGTTTTATGTGAGTCTGATATCTGAGGATGTCCTAAAATGAACGCCGTACACCACCTATTGGTGGACTGTGAGCAGGATGCTACACATGGTACTATTATACACAAAACGAATGCATCAAATGAGAAAATTATTTAAGGAATGGTTCGTATTGTACAACAGTAGTGTAAAATGTGAACAAGAACTTTTAATCATCATTTTATCATTATCATCATCCTCCTCTTCCTCATCTTCATCCACATTTGTATGGATTTCATCAGTGTCATCTGTGTCTTCCTCTGCCAAGACATCATTGAGAGCTTTTGGGATTACATCACCCTCAAACCATAGTGGTTCAAGCTTCCTAGTATCTGTGTTTATGTGAAACCCATGGTCAAGTGGACTTGGGATACCTGGGTAATGCTCATGGGCCCTACCCCCTAACTCTGACACCATACTCCATCTCAACAATTGGTGTTTATTTTTGCAACAAAAAAAACAACTACAACAAAGGAAAAAGCATGAACCACACGATCAAAGATGCTGTTTCCTCCTCCAGGCCAATGTGCTCTCATTCAGGATGGAAACTCCTCATCATACCTGCATCAGCTGAAACAATATTTAGCACAGACACTTAGGCTACATGAACTGTCTTCATTACTGTCTTCTGGACCCCCACACCGCTCCCACTCAGTCTGCCAAGTGTCCCACAGGTGGTTCCCAATATGTGGACCATTGCCCCTTCCATGGTGGTGACCCTCTGGCGTTCCCATGGACGCAGATAGCGCGTGGGGGGGGGTGGGGGGTGGCTGGATGACGTACCCAGATTTTCATTCACCTGGACCCGTCCCCCTCACTTCCATAAGGAGAGAGTGACTCTTTCTCAAATGCAAGGCCAGTGTCCTTCCAAGTGTATCAGCCTAATTAGTCACGCCCAGTGATTGGATACTTTTTGGTGAACTCTACAGAATATCCAATCTCTGGGTATGACTAATAAAGGGTATCCAATCACTGGGCGTGACTAATTAGGCTGATACACTTGGAAGGACACTGGCCTAGCATTTGAGAAAGACCCAATATCTGATTTCTGCCTTTGTCTTTTGCAATGTGCAAAATAGCGCCTCCCTGGACCATTCACTTTCATATGTGGCAAAAAACGGTATTACAATCAGCTGGCTCAACAGTGGCACCAGGTAGTGACATAGACTCTTTTTGCTTGCGATGGTGTGGTGAGGTATTGCAGAATGATGCAAATGAATTGAAGTTAATGGCAGTAAATCAATTTTTTTGATTGGCTAACAGACACTGAAGTCCCAGATTTGAAGCGCCATAAGCTTTTTGCTTCTCACGGTGATTGGCTTGAGTTGACAGGGCTAGATTCAGGAAGTGGAGCTAAGAGCAGAAGTCATATTTACATTTAGTCCGGCGGATTAGACACTCAAAAGGGCCTAATCGTGCACAGTAAAAGCATGAAAATTGATACACATATCCTTCTCGATATGCTGATTAATATTAGCCTTGGAGGCGTCGCGAAAAATGAAGAATTTTCAAGATGGCCGCCAAATCCAATATGGCCAACCCAAATTAATGAAACTACCTGATATGTTGATGTAAACGCATGAAAATTGGTACATATATCCTTCTTGATATGCTGATTAATATTAGCATTGCAGGCACCGCAAAAAAATATGAATTTTCAAGATGGCCGCCAAATCCAATATGGCCAATCCATATTAATGAAACTACCTCATACTTTGTAGTAAAGGCCTGAAAATTGGTACACAAGTCCTTCTTAATATGCTGATCAATGTTATCATTGGAGGCGCCACCAAAAATGCTGTATTTTCAAGATGGCCGCCACATCCAATATGGCCAACCCATATTAATGAAGCTACTGTACCTGAAACTTTGTTGTAAACCCATGAAAATGGATGCCCAGTTACTTTTTTATATTCTGATTAATAAAAGAAATGGAGGCATTGCAAGAAAGTTTAATTTTCAAAATGGCCGCCAAATCAAATCTAGCCAACCTATATTAATGAAACCATTGATGAATTTAACACCCACTTTGTAGTAAAAGCATGAAAAATGGTACACATTTACCTCTTGATATGCTGATTAATATTTGAAATGGACGCATAGCAAATAAAACCCGAATTTTCAAGATGGCCGCCAAATCAAATGTAGCCAACCCATATACATTAATCCTCCAGGCACATTGTGGGATATACAGTACCTCTAGCAGTTAGTGACGACTTCATAGGCCTTGTGTTAAGTATGCCTCTCATGACCACAAATTCAAAAGGGTCAAGATTTCAAGGTTGCTAGACAGAAAGTTCAATTGATTTGTCAATTCATGGACATGGTTAAAACATGGTTAAGAAAAGAAACCAATAATTAATTACTACTTCTAGCTGTACTTCAAGGTTTTCAAACGAACTGCAATCCTGTCCCATGCATGTTGTATGGGTATGTCTTGCCTGGTTAACACCAGTTGATCTCACAAATGAGACACTCTGAAGGTTACATACGCAATTTCTGAGGGATGGAATCCACGCTGTCTTTCAGATAAGAAAGTGTGCAAAGCAGCATGGGATTCCCCAGGTTGTAATATATCCTATGGCCAACATCAATCAAACTGCCAACAATGCCTAATTAAAATATAAACACAAACTTTGAATAAATGGTGAATGGTACAGTTGGTGCAAAGTCAACTCTGGGTATGTAAATGTGAGTAACCTTGAGTGAAAGTTTACTTGTACAGTATTAGGATTCATTTTTTGGCTATAATAATAGTGTGCAAGATTTGGCTTATGGTGAACCCCCATTTCTGCATTTGTAGTTCAAGGTATGCAAACTATGCAACATATGCAAGGTGAAGTTGATAAGATTTGATTTAACCCCCATGTTGAGGGGGGAGAAGATTTTGTTTTGTTACCTACAGTACTTGAATGAAGGTTGTGCACATTTATTTCAATGATAAATGGCTCAAATCCATTGTAAATGTGACTAAAATATTTTTTGACTCATCAAAGACTACAAATATGTTTCTACTACAAGTACAGAGAAATTTATACTGAGATAAATATAGGATATTTTATGCCCATTTATAAATCTATGGGTTGGCCATATTTGGCCATATTTGGCCATATAAGTGGGGCCATCTTGAAAATTATTTTGATTTGTTGATGATGTTAATACAATAAAAAGATACATGTGTTTTCATGCTTTAGTGGAAAATTGTGCCCTGGTTTCACTAATGTACTGTAACACAATATGTAATACTACATATCTATAACATTAGTAGGGTAGGGTTTGATGTTTCGAAATTAGGCTATGTTAGGATCACTTCCAGAGTAATCTTTTTTAGGACTATTACTTGTGTGTGTGTGTGTGTCTGTGTGCGTTCACGCACTTCTCACGTGAACCCTTCTACATTATTATACATATCAATAAGTATATGTGTGCTGATTGCATGCTCCTGCTACAAAGTGCATGGTGGTTTCACTAATATGGGTCAAACATGTTTGACTTGTCTGGAAAATTCAGATTTTTGTTCATACCTCCATTCCTAATATTAATCTGCTCATAAAGATGTAACTGTGGTAAAAGCATCATAATTGGTAGTCTACACAAAGTGCCCGGTAGTTAATATAGGTTGGCCATATTGGATTTGGCGGCCATTCTGAAAATTCTGTGTTTTTCTCATCTAATAATCAGCTGAAAAAGAAGGAAATGTGTAACCATTTTCATGCTTTTACTACGTGCATAATGGATTCACTCATCTGCTATACAATTCCTGTTATATGGGTCCGCCATATTTCATTTGGTGGCCATTTTGAACATTTCAATTTTGGTTTTACGCAACAATTCCATTTCTAAGATTAATAGGTACATCATAGAGTATGTATTTACCAAATTTCAGGCATATATGACGCAGTGCATGATGGTTCCTCACTAATATGGGTTGGCCATATTGGATTTGGTGGACATCTTGAAAATACAGCATTTTTCGTGGCGCCTCCAATGATAACATTGATCAGCATATTAAGAAGGACATGTGTACCAATTTCCAGGCCTTTACTACAAAGTGTCAGGTAGTTTCGTTAATATGTGTTGGCCATATTGGATTTGGCGGCCATCTTGAAAATTCATAATTTTTCGCTAAGCCTCCAATGCTAATATTAATCAGCATATCAAGAAGGATATATGCACCAATTTTCATGCTTTTACAACAACGTGTCAGGTAGTTTCATTAATTTGGGTTGGCCATATTGGATTTGGCGGCCATCTTGAAAATTCTTCATTTTTCGCGACGCCTCCAACGCTTATATTAATAAGCATAGGAAGAGGTATATGTGTACCAATTTCCATACTTTTACTCAAAAGTGCATGATCAATTCACCAATCTGTTGGACTATGTACTTTACTGTGACATTGTGAGAATTTTCCCACCCCTATCATACTCTGTACACTGCCTACTTCTACATACTATACTATATCATAGATGTATCCATCAACACTTGTTCCAGAGTATGTTTTCTGCATTGGTCTACTCTATCTCAACTCACAGAATGTCTTTTTGCACAATTACCTTTTTTACATTTTTTATCTTTACTATTTTATTTTATTTTCCCCTCCCTGACTATTCCTGTGTTATTTGTGTCTTGAAATGTCCATTTGGGCATTTGTGTATTTACGTAAGCTACTGGATACCTGAATTTGCCCCTGGGAATCAATAAAGTTACTCTCTCTACTCTACTCTACTCTACTACTGTACTCTACGTTTAGACAAGGAACTGGCCATTTTAAAGGACCAGTTCAGTCAATTTCAAAATGCAGTTGTAATGCTCACACTACCCTGGACCTGTCAGTACCTGAGGTTTTTTTTCCTTCTTCTTCAGCCTTTTTCGAGATCTCGGTCATTGTAATGGGGGCAGCTCTTTGTTTACATTAAAAAAAAAACATTCTCATTTATTCCCAAAAACATCCGAAAGTTTATACAACATCAGCAGACAACTAGCAAACAGTGGTACCTTTTGGGAAAATATTTGGAGTAGGCCTATGTTATTTTAAAAAAATGTAAACAAACGCTGCCCCCATTAGAATAGCTCATATCTCGGAAAGGGCTTAGCCGAAAAATGTGGCATTAAAGTCAAGTCAAGACAAGTCAAGGGTAGCGTGAGCAATACAGTAGAGTAGAGTAGAGTAGAGTAGAGTAGAATAACTTTATTAATCCCCAGGGGGAAATTCAGGTTTTTTTAGAGTAGAGTAGAACAACAGCAGCAGCATATTGAAATTGACTGAACTGGTCCTTTAAAATATAAGTTTTTTTTGATATTCAATTTTGAATTGTTTATCATAATTCATTCTGAGGGTTGTTGTGTTCCATGCTGTTTGTATAATTTTTATAGCCAGAAAAGAGCTTTCAAACAATATCATGGATATCTTTTTGTGACTTACACTGACTGATATAATCAAGGCTGAATGTATAGTGTCCTACCCTCATATGTACACCTCTGCTAGTCTGTTTCTCCCTTAATATTTGTGTCAGATTCACACAAGTGCATTTCTTGAGTGCTACCTTGTCTGATTTCACATGAAATGACCCTCAAGCAAATAGGAACTGTGTTACTGAGCTTTTTCTTGAACTTAAATACAAACAATTGATAGCCTACACAAGGGACAAACAATACAGGCTACTGTGATGTGTAGGCCTATGTCATACCAAGGAATAAACTGTCAGCCAAATTGGCTAGTGACACTGAAAGTATTACCACAGCCAAGTTTTACCAGCATTTGACCGGTTTGCAGGTGCCAGTGTCAAGCCCTGGTAGTAGGCTAACATGCTGAAATGTGTATGCTGTTATTTCGCTGAAATATTGACACGTGTATATAAATAGTAGGGCTCCTTAAAACTTAAGTGCAGACTGAGGTAAAACGCACAGGAGAGTAATATGCTTCCCAGTTATTTATTTGTCAAAAAATAGAGATGGACCAAGAGCAAATACACATTTTAACCGTTGTTGTGCATTACGTTGATGGAAGGGATATATCAATCGCATTTGCACCAAATTAAAGGTGACAGATGAGGTACTGGAAGAGAGATTACATCGCAACAATTTAATTCTAAGCGGCATGACTCATTTTGAACACAGGGTGGAGCTGTCGAACCCAAAGCAGAATGTAGCACACATGGGAACGTTTAATTGTTATTTTACTGAAAATATAAAAGAATACTTTGTGCATTTGTTTATGGGATCTATTTAATTACTTGAATAAGCCTACTAAACCATATTACACCTGTACATGATTGTAGGCCCATGTACATTATAATGTAATGTAATGTAATGTAATATAATATAATATAACGTGAATATTGATCACTATAAAGTATCAACATAATACTAACGTTCGGAATTTTTTATACTGTATAACAAACCAAGCCTTTCGAAAATCGACGTAAATTTGAGGGAATTATGGCCATCTGAAGAGTATGGATCACCAAAAACTCACTGCAACTGGTTGAGCCAGTAGGCTGTGCTAACATGGCCGCCATGCGTGGACGTTCGACTTGCATGGCGGGAACGCGGATGGCGCATCTAGTCTTCCTATAGGATATCTGTGGTTCGAATGTTCGTACTTTCCGCCCTTCCCGCACTGTGTTTGGGTACGGAGGGCGGTTCCATTTCTAATCGCGGTGGTGAAGTGTACTGTAAACTACCCGGATAACGCCCTCAAACCGGCCGTTTTTTGAAGTGTGGAGTTATGTCAGAGAGGGTTTATAGAGGTAAGGTAGACAGGCTATGGTTATAGAGCTTGAAAGTCCCGCCCCTTAGTTCCGTATTTCACGGGACCTAACATGACCATCTAACATCATAGTAGCGAGGAAATATCTTCCGATCTGTCGTTACATGCGCTGGGCTACAAATATGCTGTTTAAGAGGCTAGATAAAGATTATTCATGCAGAAGTATCAATGTTTTGTTCCGAGGCCGTCTGCATGAAAAATGTGAAGAAACACAGCTTTCTAAAAAGTTTAGGGGTTCCTACGAAAAATTAAACAAAAATATCAGAAACAACATATTTGGAGGTCGTGACACAACTCGAAGGGGATCGAAATATCATTTTAATGCCGCCATTGGATTACATTCTACGATTTTCGGCTAAAAACGCCGTTAACGTCCCATGAAATCGGGGGAAGTGACGTCACTTTCAAGCTCTATGCACACTTTTCGCACTCAACGGCTGCCTTGTTTGTTACGTAGTTTCCGGTTGAGTGTCAGATCGGTCAAACTGCCGAATCTCTGTGATGACAGCATAGTTTTGATCCCAAAGACAATAGCCATGTATAAGAGAAAGGGATAACTTAAAAAAAATTGCCAACATAAGGAACAGTGTCTTCCGTGATGAATTGTATATTGGCGGTCGGTAAACTCTGATGATACGCTACAACCGTCATTTCCGTGAAGTGTATCAGACAGAACGTGAATTGGACCTGCACTTCACCCTCAAATTTAGCCATTAAGTTGAGGGTGGAAAGTGCACTGTATCACAGTACACAGTACACAGTGCACAGTGTGGAGAATGGAATACGCTCAATATTACTTTTGGCCTGACTAGAAGCAACACCGAAGATGTTGCGTGGAGGGCGTGGCTGGGCCAGTAGACTAAATTTGTACTCTCAGTGTTGAATTAACACTACAATTTGCTGTGCACCTTCATGCAATGCCCCTTTCCTTAGGCTGACATTGATTACAATATTTCATCTATTTAGTTGCCTATTTTTGGAATGCTTTTGTAGGCCTAACTGGGTGATTCTCTTTTTGGGGCAATATTTCATGTCCGCATGTTTTATTGCCCTGGTTTTTGCTCAAACTGTGCCAAATATTAAAAACTAAGGTAAATCAATAATGTTTCAACTGTTAACCAAACATTATATGCAATTCAAATGCATTAACTATTATTTCACATTTTACACATCTTTTTGGTATCACACGCATTTAATTTTACTGTGTCCCACAGTGCCAGGTTTAATCCTACTTTACATGTCCCAGTAGTAATTTTCCCCCCTGTTAGAATGACTGTCAATGTGATGTAATACAAATCTACAATTCCATACAAGCCATTTACAGGGACATCCTCTTGAAGGCATTTTTAAACTGTGGAAACTGATGTAAGCTGCTACTGAGGCTCCCTTTTTGCTATTTTTGATCTTAAACATGTCATCGCTTCATGGGTCAACCTTAAAGTTCCATACTGTTAGGACAAATTGCGTAAAATGTGAATTCAGTGTAATTTTTTGAAAAACATATCCAATTTAGTTATTAAAGGAGTGTTAATCTACTGGAGGTGAGATAGCTAAAATGTTGGCTGGTAGAGAGCTAGAATAAGAAAAGGGGAAAAATGTCCACCCTGTCGGGTTTCACCCTGTTGAGGAACAGGGGGGAATGTGATCTTTGTGAATGGGATTCTTAATGGGACCCTTACAGGGTGGAAAAACAATCTAAGAGGGCTAATATTATTGAATTATTTATTAGTTATTGTTGTAATATTGTTGAAATATTGTTAGTTATTATTGCATTATTGTTAATTAGTGTTATGTTATTTTCATCATTATTCATAATTATTATCTGTATTTCATGTATATATAGACACACAAACGCATATATGTAATATAGCCTATACACAATATACCACACAAAGCTTGTTATTTAGCAATGCAACAATATACATATATGTGTGTAGAAACAGGTGTTCTTATTTTTATCCACAGCTTATATGCATTGCTTTCATTACGCTATCTTATTTCCCACTACAACTTCATAATATGGGCTACAAGTTTTATATCCGCATTCATACTATGGTCATATCATTTATCACAATTGCACAGTAAATAGTAAAACTAAAATAATGAAATGGTTTCACATTGAAGTTTACATTTTGGAATACTAATCAGATTTTAAATATTGAAAAAAATAGGCCTATTGAAAAATGTCACCCTGTTAGATTCCATTCCACCCTGTTAGGTTCCATTCCACCCTGTTAGGTTGAATGTTTTTTTTTTTTTTTTAATATTGTGAAATATTCATAAAATTGTTGTTAATATGTTGGTGCTATGTTGGAAGTTGAGTAACATTAAATACACCTATATGTGTATATTTGCAGAAATTATCATCTTTTCAGTGCTGTTAGTAAAAGGGATGATTAAAAAAGTCATTTCATATTGGACATGACCATATAGGCCTACCGTTTTATTATTAAATAAGCTTTTACAGTTTTAAATAAAAAAAATATCATGCTATCAAAGTGGACAACTTCTTCCTAGGAAAATGTTATTTGTCAATATTGACATATTTAACTATGGGTCATTCCATGTCAATTCACACGCCTTCCCCACATGACCCTCTCCGATTTACCCGATATCTCACATACAGGTACCTTTTGATGTCAATTGAAAGAATACCAAGTATTAGCACCCTACGTCCAACGGTTGCGGAGATGAAGCCCTGCAAAGTTGGGGTGCCATGCCCACTTTTCAAGCCTGTGAATTGCATACAAAATTTACAAGCAGATTTTGACACCTCTGGTTTTAGTTTGAAGGAAGATACAGGCCTAAAAATCACCATGGCCCCTCAATATGACCCTGTCTACCAGATGATGTACTTACAAATAGCATGCCTTGATTATTTTTGGCTATATTAAGCCTTAAAAACTGAATTTGTGAAAAGCATGATGAAGAGTCTTGCCTTTTTGGGGTTCCAGATCTTGGAAACTATGTATGCTTTGGGCGTTATAATTGATTTTCCATCATGTTCGTGAACTGTACAGTGTATTCCCAAAAAAGTAGGGCGCTCAGACTTTAAATGATGAAATAGGAGGGACTCAAAAACAGCTTTTAGACAAAATGACCTTACGGTACCCTCTACTTCAGGCCTCAAATTAACCATGTGGGCACTTGATGACTGGAACGCCCTTTTAACCCCATGTACAGTAGCACTGTATCAAACATTCAAGCTTGGAAAAACTTTGTTTTTCAAAGTTCTTCATATTAATCTTGGCCTTGAAAGTATATGTTTTTTTCTCTGTCTTATCACAGTGTCTGTTTTCTCTGCTGCCATCTGCTGGTCAAAAAACCCAACAACAGTGTAATGTAAGAAAACAAAAGGGGCTGGAAAATCTTGCCCATAAGTTACCAATAAAGTAGCCTAGAAGCCTAGACGCCCCTAGGGGTTAAGCTCACTAGGCTACCAATAAATCACTTTAATTCCACAGTATATTGCTATGTATTAATTATGATTTTTAACGAGCATTATGCAGAATGCTCAATCATGAGCATTCTGCATAACCAGGACACCCCCACCCCCATGTGTGGTAGAAATGTAGTGCAGGGTGAGGCCATCTTGGCACTGGCATCATGATTGAGCATTAACCCTATCCAGACTGGGGGGGGGGGGCTAAAAGTGCCCGCACCAACTTTGATGTTGTATAATTCGTTAACGACTTAAGCTATGACTTCGAAACTTTGTGACTTTTCTTAAAATTTAGTTGGCTACAGTTTAGTACCAAAACATTATGTTTACCATTTTTGCCGTTGCCATGGCAATGGTTTTCTGACAGGTATGTCTGACAGAAAATCACTGATCTAAGTCAAATTTTTGTTCCTTTTTCATATTTGTTTGTTATTTCCATTAGCATCAGACAGCTCTGTGAGCATTAAAGTGGTCTGAAGCATATAATCATTAAAATTTAAGTGCATTACCTAAATTTGATGGAAAATACATTATGGCGATATTTTGGGCATTATAATCAGAAGGTGTCATAATGACGTCATAATACCAGATAATGACACAAAAATGATGTCATTCATAGATGTCCATATGTAGATCATATCCCCAAAGTTTGGTGGTCATACCGTATTCCGTTCATGAGTTATGAGGGGGGGTCAAAAGAGCCTCCCCCCAGGCCCAGGAATGCCAAAAAAGCCCAGTCTGAATAGGGTTAAGCAGTCACACTTAAGAAGTTATTTAAACTATATTCATCATGCTTGTTAAAATCATAATTAGTATATAGCGATATACGGTATAATAATTGCAGCGCTTTATTGCTAAATTATGGGCAAGATTTTCCAGCCCCTGTTGTTTTCTTATATTACGCTGTTGTTACTTTTTTAGACCAGCAGATGGCAGCAGACAAAATAGACACTGTGATGAGATATAGAGAGAAACATATACTTTCAAGGCCAAGATTAATATGAAGAACTTTGAAAAACAAAGTTTTTCCAAGCTTGAATGTTTGATACAGTACTACTGGAGATGGGGTTAAAAGGGTGTCCCAGTTATCAAGTGCCCACATGGTTAATTTGAGGCCTGAAGTAGAGGGTACCGTAAGGTCATTTTGTCCCAAAGCTGTTTTCGAGTCCCTCCTATTTTATCTTTTAAAGTCTGAGCGCCCTACATTTTTTGGAATACACTGTACAGTTCCCAAATATGATGGAAACTCAATTATGACTCCCAAAGCATACAGAGTTTCCAAGATCTGGAACCCCAAAATGGCAAGACTCTTCAACACGCTTTTCACAAATTCCGTTTTTAAGGCTTAATATAGCCAAAAATAATCAAGGAATGCTATTTGTAAGTACATCATCTGGTAGACAGGGTCATATTGAGGGGCCATGGTGATTTTTAGGCCTGTATCTTCCTTCAAACTAAAACCAGAGGTGTCAAAATCTGCTTGTAAATTTTGTATGCAATTCACAGGCTTGAAAAGTGGGCATGGCACCCCAACTTTGGAGGGCTTCATCTCCGCAACCGTTGGACGTAGGGTGCTAATACTTGGTATTCTTTCAATTGACATCAAAAGGTACCTGTATGTGAGATATCGGGTAAATCGGAGAGAGTCACCTGGGGAGATTCTATGGAATCATGTGAATTGACATGGAATGACCCCTATGTGCATCTTTCATTATAATGTCCCTAACAGGAACACTTCCAGCAACAACATTTAATAAAAACGACCTCTAATTACTACTATATACATCCTTGAGCGTGAATTATGCGTTTCTTATAGTTAAACATGTCAATATTGAAAAACAATATGAAAAAAATATTCCACTAGTATTGTTTTCCCCAACTTTACAAGCCTGAAATGTTGCCGCAAAAAGAGAATCACCCAACTCATGATGGGGCCATTTCCAAGTTGCCCAGCCCCAGAACATCACCACACTTCTATCAGTGGGGAGAAAGGGGTGTCAGCCTGGGGCGGTGTTGAAATAAAACTAGATTGCATTTCCTCACAGACAATGCTGGAGTATGCTTGCCCGTCTTGCATTCGTTGCCCTTCATGCATGCCTTGCCTTTCATGCATGAATTGCCCTTCATGCATATGCTGCCCTTCATGCAAATGCTGCCCTTCATGCGTACACTGCATACAGTTAACCATCTATACATGAGCTAACTTCCTGTTTGGTATGTATCATATTGGCAAAAACACATATTCACTAACGTTAGCGCCCCCCATTGACCGTATTGCACTGAATTTGGTAGGTACCCTCTGGGTGTCCTGGAGATCATGTGTGAGAAATTTCGTTAAGATCTGTCAAGGCGTTGCTGAGATATGAGCTAACTTCCTGTTTGGACGGTGCGTTTGTCTTTGTAGTCAATTTTGATTGGCTGCTGTGCGCCGATGCTTTCAGCTATTGCTCTGTAAATTTCAGCATAGGTGCAGAATAGTCCAATGGTGGCCTGATAGAAATTGTAGGACGAGCAGACAAACATTGTGGGCAGAGCTTGATTTTTATTGATTTTTGAATATGTCAAAATAGCGGGAAATCCATGATTGTAAATATGACATCATAGTATGCGTTGGATTCGGGTTGACCCAAGGATTGCAGCGATACCAAGCGTTTGATGAATTGAGGTCAATACGGGCCAATATGGACAAAAACACATTTTTGCTTATTGTAGCGCCCCCTAGTGGCGTATTTACACTAAAATTGTTATGTCTATTCTGGGGATGGTCTTGATGATGTATATTAAGTTGGGTTCTGATACAAGTAGCCGTTGCCGAGATATGAGCTCACTTCCTGTTTGGCGTCTTCGCCGCGAAATTTGATTGGCTCCTGTTTGAAGACGGTATGATCAATCGTTCCAGGACTTTAAGGGTAGATGTATCTCAGTCAGAAGATGGACTCACAAAAAAATCGTGAAGATGGGCCTAAAATTGTGGGCGTGGCATTTTTTTTATTGATTTTTACAAAATTCAAAATGGCGGAAAAACTTTCCAGGCGGAAAATGACGTCATAGGGTGCATTGGATTCGGCTTGACCCAAGGATTCCAGAGATACCAAGTTTTTGAAATTCCGACCAACGGTTCAAAAGTTACAGCATGTAATGTACTTGCAACTTTGACCTGCCGGTGGCGCTAGAGAGTTCGAGTTATCCAAAAACTGAGTACAAGCACACATCCTCGGACCGAACCGAACAGTTTGGCATTAGAACGGACTCTCTATTTCGAAGATTTTTCGAGTTATCCAAAAACTGAGTACAAGCACACATCCTCGGACCGAACCGAACAGTTTGGCATTAGAACGGACTCTCTATTTCGAAGATTTCTTGCCATTATGATGGGTGGTAGAATAAAAAAATATAATAATAAGAAGAAGGAAGAATAAGAATAAACGGTACAATAACAATAGTATGCTTGCCGCATGGCAAGCATACTAACTAGATTGCATTTCCTCGCAGAAAATGCTGGAGTATGCTTGCCCGTCTTGCATTCGTTGCCCTTCATGCATGCCTTGCCTGCCCGTCTTGCATTCGTTGCCCTTCATGCATGCCTTGCCCTTCATGCATGCGTTGCCCTTCATGCATATGCTGCTCTTCATTTATACACAGCATACAGTTAACCATCTAGATATGAGATAACTTCCTGTTTGGCATCTACTATATTTTCACCAACTGTAGCGCCCCCCAGTGGCCGGTTTGCACCAAAGTTGGTAGGTACTCTCTGGGTGTACTGAAGATCAGGTCTAAGAAATTTTGTTAAGATCCGTCAAGGCGTGGCTGAGATATGAGCTAACTTCCTGTTTGGATGGTGTGTTTGTCTTTGTTGTCAATTTTGATTGGCTGCTGTGCGCCTATGCTTTCAGCTATTGCTCTGTAAATTTCAGCATAGGTGCAAAATAGTCCAATGGTGGTCTGATAAAAAGTTTAGAACGAGCAGACAAACATTGTGGGCGGAGCATTACATTTATTGATTTTTGAATATGTCAAAATAACGGGAAATTCATGATGGTAAATATGACATTATAGTATGCGTTGGATTCGGCTTGACCCAAGGATTCCAGCAATATCAAGCTTTTGATGATCTGAGGTCAATACGGGCCTATATGGGCAGAAACACATTTTTGCTTATTGTAGTGCCCCCTAGTGGCGGCTTTGCACAAAAATTGTTAAGTTTCCTCTGGAGACAGTGCTGATTACGTGTATAAAATTGTGTTCTGATACAAGTAGCCGTTGCTGAGATATGAGCTAACTTCCTGTTTGGCGACTCCAATTTGATCTAAAAGGCATTTTCGCTAATTGTGGTGCCCCCCAGTGTCCAATTTGCATGAAAATCGGTAAGTAGTCTCTGGCTATAGTGAAGATATTGTTTATACATTTTCGTTGTGATACGATTAGGCGTTGCCGAGATATGAGCTCACTTCCTGTTTGGCGTCTTCGCCGCCAAATTCGATTGGCTCCTGTTCAAAGACGGTTCAATCAATCGGTCCGAAACTATCAGGGTAGGTGTATCTCAGTCTGAAGATGCCGTGTGTAAAGTTTCGGGATGGTCCGCCACAAAGTGTGGGCAGGGCGCCATTTTTATTATTTTTTACACAATTCAAAATGGCGGGAAAACTTTCCAGGCGGAAAATGACGTCATAGAGTGCGTTGAATTCGTCTTGGTCCAAGGATTCCAGGGATACCAAGTTTTTGAAAATTGGACCTACGGTTCAAAAGTTACCGTTTTCCTGTTGGTGGCGCTAGAGAGTTCGAGTTATCCATAAACTGAGTACAAGCACACATCCTCGGACCGAACCGAACAATTTGTCATCGGAACGGACTCTCTATCTCGAAGATTTCTTGCCATTATGATGGGTGGTAGAATAAAAAAATACAAGAATAAGAACTAGATTGCATTTCCTCACAGAAAATGCTGGAGTATGCTTGCCCGTCTTGCATTCGTTGCCCTTCATGCATGCCTTGCCTTTCATGCATGAATTGCCCTTCATGCATATGCTGCCCTTCATGCGTACACTGCAAACAGTTAACCATCTATACATGAGCTAACTTCCTGTTTGGTATGTATCATATTGACAAAAACACATTTTCACTAACGTTAGCGCCCCCCATTGACCGTATTGCACTAAATTTGGTAGGTACCCTCTGGGTGTACTGGAGATCATGTGTGAGAAATTCTGTTAAGATCTGTCAAGGCGTTGCTGAGATATGAGCTAACTTCCTGTTTGGACAGTGCGTTTGTCTTTGTTGTCAAATTTGATTGGCTGCTGTGCGCCAATGCTTTCAGCTATTGCTCTGTAAATTTCGGCATATGTGCAAAATAGTCCAATGGTGGTCTGATAAAAATTGTAGGACGAGTAGTCAAAAATTATGGGCGGAGCCTCATTTTTATTGATTTTTGAATATGTCAAAATGGCGGGAAATCCATGATTGTAAATATGACATCATAGTATGCGTTGGATTTGGCTTGACCCAAGGATTGCAGCGATACCAAGTGTTTGATGAATTGAGGTCAATACGGACCAATATGGACAAAACCACATTTTTGCTTATTGTAGCGTCCCCTAGTGGTGCATTTGCACGAAAATTGTTACGTGTCCTCTGGGGATAGTGTCGATTATGTGTTTAAAATTGGGTTCTGATACAAGTATCCGTTGCTGAGATATTAGCTCACTTCCTGTTTGGCGACTTCGCCGCCAAATTTGATTGCCTCCTGTTTGGAGCCGGTTTAATCAATCGTTCCAGGACTTTCGGGGTAGATGTATCTCAGTCCGAAGATGCCCTCACGAAAATTTCGTGACGATGGGACTAAAATTGTGGGCGTGGCATCATTTTTATTGATTTTTACAAAATTCAAAATGGCGGAAAAACTTTCCAGGCGGAAAATGACGTCATGGAGTGCATTGGATTCGGCTTGGCCCAAGGATTCCAGAGATACCAAGTTTGTGAATTTCTGACCAACGGTTCAAAAGTTACAGCATGTAATGTACTTGCAACTTTGACCTGCTGGTGGCGCTAGAGAGTTCGAGTTATCCATAAACTGAGTACAAGCACACATCGTTGCACCGAACCGAACAGTTTGGCACTGGAACGGACTCTCTATTTCGAAGATTTCTTGCCATTATGATGGGTGGTAGAATAAAAAAATATAATAATAAGAAGGAAGAATAAGAATAAACGGTACAATAACAATAGTATGCTTGCCGCATGGCAAGCATACTAATAAACGGTACAATAACAATAGTATGCTTGCCGCATGGCAAGCATACTAATAATAAGAAGAATAAGAATAAACGGTACAATAACAATAGTATGCTTGCCGCATGGCAAGCATACTAATAAAGCAAATAATACATTAAAAGCAAATCGTAAAGGATAGAACGACTATGCTAACGCTGAAATGGTTGAGAAGCCTAGTTCTAACGAGCGACTGCCGCTGTGTGCTGCGAACGCAGTCCCCCTTTGAATGAGATGGGAAATTAATGGGAAGTCAGTGACGTAAGAAGATCGGGGCGGGGACTTGGTGGATGGCTGAGGAACCATGGCTTCAGTGGAAACTGAGGTAAGAGAAACGATATTACATTGCAAGTTTGTTTCTTGGTGATGGTGCGCTGTCGCTGCTGTGTGCTCTGGTGAAATGTTGTATATGGCCTACAGTTGCAGCACATGTAGATCACAGAGGTTTAACGGCATTTACTCAACCGCAATCTTCATTATTTTTCAAACTGCCCGCCTCATATTCTCTCTCTAGAAAGTCGGCTTTTGTGTGTAGAATGGGCATGAATCGTTGTTGATGACAATAATGGGGGCGGCCGCTTGGCCGAAGGATGCTTGCCCCGGCATCTGAATATCCAATACAAACTTGTGTTATGTCAACGAGCAGTTCAAAGTATACTTGTTCCCGGGTGTGTATACT
This sequence comes from Engraulis encrasicolus, assembly GCF_034702125.1. Taxonomy (NCBI): domain Eukaryota; kingdom Metazoa; phylum Chordata; class Actinopteri; order Clupeiformes; family Engraulidae; genus Engraulis; species Engraulis encrasicolus. Next base: position 56,352,209 of record NC_085867.1, read on the forward strand.
ATCCGGCTTCACACAATCAGATTTGTTGTCACATTAAGGAGAGTACTTGCATCGTTACACTAAATAAGAAACCAATGTTTAGTCATACCAACCCCGGTAGTTTGCTTCGTTAAATGAGTGTATGTGGACGTCTCTGCGACCTGTTAAAACCATGCCATTGCATTGCAGCCATGGAGTACAGGAGGCTAGCTGGGCTAATTGTTAGCCGCTAACCATATCACTACGTTAATTGATCATTGTTTGGCTCAGACTGTTTGACATTTTGTCCCGAAACCCTGTTTGTCAACATTGACCACGAATCGATATTTACAGTTTAATGGCAACATGTTATATTTAGTCATGCAACTGATGTCAACAGTGAGTTGACTTAGCTGGCATTGCTTCATAGATGTTTGTCAAGATGCATCCATCATAACCAGTCCACATTCTGTAGAAATGGTGGTTCAACCAAATATATAGAACTGGTTCCAGGTGTGCAGTACCTTGTATTGATAACAGTTTCGGGTTCGTGCATTGTGTTTACAGCATGCACTTGCACCTGATCTCACCTCGAATGTGCATGGCATGCCTGCACAGAATGCGTTGCATTTTGGTTTTAATTTAGAAGCCTGGGAAATAAGCTACCAGGCCCTAAGACTGTCCTTAAAACGGAGCCCAACTTCCGATACTTCACAGTGAGTTTGTGTAGCCTCACACATGTGTTTCATCCGGTGCGTTGTCTTCAACCTTCAGGTGTGAGTCAAGGGGCCAATCATGTTGTGAAGTGAGGGATGTTGGAAATAATGCAAAATGATGACCACGGCTAACGAAACACAAGCTTTGAAAACATTTCCTTTGATTCACTCTTTACTTAAAACGAGTTAAAACTGTTGCCGGCATCACACTTTGCTGGTACTTCTACATCCAGACATTCGGGAAAGGGCACTTTTCCTCCTTCCTCCAGAGGGCGCTTTAAAGTTGCAGGAAGAGATTCGGCGCGAGCGGCGGCAGCGCGTAGGAAGTTCTGAGCTCAGCTCATCTTGGTCTCGTCAACCCTGTGACCTTACCGGTTTTTAAAATATAACGTGAACATAATTTCACAATTATTATTTTTTAAGTGAAACATCGAATGGCCTTTTGTAACCCGCACCACGTGCGTTTCTGGCAAGGATCACCCTACCAATTAGACAATTCCAGAGCTGTTAGCTCCCTCGAATCTCCAGTCCATCCCGTGGAGCATTGTTCAGTAGGCCTACAGTTGCAGAAATCATGGGCACCAGTTGGTCTTATGCAGTAAGTCCCTTTTGATTGCGGTGTTGCAAAACGTGATGAAAAGCTACAACAAACCAATTATCAGCCTAACATTCTGTCTGTTCTGATATATGGGTGGGAGACGTGACGCCTTGTTTTTTCGTAACATTGGTTAAACACCTACAAAACTGTTATTTTTCCTTTAAAAAACAAATGTCAATGAAAGAAGATGTGGTAGGCCTACACTATGTTTCATATTAGTCTTAGATGAGAAGAAACATTTTTGTTAAGCTTTATGTAAAGGTTTAGGCCTATATGTCAATTATCCTGCGATGTGACTGTAACCGAAACCTGGAATATAACGTATATATAAATTAACCAACAACATTTTGAATAATGTATGAATCATTTGGTATGATTGCATAAATATTAACTTTATATGAAGATATGTGAATGTGAAAAAACTCAAGACAGTAATACTAACTACAAGTTCAATTTCGTAACACAAATTGTGTCCTGTGGGGTGACATGTATGTCAATGTTTGTGAATGGGCAGCTGCAAAGCCAACTACAAGGGTATGAAAGACTGGCTCCTAACCAGTCAGTACCTCAGTTATTGGAGAGTGCTGTGGAAGTTTAAGGTGACTCTTAACCTCTTAATATGTCTTCATATTGCAATCTTTCTGTCACGCAATGCTTAGGTTCATTTTATGGTGTCCTGTGGTGTGACTGGTCTTATAGAAGGAAAAAAAAAGTTTTTTATAAATGAAAACACATATTAAGATTGAACACAATATCATTATCAAGTTAGCATGAGCTCAGATGTCAGTCATGTATACAAAAGGATTAAAATGGCCATAATGCAGTGAATTCCCTGTGGTGTGACTCCATTTTCCTGCGGTGTGACATGCCTATGCAATGTGTTGATGTGGGACACATTTTCCCAAAAATGGCAAAAATAAGGTGAAATTCCACAGACCACTAAATGCTTTATTTTTTTTCTTTTTTTTTCCAATTTTTATCCATTATTTTTTTCAGGAATTTGAAAAACTTTTTTTTTTTTTTTGCGTTACGCCCTTAAACGTCAACCACCCACATGCAATGCATGTTTTGCCTGTGTGAACCATGTCGCCACCATTTTCCAAGTCTTAACATTTCAAGCATTTGATTGGTTATCAAGATAGAGCACTTAGATATGACTCCATCTAATTGTCACACCCAGTTGCTCTAGCATGTCAATAATTTACTTTTGTAAGCAATTTGAAAATTATTTGTTTTGAGATCCCCTCGTGGTGGCTGGAAAGCTGTTTTTTTCTTTGACTGCTGGCATGCCCTGCAGCAGATGGCTTGGTTCAGTTAAGCCTCACTGACTGAGCTGAGTTGAGCATGTTCTCTCTCTGCTCAGCGCCAGCGGCTGCACCAGAGTTCTAGTATTAAAGTTCTATAAGAAGGCGTACTCCCATTGGCTCCTGTTGTTCCCTCAAACGCGCAGTTCCACCAGATGGTGAGGCCAGATGTAGAATACTTTTATACATATGGGCGAGGCGACCGCTGAAGTATTGTCATATTCAGGGTTCTAAATTAACACCATGCAACCATACAAATGCTGGTGAGATTTCAGTTTGGCTGGTACAGAAGAACTTACTAGCCACTTTGACTCGTTATTGAGTGTGCGTTTGGCTAGTGAGATTTACATCTACTTGCTATTTTGGGTGGTGATGGAATACCTTAAGGGCCTTGGTCATATTCCAATGTCCATACTTACTGCCCTTTCCCCACTGTGCTGCTGTATGTATCGGGCGAGATGAAGAAGTGTACTGTAAGATACTAATATTTTGGGTAAAAAATGTAAGAATTTTGTGTATGAATTTTGGAACAAATAATCAAGCAGCTTAGTCAAAATGGTAGCAGGAATACCAGTCTGATTTGACTGAAAGCTTTCACTTTCAGCCTAGGCTACTTGAAATGGTTGATCACGTCAATAGGATTTCACCAAAGTCTTCAAAAGGTTTTTTTTTAATTTAGCAAATCTGAATGGGTTTATGTGTTAATTTAGGTTTTTGATTTGTTGGGGTTGCAGCTCTGTACACTTTTAAAAAATTTGTTCAGTTTACCTCGTTTTGCACATCCTCACTACACCTCAGTGCATTGCAAGGCTCATGGAGTATTTCCAGCTGTAGGCCTGTGTTTTCATAGTTCTTTTTTCTTTTTTTTTTAACATCCAGTTTGAAATGTCTGCAATGAGAGAACTCATTCGGTAAACCCCTTGGGGTGGTGAGAGTTTGAAGCTTTTGTCATTTGAAATGGATTTATCACCCAGGCCAGCTGATAATACTTGCCGTTGACAATTGGTGACCAACTGCTGTTTGTGTGTAGCCTGATTATCATCGACTTTCAAATCTCTTTGAGACTTGATCTGACCAAGAGCATAACAATTAACGTTTCCCAAACGTCATGGTTGAGCTGCCTCCCTAGGTTTGCTACTGGTTGACTGGTTTCCGACAAAGTGGGTGGAGTTCCAGGATTTTTATGGAGATCAGAAATGATATTTACATTGCTCTTGGCCTGACTATAAGGAACGCTGAAGGTGTTTCGTCACTAGGAGGGAGTGGCCTGGTTAGGTTGTGTCCAGTCTGGTTTCATTGATCTCACAATGGAATGGCCTAAATATCAGACACCGGTTCAACTCCCGATCTGCCAGGTTGGTGGGGGGGAGTAATTGACCACTGCTCTACCCGGTCTCCCTCCATGACTGAGGTAACCTGAGCATGGTGCCGTCCCACCAATCTGATCCCTTTCGAGCGCCATTGAGGGCTGCCCCCAAGTTGCACGGGTGAGGCATATTTGCAATTTCGTTTTGTGGAGTGTGCACTTAGGTGTGCTGTGTCACAATGACAATGTGAGTTGGAGTTTCACACGTGGGCTTTCACTTTCTCTCCATTTATTACACTTCCTGTTAGGGATGTTAAACGGTAGCCATTTCACCGATAGTCACCAGGATCAACGGTAGCCGGTATGGTAAAGTCATGGTAAAGTTTTGGGAATCCTTGTAGTAGAGCAGTGTTTCCCAAACTAGGGTACGCGTACCCCTAGGGGTACGCGACGTCATTGCAAGGGGTACGGGAAAAGATTTGGAATTTAAAAGAAAATAATGCAGGGGGAAAAAAATCAAATGGCCAAGAATAATGGCAACGTAGGCTTAATACAATAAAAAAGTAACCCTGCAATCAGTCCCAGCACTTTACTATGCATGTACAAAGTTGTAGGTGAGGGGGGAAGAACTAATAAATGCGAATGTAGCAAACGCCATGTTCTCATTACGCGTCTGCTCGCATGGTCGTAGGAGGGAAAATGTATGCCTAGTCTGGCATAATCAATAGGCCTACATTTTTGGGGGGTACGCGGATGGACATGAAGTGCTCCAAGGGGTACGTCATGTAAAAAAGTTTGGGAAGCACTGTAGTAGAGTAAGCTTAGGCTTTGTTGATCCCAGCAGATATCCCTACAGTTACAGACATACACCTAAGATAAAGCAGAAAATCACTTCATTCTCCATTCTGTATTCAGTTCAGTACTGAGTTTCACCTTTTCTTTTCTTGTGGTCCTTTATTAATACAGTGGTCTGATGAGGGAACGATAAGTTGATTGATCTCTCCTCACTTTCTCTCATGTTTGGTATAAAAGCCCTGTTAGCTACAGCCTTCTAAGACGTGATGTTTTGCTTGACTATTGTGATTTTGTTTACTCTAATGAAGGACTAGATGAAAAATGAAAAAAGTCCTCTTCAACAAGGATTTTTCAGCTCTGCTTCTGGTTGAAGCATACTTTTTTATTTTTAATCTTGTCATTTGGTTGTCCTGCTCACAGATCAAATAATTTGGATGTGTATGCTTTAACCTTCTCCTTCTATGAAGGACTAGCTTTTGCGAATAGGCATTATCCACCTGGTAACCACCTTATTTTGATAACATGTGGTGACTGAGGTACCCTGAGCATGGTACCGTCCCACCGCACTGCTCCCCATGGGGTGCCACTGAGGGCTGCCCCCTTGCACGGGTGAGGCATAAATGCAATTTCGTTGTGTGCAGTGTGCAGTGTTCACTTGTGTGCTGTGGAGTGCTGTGTCACAATGACAATGGAAGTTGGAGTTTCCCAATGGGATTTCTTTCTTTCTTCTTTTCTGTGTCCATCCATCCATATCACATGGTGATGTCATGTTTCTCTTCTGTTGTACTTTATGAGATGAAGAATGTCCTGAACATGGAAGACAATGATAATGATTTCACATTTTATTTTTTTTCTTTTGCATTCTAGACTAGCTGCTGTTGAGTCTGGCACTTCATGTTCAGTTTAGCACGATTTGCTTCTCAGGAGTCCTCTGTGTCAGCTAGGCCTCAGTTGTTTTTCCTGCACACTTTTAGATCAGTGTATTGCGAAGCCTAGAGTAGAGAATATATGAAAAAGGCCAGAGGTTCCTAACCTTTCATTCCAAATTTCTGCTGTGTTTTAATCAGAATATTGATTAGTTAGTTATTATGTTTTATTAATTAGTTCTATTACAAAGAATTCTTATTTCACTCCAAGACATTTCACCCCCATTTGAATTCCAGGCAACCACACAGGGAGTCCCGACCCCAATGTTGAGAAACACTGGACGAGGCCTATCGCACTGTGATGCCGTTTTCCTCTTCTGCCTTTCTTGAGTGCCTTCAATTGAGCATGGCAGAAAGTGGCAGGTTTTGTGTTTTCGGCTGAGCATTTGTCACATGTCACCTGGGCAGCTAAATGTTATAGTGTGCTCTAGCCTACATCTTGCTTTCTTGCTGTCTCGCTTTCTTCTCCTCTATAAGTAAGCAACCCCACAGCCTGATCCAGGTATTGAGAGAAAGCTGGCAGACTAATCTTGAAGAATGTGCACCAGGTGTGCTAGTTTTTTTGTGCTAGACATATGTTGTATTCTTGTTTCCCCCTGTCTTTAAGCTGTTGATTATTCCAATTGATTTACTTTCCCTTCATTGGAAGTACTGTTCCATGTTTGCATTTCACACCAGGCTCCGTTGCCAGGATAGTACTTTTAAATGGCAAATAATTGCTCAAAGTATAGTGTAACTCACATACGACGACCTAGGTTTACATGAAAACGAAAGAGGATCCACATTCTCTGTGGCTTTGTGAAACTTGCAGGTAAATGGAGTTTTATATGCGTCTTTGGGGAGTGTGTGACAGTGACCTGGATTTTGTACACTAATGAGTAACCTTGGGTGTATTCTAAGAACCTGGCTAAGTAGTAAACCAAGTTAAATTAACCTTGAGGTAGTGGTAAATCATGTAATGGAGAACCTGGAGTCCTTGTTTCTTCATTATCTATTAGCAGGTTTACCACTTCCTGTAGGTTAACTTAGCCAGGTTTATCACTTAAGTTAATCATGTTCTTGGAATTGTACCCTGAGTGACAGGGATTACAGTTTAACAACCACATTCTACTCTTACCAGCTGTGCTGCATTTTATTGGCTGAAGCTGGAGACCTAATAACAGCTGGTTAACGTACCATTCTGCTCTTTCTTGTGTCTTTACCAATTCAAAGTGTTCACTGTAGTTCGAGTACCCTTTAATGGAGCTTGAACAGCCATAGGCACATGTTTTTACTCACAATGTGTCAGTTATAGCTCATCACATTTTTAATTTAATCCAGGAAAATATTGATCCTATTTTGAGTGGGTGAATGAAAAAAAGGAGTAATAAAGCCTCAATTCTTGTGTGTGTGTTTTTTAAATCACACATTTTGTCCCTTTTGCACTCCTTAGAGCAGGGAGGCAGGAACACTAAACTTAAACTTGGTACTTTGTTCATCTTAAACAACTTAAAACATGTGAAATTGCCTTTGTTTTTTTTCTCCCCTTTCTTCTTTGGGTAGCATGTCTGTTAAGATGGGTTTTTGTTTCCACCCTCTGGGAATTTTTCTGTACTTCAAAATGGCTGCCTGCCCCTCTACTGAGCATGCTCCATGAGCTGACTCACTGTGTTGCTTTGTGCTTGGTGTCGACTAAAAGTGATTTTGAATGTATTTCTTCAACCATCATCAGGCTATGTAGTCTAGTCTTTACACTGTGCATTCAAAGTGCTTGACTAGCATTTCTACGCTTGCTGGACTTTTGAGATTGCTTGGAGGCCGTATTCAGTTTTCTGTTTTTTTTTCCTCTTTGTTTTCTGCAGTGTTTCCCACAGAAATTTTGGAAACTATGGGGGCAGCCGGGGTTTATTTTGTCCGGGGGGGGGGGGGGGGGGTCTTCTCACACGGGCCTTTTTTTTTGGGGGGGGGGGGCGGGGTGGGGGCTAGTATTCTTGCAGCGTAAATGCAAAACGGCAAAACAATGACTACAGTATGACATTGGCGCATGGAGAAACTGTAGGCCTGGGCCTATATTTCAGCCATTTATATTTTGAGAAATAAGGCTACATAAGATTTTACCCATGACTTGTATAATAGTAGTACATTGTCATTGTCAAAAAATGCAGTACAGTGAATAATTTCTGTTTACAACACAGTTTCATTCGTCCCTCATGCAGGGTCTGGGAAACAATAATAAAACAAAATAGGAGCAGAGATAAGAATTTAAGAGCACTGTGAAATTGTTAACGCATAGGCCTAGACGAAAAGGGTCTTAGAGGTAGGCTATGCCTTTTCCCCCACACATATCTGTAGGCGTACACATTCTTCATGAGGGGTGCTGGTCACAGGACCAGTTTTTTCCAAATTCCTCCCATTAAAAGGGCTGAACAACATATTACACATTTATGTCTATATTCACATTCATTACACATTAATTTCTATATGCAGCCCGATGTCAACTCTCCTGTGTCAATGAAGGTCTGTCACCAAACTCATTTACAACTGTAAAAGCAAAGCCCTAGGGAGTGTTAGTAAACTCATCCCAACTGTCCCTTCTCTGAGGGTTTTTTATATTGCTCCCAAACCCAAGTAAACTACAACAACTTGACTAGGCTTTTGATCCCTGTCTTTCAAGCACTTGTGGTTCTCTCTATAGCAGGGGTGCCCAACCTTTTTTTAACCAAGATCTACTTTTGAGTTTGATGGTCTGCCGTGATCTACCAAGTCAAATTCAAGGATGTCAGTATGAAAATTTAAGACCACCATTTATTAATCACCATTATTATGAACCAAATGTTTTCAGTAGGCTACTATGGCCGTATCTTTTCAGTGTGTTTTAAAGTGTGTTGAATAGCCTATCTTTACAAAGCAATGCAGCACTGATAGTATGCAGAGATAATTTCAGTCATACACAAGTCATAAACAACTGAAACAATTTAAAAATGATAAACATTTGGTATATAAAAGGCACATAGGCCCTATTTCTAAAATATGATGAAGCATTATCATGCCTTCAGTGGTATAGGCTACAAATTAAAAAGGGCTCAGAAATTCACATTTGTTATGGGTAAATAGTAGGCTACTATGAGAGAGAGAGAGAGAGAGAGAGAGAGAGAGAGAGAGAGAGAGAGAGAGAGAGAGAGAGAGAGAGAGAGAGAGAACTCATTGGATTGGTTAACACCCCTGTTAAGTGTGACGACTTCTATGAAGGTTTTTTTTTTCAGCTCTCTGGGACAGTAGCACAGCACAGGCTTTCTATTGTGAGTTTGGCCAATCGTTTTGTCCACAACTGAAGCAAGAAACAGCACAAATTGAAGTGAATTCCATACATTTCCACAACTAACATGTCCCTTACACGCGGCACGCGATGTAAACGCAGTTAGCGATGATGCATGCGACTAGCGATTTGGACGAAGATCCTCGCATATCGGCGTGTCATAACGCATCGTTGCGCACATGTTCTGTTACTCACCCGATGTTACACGTGTGCACACATGAATCAACTGTAATACCCTTACGGTCACTTCCTAATGCTTTCCCCTCATTCTGTGTTACCGTGGGACTACTTATCTAACCAATACAGAGTCTATAGGATGTATTTACTCCAGGAGGAAAATGCGAAGGAAATTCAAAATCGTAATTCAAATCGTTTTTAACAAAAACGGATATCGTTAAAAAAAAAAAAAAAAAAGTAAAAAAAAGTAAAAAAAAAAAAAAAATTTTTTTTTTTTTTTTACATTTTCGTAAACTGTGGCGGCCAAATTTAAACTATGGCGGGCCGCCATAGTTTCCTCAATGTATGGGAAACACTGTTTCTGTTTGGCTGTCATATAACCATATGAGTTTCAGATTTTACAATTCTCATGGCCTTTTTTTGTCAGCATGTATCAATAACGTAAAACTAAAAAAAGAAATGCAATGTAAGTGTAAGCTTACAACTTTGGTGCTTGACGGGAGATTTGCAAAGAGGAAGGGTTTGGTTTAGCTTGATTTATTTTTAACATGGTAAACTGGTGCTGTGTGGTTCCTCTGAGTTATTTGAGAAACTGGTTGGACATGGGCTGCCCTACTTGAACTTGGTGAGAATGGATTCAGTTTTGGAAAGTAAATATTTGAAATCCTGTTTTCCTGGAGCGGCTGGGATGATTGCTATGCTATATAATAATAGGGCTTCCAATATGGTATGCTAATTAACAAACAAAACACCTACATGCACTTCAATGCAGCAGGTGTACTGCATTGCATGGTTGAGAGAAAATGGGCACTTCACACGCTAATCAATGTGGCCAGCAACATTGCTTGGCAGCCATTAAATAGCATGGTCATGACTTGAACCCAGGGTGGTAAAGGCACATATAACTTAAGCTTACTTTTTGTACTGATGTGTTACCCCTCACATCATATGAGTTGTTGGGGTTAAAACTTAGTGTAGGCTAGTTGTTCCCAAACATGTGTTATCATTGGGTGCAAACGCTTATAAGCTTAATTGCTAATTGTCGTCATCCTAGAAGTCTTTGTCGAGTGTATTCATGTCTATTTTATAATTTCTATTTTTTATTGTTTCAATTCTCATTTGCATTGTGTGTTTGTCATGTTGTAGATTCATGGCGTAAGTGCAACACTAGACATTACATAGATGTTGCACCATGTCCCTAAGGAGATAGATAGACTGTGTTGTAACTGAAAAACACTAAAAACCTAACAAGAACCCACCACAAACTTGATCCAACCAGCAGGGAGTCAGCTGATTGTAACAACAACAACATAGTTGACCTCCGTCGTCAGAGCAGGATTTACATTGTCTGTGTGATGAAGCCCACTGTTTACCAGTGGTAGAGCTTTTACAGTGCAAAGCTTTTTTGAACAGGCATCTTTGGGGGATGCTGAAAAGGTGGTTATTGCGGGAAAGTTTCCATTGATAATTTGAAATTAATCATTTTAGTGTTTGAATTCATATTTTTTGAAGACTGTGTGAAGAAACCACTACAGCAAGGGAGTTGCAGAGCATTAACTTAACACTGACTGGACCTGGGCCATGATGCATCGCTCAGTCAGTCCACAGTCAACAAAACTTCTTTGGCTTTCCCGCCCCCTAGTCACTGCAATACAGTAGCACACACTATCTGGTCTGACGTGTTGCTGCCAGGACAGGACACGATGTGGCTTACGAAATGGCGGTGAAGTAGTCGTTTGCCTTTCCTCCTCCCTCCCTCCCTCACTTCTTCTCTGAGCATGCTCCTGTCTCTGCCAGTAGGGGGAGGGTAGCCAACGGTACAGAAAGGGCATGCATTCTCTTCCCTTTGACAGCTAGTCAAGCCTCCCTTCATGCCCTGCTGTTTGCTAGTGGTTTTTTTCAGATGCCATTCTGCCCCACAAAAGCAAAGTGCAGCAACTACGGCAACACTGAAACTGAGAAAAATGCCTTCAAAGCCTTGGTATTTGTTTGCATATTGTACGCTTAGTTACTGCAAATATGGCATGGTAATATCTCTAAAACTGTACATCTGAACCATAAGGCTTTGTCATTAAGATCAAGGAGGTGTAATGAAGACCGTTTTCAGTCTAAACTCAAGTTTGACAAAATATGTAGTTACTGCACTTTGTCTTTGTCGGGCACATTTGGAGGCAATTTGTACTCACGTTACGTCATGCTTTTTTGGTTCAAACTAATGGCGTCCATCACCAAAAAATGTCTTTATCGTGTGATGGTTGTATTGTTATTAGTCCTGTGTTAGTTTTCATGCATTTTATGATTGGAGCACAAGTTCAAATTTGATTGTTTTTCTCAAAATAAAATGAGCTGTCTGATTTGAAGACTAGTCCCATGTGTTTCCCATGGTCATTTACGTTTTCCATGTTAAGCAGGCTTTGAAGAGTGTCAATCTTTCACTTTTAGAATTCCAATGCTGGATTGGATTTGAGTTGTTGGAGCTGTCTGTTGCTTAGAGGAAGAGAACAGATCGTTTTGAGTGTCATGGCTGTTGGGTGACCTACCGTATAGGCTAAACCCAAGTCAGTTCTGACATGGCAGTTGGAATGCTTTGTCTCTGGGTAATTCAAAAAAACGTGTGAAATCTGTCCAACATGTTAAGAGCTCTGTGCCCGGCCTATGCTATGGGAGTTGTACTCTTGCATGGCCTTACTTTTACAAATGACTGTTGCATGTGTGCATTTGTATTCTTCAGTAGGACATTGTGCATTGTGCTTTGATGGTATTATTGTAGCCACACCTTCATGAATGCCTGTCTCAATAAAGACCAATTGAATTCAGGCTAATCAACTGTTTGTTAGCAGTTTGTTGTAAAGAATATGACCAAACTAGAGTTGGAAGTGTATTTTAATGTCCCCAGGGAAATCTGTCTTTACAGTACATGACATAAAAAACCTAGAAAACACTAAACTGTGCACTGCTGTGCATGGCATTTCTCTGTCTTCAAACATTAAGCAAGTGGTTGGGACAAAGGAGTTCTTATATTTGTTCAGTCTGCAGTTTCATGTCCTGGAATGTCTACCTGAGGGTAGCATGTGACTTCTTGATGCAGAATGTGTGTAAGGTCCTCTAGAAGTGTTTCTATGTCTGAATGGATTAATTTTCTCTCTTTTATTTCACTAAAATGCAGTGCTGTGGGAAGGTGTCCTGATTTCTGGTCATTCTTGGCCTTGGTGAGATGCACTGAGCTGCCAGTCACCAACCTTTTAGGACACCCTTGCTCAATATTTGTCCCACACACTAAACTAGGTCAATAGGCCTAATTTCGTGATATGCTTGTTTCAATGTCTGTCTTAAACACTGTATGGTAAATCCACCTCAGTTAAATAGCTTGACTCTTTGGTCTTTTTAAACCTTCTTGCTTAATTGGAAAGTAGGCTACTTTTAAATTGTAGCCTATTATGTTGTCTGTAAGGTTAGTCTGCATTACTCTGCACTCTGCAACCACGAGTGTGTTTCAAAAAGCATGGTAACAGAACTCCTGGTGCATCGGGTAAGTTAGCTGAGTCTAAGGGGGTCAGCCACTGGCATTAATGAAAGCCATTAGGGATTAGAATGGGTGGTAGAATGGTGACAGAGTTGCAACCTTGGCATTGTCACCTTGGTCTTGCTTACTGTAATATCTCACTTTGATCTACGACAGGGAAAGGGAGAGCGAGAGATGGGGGACTCTTATTATGAAATGGGTACCCTGGTGGCGAGAGAGGGGAAAGGGAGACGAGAGAGAGAGAGAGAGAGAGAGACCTCCTTTTGTTGAGCTCAGTAGCTAGCTCTAGCAGAGCAGACATTTTCTTGCGCTGGTGTAGCGGAAGGCAGCTGGTCTGCAGTGTCCACCAATCAGATGGCAGGCTTCTGGAACGGGAGGTGGGGGAGGGGGTAGCGAGAACGAGAAGAACGGAATCTTCTTCCTGTGATTGCTGCACCTTCTGAAGGGCCTCTTTCCTCCTGCTCTCTCTCTCAACTGGGCCAGTAGGCTTGAAGCCCTGGTAGATCATGAGGCAGGGGGGCGCTGGGAAATGACATGAGTGAGTGTGCTTTCCTATTCCAGTCTGCAGATCTGATGATATCTTCTGTGGTTTGCATGACATGACGTGTATTCTTTTTAGCAATGTTCTTTTTTTGCCCACAGTGTGTTTTGTAGGCTAAGCTTAAGTAAACAAATCCGTGTGGACCTCTCTTGGAGTAGGCTTAGCTGTCAGTCTGATGTTCCCTCACACCCTTGCAAGCATTGAGTAGCTGAATAAGGCTGGAGTCAGAAGGTGGGCACCATGTTTTGAAATTAACGAGCCAGAGGCCAGCAACACGGTATCTTCAAAATTGAAAGATGCATTTCGGCCTAGTCCACTTTGCTACAGGGGTCATTTCACATGAAATAAGACACTGGGGCCCGACTGACACAGATTTTAATACAACCAAGTGTGCTGTTTAAGTAACGAGGTAGAACCCCAGAACTGCATTTGCATGTATCTGGCACTATTAATATTAAGGGAGAAAGGGACTTAAGTTTTAACTAAGAAGGTAGGACACTATGTATTCATCCAAGATTATGTCAGTCAATTCAAGTTACAAAGAGATGGTGTTGATGTTGTTTTTTGTAATTCTATATTACAAACAACATGGAACAAAATTATTTGAGTATGAAAAATTGAAAATCAAAAAAGCATATCTTGGGACTTTATCCCTGCAATGACTCAAGAACCAAACACTGAGTTTTCATTGCTCATGACAAGATAGTGACCTTTTTGAAATGGCTTTTTTCGATATTCAATATTTAACTTAAATATTTAACGTGTCATAACTTAAATTCATACTTGGATAACTGTTGTGTTCTATGCGGTTTTTGGAATTTGTAAAGCCAGAAAAGAGCTTGAAGTCTACTGTATTTTGTCCATTTTCATTTGCTCTGTGCCCAACCCAACTTGTATCTTGTTACTCCAATATTTCCCTCATCACTTCAATGCCTCTGATGGCTTATCAGTGCTGGGCCTGTGATGCTTTTCTGCAGAGATTCCACTTCCTGCCCTGCAGTCTAAAGTTTGAGTTCAACAGCTGCTTGTTGTGACCCAGCCTTTTGTGTTTTTTTGTTTTCAGATGTCAGGTGGTACCACCACAGCTAAGGCCCAAAATTATAAGGACAACTTCTGCCAATTTCAATATGCTGTTGTATTGCTCACGCTACCATTGACTTGTCAGTACTCAGTGATGCTGCATTTTTCGGCTCAGCCCTTTCCGAGATCTGAGCTATTTAATGGGGGCAGACTTTATTAAAAACTTTCTTAACATAGGCCTACTCCAAATATTATCCGAAAAGGTATCACTGTTTGCTAGTTGTCTTTTTGGAACCTTTTGGATGTTATTGGGAATAAATCAAGATGTTTGCAAAAAGCAGAGGCACTCTGAGATTTGAGAAAAATATTAAAAAGCCTTTAATTTAACATGGCAATTCTGTTAAAAAAACACATGGGCCTACGCGTAGCGGCCATATTGGCCTTCATCAGGCTTTTTAATATTTTTCTCAAATCTGAGTGCTTCTGCTTTTTCCTTCCTTTTTTGGACTTACACTTCACCCGGTACAGATGAGCACCTGAGTAAAATTGTTTGCACAGTCTCCTGAGCGCTTCAAGCCCTTTAGTGTCAAATCAAGATGTTTTTTTTGAAATGTAAACAAACGCCTGCCCCCATTACAATGACCAGGATTTCGGAAAAGGTTGAGGGAAAAAAAAAATCTTAGGTACTGACAAGTCCAGGGTAGTGTGATCATTACAACTGCTTGTCGAAATTGTCAGAATTTATAATTTAATTAGTAATTGGTAATGTACTACAATGAGTATGCTTCTTAGATAATCCACCAAAAAAAACAAGAAACATTTAATCCATACAGTGGCATTAGCTCTGGTTGCACCACCCTGACGTACTACTACTGAAACGTCTTTGACCCATTAAGGGTAAACAATTTTACCCACAAATGTTTCCATTTCATATGTTGGTTGTAGCCTCAAACTTGAGTAAGGCTGAGGCATCCTGAGCAGCAGAGTAGGCCAAGCAGTGAGCTTTTGGCAAAGTCGTGCCAAGGAGAGTAGCTTAATAAGTGAACAGAATGGTGAGAACGAGGGAGAGTGATCACAGAAGCCATACACTAGAGGTTCTAAGACTTTATAGGGGTGGTTGACGTTTAAGGGCGTAACGCAAAAAAACTCCAATTCCTGAAAAAAATGCTGGAAAAATTGGAAAAAAAATAGAAAAAATAAAGCACTTAGTGGTCCGTGGAATTTCGCCTTATTTTTGCTATTTTTGGGAAAATGTGTCCTGCATCAACACATTGCATAGGCATGTCACTCCGCAGGAAAATGAAGTCACACCACAGGAAATTCGCCAGTCTTTAAGACCCTTGTAGTTGGCCTTGCAGCTGCCCATTCATACACATTGAGCAATGAACAATGAGATGACTGATCAGAAATTTGCCTCACTGAACAGTTGTAAAGGTGTTCCTATTAAAGTGGCCGGTGAGTGTATATCATTATTCATTCACAGAACAATAGGACGTGTGTAAGTCCCCGATTCTCTGAATGTGATAAGGGGGTCATCATCTCTATGGGAGAATGCTCATTGACTGTTCGACCTGATGAAGACTTTTTAATCACTCCTGATTGGGCGGGCTGCGTTGAGCTGCCCACTTTGTCAAATCCATCTGTTTTACGTGTGAACCTCACATTCCGAATTACTCTCTCTTCGGATGGCGCAAGAAGGGTGTCCTGAGCGATGGCGCTCTCATCTCATTCAGAGAACCAGGGACATGTAGATGTCCTATTGTTCTCTGTCTTATCGACTCGGTGCACCATCTTTATGGGAGTGCTAGAATCACTCCCGATTGCACTTGACCAACCCCATTAGGCAGGACTTTCCATAAGGCCCACTGTATGGACGGTGCTCCCATCACTCTAGTGACAGTGGACGTGCCCAGAACCCTGTGTTCTAGAGGCAGCGCGGTTACTAGTGCTGTAACGATACACCCAACACACGATTCAGTTTGTATCACGATATTTGACCCACGGTTTGATACGCCCCACGGGGGGAAAAAAAATACAAAAATAATAATAATTATATTAATTATAATGATAATTATCATATATATATATATAATAATATTAATGATGATGATGATGATGATGATGATAATGATGATAATAATAATGATTATTAGTATTGTTATTGTTATTATTATTCAGTCCCTCCAGTTTTTCGCGATTCAGCGATCGCGTGGATTCATGCAAATTCAATGATATTCCGCATAATTTCACGATGCCACATAATTCCTGTAAAGCCGCATTATTCCCGCAAATTTTCCCCTTTGTCCCCTTCAACATTCTGTGGAGTTTAGGCCTATTGATTTATATTTTCGTCAAAAAAATAAAAATGTGACTACAATACCACCGGAGACGAAAACCAATAGGAAGCATTTTTGATAATGTCACTGAAACATTGAAAAAGAATTGCCTGCTATTTCGGAAGTCGCGACCCTCATCTCAGCTGCTCCGCGTCTCTCTCCTCCCCTGCCTCACACATACACGCAGGCGTCGGTGCTGCACCCGTGACCTTTTTTAGATGCGTCCCACGCATCTCTATAAGAGGCTTTGGTGTCCGTCCGTCCGTCCGTCCGTCCGTCCGCCCTCCCGTGATGGGTTTCTGAATTGTGATTCCCTCTTGTGATTCCCTCTTGTGTCCACAAGGTGGCAGTCGCTCAGTTTTGGCCTGGAGCTCATGCGTGCAAACCAAAAGCTCTTTGCCAGTGAGAAAAACATGGCGGCACTTCCTGTTGATTTTCACATGAAAGTTTTGCTTAATTTAAAGTCCCTAAGCGACTATAAATGTTGTGGCTTCCATATATTGATGTAAAAGTGCCCCACAAAGTAATGAAGCACAACAAAGTTACTCCACATTACCATTTGACCACTCGTTTTTCTATGCTAACAGGGTAGCTAATGTAGCATTGTAAATGATCCAGGGAGAAAGGGGGAAATGTTGTGATTTCAGTCCGCCTGAGGCAACGATTTTCGTGGGGAAGATGACCTGCATCTCGGTGGCATTGAACCACGCCCCCGTGCCTTATTTGGCTCGCTCAGCACGTGCGTCCTCAGTCCAATCGCAATGCTTTATTTTCCCCAGACGTTTAATCGCATTTAAGTGAAAGTGCCATGTATACACATCGCAAAATAACTCTTAATCCGATCTATTTAAATCGCATTTATTAAATCGGACTTAAAAACATCATGTACACACGTAGCCAATGTCTCATTGATTACTTTATGGAACTTACGGTTTGTCTGTTACGGTCCACGAAGACAATATCCACGTGAAAACGCAAACGCCTGCAAACCACTGTTTTGACAGAAATACAGTTCACCTGTCGCCTACTCTGTTTTCTTCCCAAAGCGGCATTTAAAAGTATTCCATGAAATCCAACATCAACGTCACTTCAAATAGGTGACAGCATCATGCACACACATGAAATAACACTTCAGTGAGGGGGGGACATCACTGCTCTCATATTAAAGTGAAAAGAGAATTTCACATTTTAGTTTATTTAATGTAGGCCTATGCAAAATTGCAAATAGCCTATTCATTGAAATGTTTCATTGTAATTCATTGTAATGTTTGCCTGTTTTTTATGTTTGTAATTATTTATTTTTTTAAAATAAAAAATCGTGATTAAAAACAAAAAATAGCCTAACAAAAATAGAGATTTTATGTTAAAAAAAAATGTGATATGGGATGGACCGATGGCCCCCCTAAGCTAAATTCGCCTTAGGTCCCCACATTGCTAAATGTAGTGTAAGGGATTATTTTGAAAAGACAGTAACATGTAATCAGCAATGCATTACAGTTTTTCAGTAACTTGCCCAACACTGTTGAAATCCTATGGTACTTTTTCAAATCCAGGCTTATACAGTACATGGTAGGCTTATTGATAAATTGCCTTGACAGGTTATGAGGAGGCCAAGGGGGCGTTTGGGCAAAAAAGGTTCAGAACGGGCATAGACGGACGCATCTGTTGTCCGCCTGTCGGACTTGTTTTAACAGCAGTAGCCTACTTTTCAGTGCAATCCTGGCTGGAAAAAGTATTGTTGCCCATTTATCCATGACAAAGAAGTGTATGTAGTCATGCTGTCGCACAGTAGAAAACATCTTACGTTACATTTTTGCGCAACTTCTCCACTCTCCACTGTCGCTTTCATGAGCATGCTACCCGACGGTCGTTGTCTGATCTTTTTTCAATGTTCGCTAATGTTTGTAATTTAAGGGTCTATGTCTATGCGTAGGCACAAGCCTTCTGATAACAATCACTGTAGTGCCGCAAGGGATCGCAAAGGATTCGGAAGTGTGGAGTTTTGCAACTTGTTTCAGTCAAGGACACCGAGATAGGATAGGAAGTGAACGGCCCTTCCACGCTTTCACTGTGTTATTGCAATAAATTCTTGCGAATCCATGCAACCATGCACACAACCATGTCAACGAGAGCGTGTATGCCATCACAACTTTGCATCAAGCAAATAATATGCAACAGCTTGCAATACGAGCACGAGAGAGAGAGAGAGAGAGAGAGAGAGAGAGAGAGAGAGAGAGAGAGAAGAGAGAGAGAGAGAGAGGAGAGAGAGAGAGAAGAGAGAGAGAGAGAGAGAGAGAGAGAGAGAGAGAGAGAGAGAGAGAGAGAGAGAGAGAGACGCGTCTTCCAACAGGTGACATTGTAACGCTTGCATACCCCGCGACGCTCTTCATTAGCCTACTGGTAGGCTATACCCACAAGTATTTTTTTCATAACGCGCAGTCCCGTTTTCCCCCGAAGTCGTTCTAAAATATCGACAGAGATTTATGAGTGTCGCGGCCATGATTTTTTTACACATTGGACGCACTGGCTTATAAGACGCTCTGGCAGTTTTTGACAATATTTTATTATTCTATTAGGCTATATAGGAAGTGTGTTTCTGAATCTCTCTCTCTTTTGTCTTAGGCCTGTTTAGACTGATTGTGGTTTTCAGTTACCAAAAAAACCCAGAAAGGGGTGCAAAATCTTTGCAAAAAATGAGAAAATGCAGCAAAATCTTCGCAAAAAATGAGAAAAATGCCGCCACAAAATCAGACATTTTGACCGCAAAAATCACAAAATCCCAGTGCAAAATCCTGGAGGGACTGATTATTGTTATTATAATTTTATATTATATATATGAAGAAAAAAAATATATATTTTATATATTATATTATAATTTATCTTATATATATTAGATTTTTTTTATATATATATATATACACACACAGTATGTCTATTAGGGCTGGGTATCACAGCCATGTTCCTGTATCGATTCCATTTCGATTCTTAGGGCTTTGAATCGATTAATCACGATTAAATTCGATTTGATTCGATTCATTCCGAATTGATTCAATCCGTTCCCTTCTTGGTGCAAGGATTTCGCCCAAAAGATGCTGTAGCCTATGTTTATATAAAATGTCAAAGGGCTGTGGCTTGACAGTGTCAACAGATTGCTAATTTGTAATAAGTAGGCCTAGGCCTAATTGACTAATACCTACTGGGTATTTTCCATAGACCTAAATTAAACAAAAAGAACAAAAGAAAAAGAACAAAAAAAAAATCGATTTTGTGCCCTGTGAATCGATTATGATTTTTAAAAATGATATTGATCGATTATCGATTAAATCGATTCTTTTACCCAGCCCTAATGTCTATACATACACTTTTTAATTAATTACTTTTTGGATTTACCTGCTTACATTAATTTTGTAGGTCTACTAGGCTAAATGATGTAGCAGGTAGGCATAGGCTAGGCCTACCACTGCAACCTGTTCCCCAGGTGTTTACATCAAAACACAAGACAGAGAAAAAAGGGATATTAGGCCTATAGTTCACCATGGAAAAATGGGCTAATTATTGATAGGCTTAGATCATACGCCGAGATGCTGATCGTCTGAGAGAGCCAGAGACACAGAGAGAAAGGTCTGGGTGCCAGTAAATGGCCTGTTAACAACTTTATCAAACAAACATTAATATCCAAACATTGCCTGAAAATGACACTGGTCATATGTCGTCAGGAAACATGCTGTATGAAATATGATTATGTTACTTAATCATTAAAGCAACGCTTAATTTTGATAATATTTTCTTGACTTTTTTATCGTGCAGCAACGCACACCCATAACATGTAGGCTACAATCAAAACTCGAAATGAACCTTTATGTTCTCACTGCTACGCAACACACGCGTTGTCCTTTTGACATTTTGTCAAGAGGGAGAATGAATGCAAAGGCTGAAGTGGAGCACGTTTTCCCAAGGCAGACGGTAATTGTACAATCTCTAGTAACATATTAATGCGGGGAAAAAATAATGCTGCCGCCTAATAGACTATCCTGCTTATCAACCTCAACGCTTGTCCAACTTCGGGCAGCTCCCTTAATACTAGCGAAGGCAGAGCATTGGGAAGGCGGAGCATTTCGCTCCGCTCCATCAATCTCCACTCGCCACACATCGGCGCATCAATCACTTGTGACATATTCATGCGGGGATAATGCTGCCTAATATCCTGCCTATCGACCTCAACGTTCATCCGACTTCTGGCACCTCCCTTACTAGCGATTTCACGCTGCTTTATGAATTTGGGTAGGCGGAGCATCTCGCACTCTCTCTCTCTCTCTCTCTCTCTGTGTCTCTCTCCGCTCCAACGTTAATTCACCACACATCGCGTGCATAAATCAAAAAATCCTGACACATTTGTAAAAAGCCTTCTTGGTCTATAGTTCATTTCTATGCTTCACTTTCTGACTTCCGATGTTAGCTCAAGTTTTTCGTCTCGCGGAGGTTGCTCAGGCAATGATTGAATTTAACATGCACGTGCTGGTTGACGCAGCATTTTATAAGAGAAAGGGGTTAGAGAAGGGAGGTGTTTCTCACACGTGTGCGCCCCTTTTCTACTTGTTTTTTAAAAGCGCATAGCAAAGTCTTTCCTGCATGTAGCTTGGTTTTTTCTTGATGTAACAACTTTGAAAGGGCGCATCGTGGTTCTGCGAGGAAGGTTCGCGATAGGGGTTTGTGGATCTGCGTACCGCGATCCCTCGGTTCGGTGCAGTATCGTTACAGCCTTAGCGGTTACATATAGCCGGTAGAACTGGACAAAGGTGGAGGGGCTGGCCCAGCCAGGCGCCCTGCACACCTCTAAAAATGCGGCACTTCAAAAGAGAGCCCAGGATATATAAACCGCTCTTGTAGTGCGCCCTGTTCTGAGCAGGGGGTTGAAGCCCCTTGGACTCATACCAGCACTTGGCTTGAACCAACCATTTGGAAAACCTCTGTTTCCACAGTGTTGGCCCTCTGGAGGGGTTGACGAAGCACACAAACAACTGCTCAGTCTTCCTAAAAGAGTGAATCCTGTCCATGTTATGTGTAAATCGCGCACAGGGCACAAGGTGTGCTGGCACCTCTTTTCCGCAGAAGTGAAAGGTGGAGTGAAGAAAGCCTGAAGCTCTACGGGCTACAGGCACGATTGACTGATAAAGCATGTATTTTACTTGCATGCTTTGTGGTCCCCAAGGCGAGGGAATGGGCAATCCTCTTGGAGAGGCTTGAAGGGGGACCCGCACAAAGCCAGATATCCCACGGGGGCATCGTCTGTCGTGACATGGAACATACCTGTAGGCGTCTAGTAAAGCTGGGCGATATGACGAGACATATCGTGAGGACGATAGAAACGTGTCTATCGTGACCTTTCTCCTCTATCATTTATATCGTGATAAAACAATTATTTTCATTATTACAGCTAATATACGTTTTAATATCATTTCACCTCTTAATATAGCATTTTGATTTATGAAATTATTTTAAAACTACGTGTGGGCCAAGCTATTTTATATATTTTTACTCCCATGATTTATTTCTGGTCGTATGCTGTCGAGACAGCGCACGCAGCCTATTCAGTCTGTATGAGTCTGCACTCACTCCTCGGTTGGTGCCCTCTAGAGTGCAGTACCCGGAAAAGTGCAGAGACCATGATACAGTAAGTAGGAGAACTTGTGGAGGAGTCTTTGCTACTGCCTCACCAGCTAACGTGACGAGCACTGAGCAGCAAGCCTGCAAATCATGGCTGGAAAAGGAAGTCCTGATCGAGGCGTTGCACAACTTACCAAAAATGAGCCAACTACCTGTAGATGCCGCGGTGAAGTTTGGCATTCCTACCTGCGCTGTTTTGTAGATTCTCAGCACGAGACTTCCCCCGAGCCCCCCTCCCCCTTGTGCTTCTGTGAAGAGCATCCTATCCCAACCTCTGCTTTGCAATGGATTTTAGCCTTGGCGTTCAAATTCCTAGCATTCATTTTCACCTTCTTGACAGTATAAGATGTGGACATGTGTATCTAGCCTACTTCACCACAAGACGCGGTAGAGACATA
Source organism: Engraulis encrasicolus (assembly GCF_034702125.1). NCBI lineage: Eukaryota > Metazoa > Chordata > Actinopteri > Clupeiformes > Engraulidae > Engraulis > Engraulis encrasicolus. Next base: position 56,374,766 of record NC_085867.1, read on the forward strand.
ACCTAAGTGAAATAAATTAATTCAGTTTTAGTGATCAACGGCTAGTGTTCAAATTGCTCTGTTGTGTTCCTGCGCTCTAGAAAGTAGGTAATGGAATTGACACGTTCCGTACGACGCTCTATATATGGGCTACACGTTTCGGCCTATTGCGTGCTGTTAAACAAGTTCATTTACATAGGCTATTCACAAATATGTTCAGCTTTGTTCAGTTTCATATTAGGCCTACTGGTATTTTGTAACATTAAGTAGGCCTATTTAAAATGAGCTAATATAATGTACTGACTAAATTGCAGTCATTTTTTGTCGGACATTTTGTCCGGTCACATTTTATTTTGCCGGTCATTCATGTCAATATCCAGCAATTTGCGCATCTGTGGTGTTCTAGGTTCGTGGGACTCTCACATTGGGAAACGAGATGATAGGTGAAAATAGGCGATGACAGATTTTTTTCAATTTTTTTTTTTTTTGAGGCTATATCGTGATATATATCGCTATCGTGATATGAAATAATCCATATCGTGATATATGTTTTTTTAGATGCGTCCCACGCATCTCTATAAGAGGCTTTGGTGTCCGTCCGTCCGTCCGTCCGTCCGTCCGTCCGCCCTCCCGTGATGTGTTTCCCTCCCGTGATGCGTTTCTGAATTGTGATTCCCTCCTGTGATTCCCTCTTGTGTCCACAAGGTGGCAGTCGCTCAGTTTTGGCCTGGAGCTCATGCGTGCAAACCAACCGTGCTCTTTGCCAGTGAGAAAAACATGGCGGCACTTCCTGTTGATTTTCACATGAAAGTTTTGCTTAATTTAAAGTCCCTAAGCGACTATAAATGTTGTGACTTCCATATATTGATGTAAAAGTGCCCCACGAAGTAATGAAGCACAACAAAGTTACTCCACATTACCATTTGACCACTCGTTTTTCTATGCTAACAGGGTAGCTAATGTAGCATTGTAAATGATCCAGGGAGAAAGGGGGAAATGTTGTGATTTCAGTCCGCCTGAGGCAACGATTTTCGTGGGGAAGATGACCTGCATCTCGGTGGCATTGAACCACGCCCCCGTGCCTTATTTGGCTCGCTCAGCACGTGCGTCCTCAGTCCAATCGCAATGCTTTATTTTCCCCAGACGTTTAATCGCATTTAAGTGAAAGTGCCATGTATACACATCGCAAAATAACTCTTAATCCGATCTATTTAAATCGCATTTATTAAATCGGACTTAAAAACATCATGTACACGTAGCCAATGTCTCATTGATTAGTTTATGGAACTTACGGTTTGTCTGTTACGGTCCACGAAGACAATATCCACGTGAAAACGCAAACGCCTGCAAACCACTGTTTTGACAGAAAGAGTTCACCTGTCGCCTACTCTGTTTTCTTCCCAAAGCGGCATTTAAAAGTATTCCATGAAATCCAACATCAACGTCACCTCAAATAGGTGACAGCATCATGCTCATACATGAAATAACACTTCAGTGAGGGGGGGACATCACTGCTCTCATATTAAAGTGAAAAGAGAATTTCACATTTTAGTTTATTTAATGTAGGCCTATGCAAAATTGCAAATAGCCTATTCATTGAAATCTGTCCAGAAAGGGTTGTAATGTTTGCCTGTTTTTTATGTTTGTAATTTAAAAAAAAAAAAAAAAAAAAAGTGATTTAAAAAAAAAAGTAGCCTAACAAAAATAGAGATTTTATGTTAAAAATGTGATCTGGGATGGACCGATGGCCCCCCTAAGCTAAATTCGCCTTAGGTCCCCACATTGCTAAATGTAGTGTAAGGGATTATTTTGAAAAGACAGTAACATGTAATCAGCAATGCATTACAGTTTTTCAGTAAATTGCCCAACACTGTTGAAATCCTATGGTACTTTTTCAAATCCAGGCTTATACAGTACATGGTAGGCTTATTGATAAATTGCCTTGACAGGTTATGAGGAGGCCAAGGGGGCGTTTGGGCAAAAAAGGTTCAGAACGGGCATAGACGGACGCATCTGTTGTCCGCCTGTCGGACTTGTTCCATATCGCCCAGCCCTAGCGTCTAGTGCCTTAACAGCGTGCTGAGTTACACGAGACGTCTCCTGTCTCGAATTTTACCGGTTGGGAGCATAGTGGTCGGTATGACCACGGGATAAGCGGGTGCAACCGCATTTTGTTTCTCTCCAAGAGGAGTGCTGTGCAAGCGGTAATCACCCCCAGTGTCTCAATCGAATGAGCGATGGAGAGAGGGGGAAGAAATAGATGATTGTGATTTGCTCTGCCTGTGTGCGTGTGAGTTACCATGGCAATAATAGAGACACACAACACGAAAAGGCTCCGATTCTACAGTGAGCCTGCCAGCCCAGCCCCAGTAGGGAGTTTGCTCGCTGGCTAGTATGGTTAGCGCTTCCAACGATGTGCTCACCAGTGCTTTACACTAACTTTTTCGCTTACCAGCCATTTTGGCTAGTGGTTTTCCTGACTCACTAGCCATTGGGCCTCTTCACTAGCCATAATTTTCTTAACCATCATAGCAGCTTTAATGAATTATATAATAGGCTGTAATAATGTAATGTAGGATAATATAACATAATATAATATAATATAGTATAATATAATAGCCTATAATATAATAAGCTTATAATATAATATAATATAATATAATATAATATAATATAATATAAAATATAATATAATATAATATAGGGCCTAATAACTAGAATTGTTATTAACTGGTCCATGCATGCATGCATGCATGCTATAAGAACAGATGAACTTATCTGAGGAATGGCATAGCCGTGAAGAAACACCAAGCACAGTGTTGTGGAAGGGCACAAATGTAAGCTACATGAGAGCAAAATATTTCCGTCTTTGATCTGAAGGGCACTTTCGATGCGCAAAGTAGATAGTGCAAAGTCATTGCCAAGCTTCGCATGTCCTCGGTCATGGATGTGGAATAACCTCTTCTGGAATATTTTCTCATAAAAGTAGGCTATCCACTAGAAGGCACACACATATGCGGCCGGTAACTACAGAAGGAGCTACGACTTCCTTTCATTCCGTTTAATATTGAGTTGTTTAAAATATAGGCTAAACGGACGCAAGGCAAGATGGGCACATGCGAAGGGACATGGGACATGATTTGTGCAGTCTGGAAGGCTACTACTGCGCGTTGTTTAAGCCCCGTTTGACAGTCGGGAACAACGGCACAAGAAACATGGAGGAATATTAAGGTATGATGACATACAGGCAAATCAGAAAATGATTTAAACCGAACATTATTAATGCCGCATGTGTCCTTGTCTTATCACTGCGCTAATTAGTCTCAAGACTTTCACAAGACTGAGGTGTTCATCTCTCGCCTTGGTCATTTTAATGTCCACTACTAGCCTACTAGGCTATGCATTGTAATGACAGATCCCAAAACAGGTCAGTTGAGATGAACTTCGCTACTTTATTTTCATGTGAAGGTTTTCAGTGACATTTCCAAACGCGCGCTGATGTGCAGCTGGTAGCTCGCTGCTGCCACTCATATTCGCAAGACTAGCTCTATCAGATTCCTCTCGCGCGTGAGACACAGGTGACACGTGACACAGGTGCTTCATGGGTATTGTAGGCTCGCGAAATCGCATCGCATTGCATTGCGCTTGTAGGAAAGACGGTCCGAGGGGAAAAACTACAAAATGCGGTGCCTCATCATTTAGAATAGTAACGGACCCGCCAGAATGGCTAGTGAACCTTCGGTATCTACTAGCCAACGCCGACTTTCACCCGCATTTGGCTACCTGGCGTGTGTTAGTGTTAAGCCCTGGTGCTCACCATTCTTGCAGCCATAGCTCCACAGGCAAGAAAACAGCAAATCAGTGCAAATACTAATTCCCTCTCCATTTAGGGGAACGATTGTCTCCGACATCATCTTGCCATGTTTAACTGCCAACCTTGGCTGAAAACGAGCTATGCAAACTATCTTCTTGAGTTGCATACCCGGAGGGGGCTAGGTCCTCTTCTTGACTGCCTCTTCCCTAGCGGAGGAGTATCTCCTCACGTTGGCCTTCACTGAGGATGGGATGAGCCGGTGACACGGTGAGGCGCCGGGGGTCGTAGTGGTGGAGGGCTCTACTGAGCCGTGGCTGGAGCCTGGCCTGGGGCGAGGTTCAGGAGAATCACCCGAGCGTTCAGCTCGGTGGGCTGAGGCTGGGGCCGGTGGTCTGCGGTACTGCAGCCTGGTTCTGGGGTCTCAGGGGGCTGTTGCAGCCTTGAAGGAGAAAACGCCTCTTCCCTGTGTCGACTCCTTTATAGCTGCGATGGCCCCGAACAGTCCTGTGAGGGACAGTGGAAGGTCCATAATTCACATTTTCTCACGCTCATGGAGGGCAGTAAGGTTCAGCCATAGGCCTTTTGCTCCGGCGACCGTCAGGCCGAGGACTCGTCCAGACAACTGTGCGGCGCCCTGTGTGGATCTGATGATCCAATATGTGGCTTCACGGATTTCCTCCAATTTTTCCTCTACTGGCTCACCTTTAAGGACTGTCCACACCGGCGAGGAAAGCGGATTTGCGAAAATGCGAAAAGCGGAAAAAGCATCAACACTGGTGAAAAACATCCGATGCAACGACGAACAGCATCTGCAAGTCAACTTGCATAACAGAAAGCCGTTGCGTGTGCCCCTGCAATGTGGTCATACCAGGATTTTGGCAAAACCAAGCTGCAAACCTGAACATTAGGCCTACGTGACACCACAAAATTTAATTGGATATTAAAAAACAACAAAAGACACAAGACAGTCAAGTCATGCCGCACGTTCGCCACTTCATGACAGATGGACAAAAATTATCCATACGCTCACTGGAATATTTTGGAGGGCATAAAAAAGTAATCAAGGAGGAGTTTAACGGCACAGTCTTTGTGTAACTGACTGGCCCTCATGAAGTCAGTAAGTTTGATGTCTCATTTGGAATTATGTTTTGTTGGACAGGCTATATTGATAGAACAAGTTACTTGTGCTTGTGCTTGTCATGGTATTGGCAGTTACTCCACAATGCAAATGTGCACGTTGGTACACACTCTCAATCGCGGATGATTCCTGAAATATTCATTTGATATGAAATATCCTAAGTGGTCACAAGAGGTCCGTGGTGGTGGATAGTCTACTCTCGCACCGAGGCCCACGAACGCACAGGTCTTTCCAGCGCTTTTGAGATCCGTGCTCTCAGACAGACCCACGCACAAGTCCCAGACACTGATCACACAGCAGTCCTTTTCACCACCTCGTGAAGTGTTCAGATTATTTAATGTTGTTTGAAATTAGTGTAATGTAGCCCATCAGAAAGCGTGAGACATCCGTTGCACGCAAGTTGTGAAATGATTTCTTATCTTTTGCGATTATGAAAACCACAAACCCCCAGCCAGCATCATTTGCGACTCCGAGCCCAGTTTGAGAACTGGGCAGGAGCTGATGTCACTGTCAAGTCAGTGTCTGATTGGCCAAACCCCGTTTTTCGCTTGCGAAATTCGCCATCAAAACAGACAGATTTGTTCAATTTTCTCCTCTGTGGATTTTCGCTTTTTGGTGTGCACAGAGTAATTAGAATACATATGTTTGTTAATTTACGAATTTCTCTGCGAATATTCGTGTGGAAATACCGCGCCGGTGTGGACAGTCCTTTAGCCATGAGTTCAGCCATGTTGTCTTGAAGGGCTGATGGGTAGGCCGATAGGAGGGCTGATGCATTCATGGAGGTAGTATAAGACCTGGAGAGAGTGCATAAGTCCCGCCCCCAGTCATTTCAATGGGAAATGCTAGGCTAGTGAATTCAGCCACTGACGTACTGACTGACGTAAGATTGACCAGAAAGCTATATGGAAGACAGGCATTGGATGCATGGAGGTATTATAAGGTGCCCAGCCACAGACCTATAAAGGTCTGTGTGCCCAACACTAAACTCATGGATGTGCTGTGCACCAACCAATCATCATGAGCGAAGTGGTCCGGGATATGATGTGAATTGGTGAAAATGGCGTCGAGAAAGTGCCTTGCTAATCGGCAATCGGCCAGCCAAATCCTGCCACCCTGGATGCGGCTGACCGGTACGACTTCTCCCACAGTGAGAGTGTGAGTTGATTTGCTTTCTCTGGGAGCCTCGATGCAACGGAGGGCAGACCCAGACTTCCGGGTTGGGGGGCCAGGTAATGGGCGAGGTCCGCCTCCATGGCCGACATGAGGCTGCTGCCTCAGTCCTAAGCTCTTCACACTTTGATATGACTTGTCTCTCAAGCCATGACAACACTATCATCAAATATGCTGATGACACAACCATCCTGGGGCTCATCAAAGAAGGGGACGAGTCAGGGTACAGGTCTGTTGTAAATGATATCATGGGGAGACAAACAACCTAATCCTTCACAGACGAAACGAGGGAGATAATAGTGGACTTAAGGAAACATCCTCCTCCCCTCTAGCCTCTGCACATTAAGGGGTCAGAGGTGGTGAGGGCCGCAAGTCATAAATTCCTAGGCATGCAAGTAACATCAAACCTGAGCTGGAGTTTGAACACCACTTCCATCGTGAAAAAAGCCCAGCAAAGGCTGTACTTTGTTAGGATGCTTAGGAAGGCTGTACTGCATCACCGCCCTCTCACCCAGGCCTACAGAGGATTAGCTGAGAGCATCCTCACCACAGGCATCACTGTCTGGTATGGTAACATCACGCAGGCTGAAAGGAACTCTCTGCAACGAGTTATCAAGACTGCGGAGAAGATTATAGGCACCACACTTCCATCCATAAATTCCATATATGTACAGCGCAGCCAGAAGAGAGCAGAAAGAATCATAAAAGACCCACACCATCCAGCTATCTTTCTGCTCAGACACAAGCAGTGCATGTACAACCTCAGACACAGCAGAACGGACAGTTACCTATCTGTACAAAAAAGCAAGTTTTTTTAACAGCTTCTACCCAGCTACAGTCAGACTAATGGCAAAGAAGAACATGAGGACATAGAACATTCTTGATTCTTTTGATTCCCTTTTTTATAATGTTTTTTTATGTCATTTTTTTTCTTTTCCCCTTTTCTATTGAACACTATTTATTGGCTCAGAGGGCCTGCACAAGAGTTCCTATGTGCCTGGGCTACTAGTCATGCACAAATAGCTAAAAAAGAACTTTGAACTTTTCCTGTCCCATCCTAGGCCCGTCACGATAACAATTTTTGCCAGACGATAACTTGGCCAAGAAATTATTGCGATAATCGATAATATTGTCTCTCTCGCCATTTTCAAACAATATAATGTGCAATAAAAAACACTGCTATGCAAGGTGCGGCCTCCTTCTTGAAACATTGAATTTAACATTTGGGCCAGCACCCTCAGAGGTTTATATAATGAAGATTGACGCCTGCTCCAAGAAGAAATGTGTCAACAATATAATGACGTAAAAATGCAATAAAAATGTGACTACACCCCTTCACATTTTTAAAGCATCACGGCGGGGGATATATGTTTTTAATTACATCCTCATGGAGCACAATAGGCTCTAAATAGGCTTTTTTGGTATTTATTATTAGGGTAAGTTATATAGTAGGGGTGGGCATAGATTATTCTTTTTAATCTAGATTAATCTCACTGTAATTATGAAATTAATCTAGATTAATCTAGATTAATCTATATCAAAATGGCTAATTCAGAATAGGCACGCTAGCGAAATAATGACGGAAAAAAACCTAGGGGGTTTCTTAAGATGGCACATTAGACAAGAGCTCATCTCTTTTTTCCAAAATGCATCTCATCATCAAAAAATGGTTGATATTTGGTGATGAAAAAAAAATCATTGCAATATTTGAAAAGTATTTCGAATATGTTAGGAAGCATTTACAGTCATAATATACTGACATTTCAAAATGAACAGTGCTATAAATTGTAGAGGCAAATACAGATAAATCTATCAAACATTTAGACTATTTAAACAAAATTACCTCAACAATTTCTAATGGGCAGAGAGAGAGAGAGAGAGAGAGAGAGAGAGAGAGGAGAGAGAGAGAGAGAGAGAAGAGAGAGAGAGAGAGAGAGAGAGAGAGAGGAGAGAGAGGAGAGAGAGAGAGAGAGAGAGAGAGAGAGAGAGAGAGAGAGAGAGAATCTGCCACTGACTGTTAAAAAGGGCAGCGGCTCCTTTAGAGAGGGAGGAGCTGCGCAGCAGTTACAGCAAAGTCAGAGCCAGGGTATAGATTTCTAAAGCTAGTTCTAGATCCTAATGCACTGGCCCACATCGATTTGGCCTAAACCTGACTGTTGTTCTCTGCGTTAAGGCGGATTCATACTTGGCGTGACTGGCGCTAGCCTCCTTCATACTTCACTCGCGACCTCACTCGCGCCGTCACGTGACCCAAAATGACGTCACACGCCGTGGCGCGAGCTGCCGTGGCGCGAGCTGCCGTGGCGCGAGCTGCCGTGGCGCGACGTCGTGCACCCCACATTTTTTGTAACTTGTCGTGCGCCACCAGCGACCATGCAGGTAGGCAGACAATGCAGGAGTTGCGAAGAGAGGCTACAACTACTGTAGGCTACTACAGAATGGATCCTGCATCATTTTGAGGATAATAAAATGTCATAGAGAGTTATTTTATCTTCTCTCTTAAATGTTGTTCAGTGAAACAATTGTTTACTTTGTTCAGAAGCACGTTGTGTTCGGCGATCTATTTATAAATTCTGCCGCCAGAACAATGCTCTCACATGGTCTTGGAATGATCTGGCAATGTAGGCTACAACAAAAAATATATGTTTCAATGTGGTAAGTCACAAGTCAGACGTTCAGTAGCCCTACAGCAGCTGTGTTTGGCTTTCTATTTTATATATCCGTAGAACTCACGCTGCGAGTTGCGAAAGATACTGCCGTTTCTCTCATGAACAGCAGAGGGCACTTCCGACAATGCGAGCGAAAGCGCTTTTGAAGTATGAATAGTCTGGCGCAAGTGATGACGTCATTAATGGTTCTCGCGCCAAACGCGCCAAAGTGCGCACGTGAAGTATGCAGAGCCCTTTAGAATGCCAGCGGAGTTACAACTCCAAATGAATTCAGTTTGCAAAAAAAAAAAAAGTCAAGCGCGACGACCGCGAGGTAGGCTATATCAAGCGCAACCGCGAGGTGTATTACCGTCTGACATGAGTCGCAAATGCGCGATCATAACACAAACATTCAGCGAGAGTAGATATTGACAGTTTCAGTTTGACAATCTTCAAAATCTAGGCTATATCACACGGAATGTTTTGCAAGTATGGCACAGGCAAGATTTCTGGAACAGGACTGTTGTTTGTGTTACATGCAATGCGTGAGGAAATAGGCTATGTCGGGCTGGTACACAATAATGTCTGCTTCACCTCAAACAATAACGTGTCTCTAGTCTACCACTTATAAAAGCACTAAAACAACACCTACCACGGCAGAGAGATTAATGTTTACAGCATGCAAACACTGTTCATATTTAGTAGGTCTGCTCTGCTGAGCAACAGGTGGAGAGGCGAAGTGACTGGAGGGCAGTCTGAAAGCGTCTGTCAATCGAACGCTATGGTGAAGCGCATCCCCAAACCCCAAATCCATATTTTGAGAATAGATTAACGTGCGATATTTTCTTTGTCGCACGATAAGAGTCTCACATTATCGCAGCACGTTAACGCCGATAACGGCCCACCACTATTATATAGTCTTTCTTTAATATTTAATCACACTGAATGTCTCATAGGCCTATCCATGGTGTGATGGTAAATAACCTACTGGTGGGGTATTGTTATTTCACAAATTATTACTTCGACAGCAAATCAGCCCTGTTAAAGGCATTTCAACATCAGCAAAAAGCAAAAGAGCATGAACAGATGCACAAGTTCCAGGTGCAGGCAGCGCTCTCTCTCTCTCTCTGTCTTTCTCTCTCTCTCTCCCTCTCTCTCTCTCCCTCTCTCCCTCTCTCTCTCTCTCTCTCCGTCCCTCCCCGATACCCTCGACTGGAACAAGTTGCAATTCTGCGCACTTTAAAGTCCTTTATGAACGCCCATACATTGATTCTTATGAGTCGCCATGCCTCTGTTTTCCCGTGTAGCGCGCTCAACCGTTCACATTCTCCTGGTGTGACTGATTTAAATCCACAAATCCTATCTGGGTCATTCCATGTCAATTCACATGATTCCCTAGAATCTCCCCACATGACCCTCTCCGATTTACCCGATATCTCACATACAGGTACCTTTTGATGTCAATTGAAAGAATACCAAGTATTAGCACCCTACTTCCAACGGTTGCAGAGATGAAGCCCTCCAAATTTGGGGTGCCATGCCCACTTTTCAAGCCTGTGAATTGCATACAAAATTTACAAGCAGATTTTGACACCTCTGGTTTTAGTTTCAAGGAAGATACAGGCCTAAAAATCACCATGGCCCCTCAATATGACCCCGTCTACCAGATGATGTACTTACATGGCATGCCTTGATTATTTTTAGCTATATTAACCCCTTAAGACACAGCATTATACATGACCTGTTACCAGAATGGCCATGACCAAATCGTAATGTATTACTAAAGGCCCCGTGCACCGTCATAGTAGTGTAACACTATAGTAGTTAACTTTCAATGTCTATTACACCGTGCCACAGGAGGTACGGCGTGCATTAAGGGGCTACACCTTAAAAATTTAATTTGTGAAAAGCGTGATGAAGAGTCTTGCCATTTTGGGGTTCCAGAACTTGGACACTATGTATGCTTTGGGAGTTATAATTGCTTTTCCATCATATTTGGTAACTGTACAGTGTATTCCAAAATATTTAGGGCACTCAGACTTTAAAAGATAAAATAGGAGGGACTCAAAAACAGCTTTGAAACAAAATGACCTTACGGTACCCTCTAATTCAGGCCTCAAATTAACCATGTGGGCACTTGATGACTGGAACGCCCTTTTAACCCCATGTACAGTAGCACTGTATCAATCATTCAAGCTTGGAAAAACTTTGTTTTTCAAAGTTCTTCATATTAATCTTGGCCTTCAAAGTATATGTTTTTGTCTATGTCTTATCACAGTGTCTGTTTTGTCTGCTGCCATCTGCTGGTCTAAAAAAGTAACAACAGCGTAATGTTATAAAACAAAAGGCTGGGAAATCTTGCCCAAAATTGACCAATAAAGCACTGTAATTATACAGTATATTGCTATATATTAATTATGATTTAAACAAGCATGATGAATATTTCTAGTTCAAATAATTTCCTAAGTGTGACTGCTTAATGCTCAATCATTATGCTAGTTCCAAGATGGCCTCAACCCTGCACTACATTTCTACCAGACATGGGGGTGGGTGTGTCCTGGTAGAAATGTAATCATGATTGAGCATTCTGCATAATGCTTGTAAAAACATAATTAATATATAGCAATATACTGTAGAATTAAAGTGCTTTATTGGTAGCCTAGCGATCTAAACCCCTAGGGGGCGTCTAGATTTCTAGGCTACTTTATTGGTAAATTATGGGCAAGATTTTTCAGCCCCTTTTGTTGTCTTACATTGCACTGTTGTTATGTTATTTGACCAGCAGATGGCAGCAGACAAAACAGACACTGTGATAAGACATAGACAAAAACATATACTTTGAAGGCCAAGATTAATACGAAGAACTTTGAAAAACAAAGTTTTTCCAAGCTTGAATGTTTGATACAGTGCTACTGTACATGGGGTTAAAAGGGCGTTCCAGTCATCAAGTGCCCACATGGTTAATTTGAGGCCTGAAGTGGAGGGTACCGTAAGGTCATTTTGTCCAAAAGCTGTTTTTGAGTCCCTCCTATTCCATCATTAAAAGTTTGATTGCCCTATTTTTTTGGAATACACTGTACAGTTCCCAAATATGATGGAAAATCAATTATAATTCCCAAAGCATACAAAGTTCCCAAGATCTGGAACCCCAAAATGGCAAGACACTTCATCACGGTTTTCACAAATTCAATTTTGAAGGCTTAATATAGCCAAACATAATCAAGGCATGCTATTTGTAAGTACATCATCTGGTAGACAGGGTCATATTCAGGGGCCATGGTGATTTTTAGGCCTGTATCTTCCTTCAAACTAAAACCAGGGGTGTCAAAATCTGCTTGTAAATTTTGTATGCAATTCACAGGCTTGAAAAGTGGGCATGGCACCCCAACTTTGGAGGGCTTCATCTCCGCAACCGTTGGACGTAGGGTGCTAATACTTGGTATTCTTTCAATTGACATCAAAGGGTACCTGTATGTGAGATATCGGGTAAATCGGAGAGGGTCATGTGGGGAAGGCATGTGAATTGACATGGAATGACCCATCTTCATGATTTGCTTGCGGACTGCCTACTCCTATTGTTAGGTCTAAATAAACAAGAAATATAGCGAAAATCACAAAAAGAACAGACAACGAACGTCGGGGTAGGAGGCGCATTGAAATAATAGGGGACACTCTGCAAGGTTTAAAATAACATCCTCGGAGCAAGTTTGGCGCAACGGTACCACTATTTCATGTTTGCACAAACACGTCTTCGTTGTGGATGTTGGGTTGCTGCGCATGTTTCAAAATGAACATTTGCCTCCGTGTTGGAGCTGTTCATTCCCCTCCCTGAGGAACGTTGCAGATGCGCTGAGACTGGAAGAATATTGCGGTCCTAGTCTCTAGCGCTGATTCTTTGTCGAGGCTTATAAGCGACGCGCGGGAACACCAGCGTTCTATTTCAAAGACGCAAGTAGCCAGATCAATGCACCTTTTTTCAACCAGAACTGCATTGAAACTTAAAATTACACCAACATTTAAGCGTCATTGCGCTGCGTTGGCCTATAACGTGCCATCAGTAGTCTTACGGCTACGGTAGAGAAAGGGAGAGAGGGAAATCAAAACATCACGCAAATAACTTCTCGTTACTTATCGGGGCCAGAAAAGTGATCGTTCTTGTAAAAAGTTATCGTCCGATTTATTGACTTATCGAATATCGTGACAGGCTTATCCCATCCTTCATCCATGTTCACAGTGTCCAGCATGGCGAACCCTGGAGCTTAGGCAAGAGCGCAGAGTACTGGCGGTCCCATGTCTTGGACACGTGACCCACCACCTCCTGGAACAGCTGGAGCAGTTTTCTGTTGGTGGGTTGACGCAGGAGAGGCCTCCCGTCGAGCCATGCCCTGGGTTGTATCGGTAGCGGTTCCGGCCAGGGTACATTCAGCCTCACAGCCGTCCTCTCACAGATCTCATAGAATCGGTCCGTTGGAGGGTAGGGCCCCTTGTGGACGGTGAATGGCTCGGGTGCCGGACAAGTCTCGAGAGGCGGGGGACTCAGCGGTTACTCAGTTTTACACCAAAAGTTCTTTAATTTCGTCGAATGAAGCAGTGTAGTTATACTCAGTCAGAGTAGCAAACACTTTTCTCGGTCGAGACGGTTCTTTTTCGTCGAGACTGGGCGCTCAGTGAAGATGCACTACAAATCACTTCTCGTGGACAGTTAAACACAATTGGTCAAGTAGTCTGCCGAAGAGAGCGAAATCTGAGGTTCGCGCGTAAAACAGATGGTTTTGACAACACAGCTTGCCCAATCAGGAGTGGTTAAAAACCGTCTTTGTCAGGTTGAACAGCCAATGAGCGTCCTACCATAGAGATGGTGAACCGAGTGGATGTGAAAGAGAACAGTAGTTTTTTTTATAAATGTATTAAATGAATTATCCATATCACTGCACCGCCATTAGCATCACAATTTTCAATGCAGGGAAGTCGGCTCCTTTCAAAGACGCCTCAGTTTGCGACTTGAACATTCTGCTTCGACAGCCCGAGTTCCCACCAGCCACTAGCATCTGTGAATCTGTCATGGAGAATGTTTGAAAACAATAAACATTTGTAAACAAAAGGGCGTTTTATTTTCATTTGTTGTTTTTTTATGTCACAATGGAATTTGAAGTGCAAAAAAGTACAAAGGCCAGTGACTGGACACAGTAGATTTGAAGGCTGCTTTCAGAAGACTGCTCACACCACATCACCTAGGGTCACCAAGTTCATGTCATAGTGAAAAAACAACCTTTTTTTAAGATTTGATGTAACCATGGCTCTAATCAGGTTAAATGCTGGTACGATTTCTGTTTGACTGTAGAAAAGACCACCTTTCTAGTGGTACTACACCCATAAGTGAGTATGTAAGCTTATTTGACTAAAAGATTAACATCTTCTAGCCATTTTGGCTGGTGATGAAAAGAGTTAATATAGAGCCTTGGATGTTATCACAGTTGGACTACGAATATGCCTGGTCATTTTATTGACAGGAAAAGAGAACCCTTTTGTGTGTGAAGTTTTACCTTACACCATGTATGTATCAGCCCACAGGTCTGGTCCGAGGCATTGTGGGTAAAGGAGAATTCATGAAAACGGACAGAATGAAAGAACCTCCTGGTGATGGTAAGCCTATGTCTGATTTCATGTTGAAGTGAGTCTCCATGTGTAATTTATGTTCATATAAAGTCACAATAATGTTTAGGCTGATTAATCTCCTCAAGAATCCTGTCACTCTCCAATGTTTATCCCAAGTCTCACATGTTTTGCAGAAGTCAACAAAGCCTGCTTGGAACGGCTCAACGATGGCTGCAGAGTGGACGAGGTGGACCTCAACGGGAGTTACGAAAGAGTAGAAGTGGAGAACAGCCACGGTACTAACAGCCGATTGGACGTTTTGGAAAATGGCGTGATGGAAATGGATGCTGCCCCACCACATGGTTCTACCATGGGCAGCAACGGTTACCTTCTCAACAACCTGCCGGACATGGCAGCAGCAGCTCAGCACAGGACTAGCTGGTCCCCTGTGGGGACTGTGAGTGCTGGGCATCCTACCAAAATCGTTCCTTTGTCGGCAGCTTTGCATACCGGCACACTGGCCACCACCCCAAAGACTGATACCAGTGTGCTACCTAACTTGGGAACAATGGAGACAGAGACTAATAAAAGTGGCACAAGCCTCCTCAATTCCCCTTCTCCTTCCGTTATACACAGAGCTCGAAAAACCATGTCACGGCTGGCATCCAACCAGACACTAAAGGTAAAAAAAACATTAGCGTTAACAACATTAATAGTACAAGGCCTGCTTCGTGAAATCGCTTCATGTTATTTTATTTTTTTTCTGAAATGACAATCCTGGATGCAAGTATGAATGTTTCATTCAGAAATTGTAAAATATGAATGGAAGATTCCAGTGGCCAATCTCTTAAACATGATGATGAGCGTACAAAAACCAAAGAAATCTTTGAGGAATGCTGTTTAACCCAAGGTTCAAAGTACACTAATTTTATTTTGAAAAATGCTTTCCCCCTCCCTAGATTTTCAATAGGGAAGTAAAAGAGCCAAACATAGTGAAAGGTGAGAGTCCAGATGTAACGAAGCCTCAGCAGCAGAGATCACCATCGCCACCACCCTCCTCCCAGAACCTGCTACCTCAGAGCCAAAACACCGCAATGACCACGACGACTGCTACACCAGCCAAGCCACAAGCAGGTGCCCGTCTGCACCTACACTGTTCTGCTTTTGTTTACACAGCCAGAAATATGAGCGGGGTGGGTGGGTGTGATTAAGTGATCAACCTGGCTAAGTTGACACAAGGACTTGTGGTGAACCTGCTAAAAGATAGCCCACGGATGTGATTTAGTTTAGAAAATGAGGCATCCAGGCTTATATATCAGATGATTTACCGATACCTCAAAGTTACGTTTAACTGGTTTACTACTATAGCCCGATTCGCACGGGATAAATATTACCTATGGACCCCTGGTAATTCGCAATTACCCCTGGACCTCTGTGATTTTTCGGGCCGCATTCGGACGGGATAAATAAACGTCTGTTATTTAGTCAATTCACAGACATTACAAGGGAGTTCAGACGGCGCGCCTATGTAAAATTACCCCAGGACGTCTGAGTTTCGCCGAAATACAGTAGGTAGTTCGCGGCGAAATTATTACCTCACAAATCGCAGACATGGCTCAGAAGGCGTTAATATCCCGATCATATAAGTGATAATGAACTGCATATATGCTACTGCTACAACATGCTCAATGTTGACGCATAGGTTTCATTTAATGATTACGTTCTCTCTTCTTTTGGGCTGAGCTGGGGGGCATGCATTATTTCGTTGGTTACATTCACAAGAGACCAGTCTCCCGGCACTGTATGATGCCTTGGGAGTGAGGTTTTACTAACGTTCCACGCCAACTCTGCTAGTTATCCTCCGTTACAAAGGCTTTGTCACAAAAATACAGGTGGGGTTATGAAGACTATTTCCAGTCTGAACTCAAATTTGACAAAATGTGTGGTTACTAGAGCTGTAACGATACACCCAACTCACGATTCGGTTTGTATCACGATATATGACACACGGTTCGATATGCCCCATGATTTAAAAATAAATAAATAAATAATAATGATAATAATAATAGGAAAATTAATTATATATACTTTGTAATTAATTATTTTTTGCATTTACCGGCCTACATTAATTTTGTAGGTCTACTAAATGATGTTGCAGAAATAGGCTACCACTGCAATCAGTTTCCCAGGTGTTGACATCAAAACACAACACAGAGAAATAAGGGATATTAGTTCACCAAGGAAAAGTAGGCTTAATATTAATAGGCTTGGATCATATCATACAGAGAAAGAGAGAGAAGGGTCAGGGTGCTAGGTAGCCTATTGACAGCTATCTCACATTATCAAGCATTATCCAATTAATATCCAACATTAACTGAAAACACTGGTCATATGCTGTCAGGAAACATGTTGTATTAAGTTACTTATAGAAATTCAACACTTAATTTTGATGTTTAATATTTTCGTAGCTTTTTTTGATCGTGCAGCAGAAAAAGCTCGAAATAAACCTGTTATGTTCTCACTGCTACGTAACATGTACGTTGTCCTTTTTTTTGGTTTTGTGATTTGACATTTTGACGGATTGTACATAGTCCACGAGGTTATTATTATCAACACAAGCCTAATAGCTTCTCTGCTGGTAAAGCTGGGTCGACGTCACTTCTGTGATCTGGGAAGAGCCCCTAAAAGTCCTCATTGACACTCATATTATGCACAAGGAAAAATGAATTTAGCATCAGTATTTATAACTAAAATCCTTGTCTAAAAGCCTTTAACACCATTGTCCCCAGCATACTCGACGACAAACTCCGGAGTCTAGGAATTCACAGTGGCCTTTGCAGCTCGATACTAGACTTCCTCTTAGCACGGAAACAAGTGGTGAGAATGGGCTCCATCACATCATCCTCCTTGACCATCAGCACGGGAGCTCCGCAAGGTTGCGTTCTGAGCCCTCTCCTCTACTCTCTATATACGCATGACTGTGTGGCTATACACAACAACAACACCATCATCAAGTTTGCAGATGATACCACTGTTATCAGTTTAATCACAAACAATGATGAAACAGCCGACAGGAAAGAGATAAACAACCTCATGGAGTGGTGTAGAGGAAACAACTTGTCTCTGAATGTGTCCAAGACAAAAGAATTAATAGTTGACTTCAGGAGGAAAGAACACCAGTTTGAAACCATTAACATCAACGGTGAGACAGTGGAGAGGGTGAGAGACTTTAAATTCCTTGGCGTTACCATCTCAGAGAACCTCACCTGGGACAGTCACACACAGCGCATTGTTAAAAAAAAGCCAGCAACGTCTGTACCACCTCAGACGATTGAGAAAGTTTGGGATGAGACCCAAGATCCTGAGGTCGTTTTACAGAGGCACCATTGAGAGCATTCTGACGGGGACCATTATTGCATGGTATGGGAACTGCTCTCAAGCCAATAGGAGAGCTCTTCAGAGGGTTGTGCGTACAGCTCAGTACATATGCGGCTGTGACTTACCCTCCATACTGAAACTGTTCGAGGGAAGGAGCATCAGGAAGGCAAAAAAGATCTTGGCTGATCCTAGTCACCCCAACCATGAACTGTTTACTATATTGCCATCTGGGAAACGGTACAGAAGCCTGAAGTCTCACACTACCAGACTCCAAAGTAGTTTCTTCCACCAAGCAGTTAGATTACTGAATTCATGCTGAAGACAACAAGGCACTTTCTTTGCACCCCCCCCCCCCCCCCTATTTTTTTTTTTAATCTTTTTGAGGACACAAGAAAAACACAACAATTAGGCTTCAAACCTATAATAAGACGTAATAAACTAATCTTGAATCTTGAATCTAATTGATAGTAGGTAACATTTGACATATCTTTTAAGTGTTATAAGTGCAGATAGATTGACGTTATTAGAATGCATGCTTTCTGCTAGGTTTTGAAGATATCCGATGAGGACTTTTACGGGCTCTTACCAGATCACGGAAGTGGCGTCGACCCAGCTTTACCAGCAGAGAAGCTATTTGGCTTGTGTTGATAATAATAACCTCCTGGACTATGTACAATCTTCCAAATGCATCGTTTTGGGAGTACAGACAATATTTGTACTTCTGTAGAATTTTGGTGTCGTGATTTTAGTGTGGTAATTTTTGAGATACTGCCAAGATCCATTAGCGCTTGTACTAAGCTATTCGGGATCACTCGGTAACTCGGACAATGTTCGGCCAAGGTAGAAAAAACCTCGGCAGGGCTACTTGGCTGATGTCACGGTTCAAATGACACTAGCGCGAATCTCTTCACTTCAATTGAAAATCGAGACTTTGGCCGCAACAGTTAGCAACGATATAATCGTGATCGCACAGGGGGCAATATAGTGACCTACCTTCGGGAGTCCTTGAAGACAAAAACTGTTGACAGGCCGGTAGTTCTGACCAAAAGTCTGTGGGCCCACCTAAGCTTCATTTCATTGCCTTTCACATAATTATTACAATAATTGATGTTTAATAATTGTGATTAATAATCGAGATTTAAATTTTGACCCAAATAATCATGATTATCTTTTTTCCCATAATCGTGCAGCACTATATTCTTTCTCCCAACAGCAGTGGTTGTGTCAAAGAAGAAGAAAAGGAAGATGGGAACATACAGCTTTGTTCCAAAAAAGAAAACCAAAGTTCTGAAGCAGCAGACCGTGCTAGAGATGTTTTCTCATCTCTCTCAGTCTCAAACTAATTCTCAGGTTAGTCATACTTCAAATATTAGAAGTCATCATCTTCTATTGTTGGATATCTGTTGTCATGCGTGTCTGTGTGTGTGTCTGTGTGCCCGTGTGTGTCTGTGTGTGTGTGTGTGTGTGTGTATGTGTGTGTGTGTGTGTGTGTGTGTGGTTGGGGAAGGGGGCGGGGGGTGGGTGGGGGTTGGCTGGTGTGTGTGTGTGTGAGAGAGAGTGAGCTGCCTTGGGCAGAATGCAGGTAAGAGTGAGCTATATATGGTTAATGTATCTGTAAGAATATGTGTAATGTCTCGTCTGTATTTATGGATTAATGTATTCTACTTGACACCTTAAAGGAACAGACCACCCTTTTTTGATTTTCACATATTTGCAGTATTTCCCAGCATTGTTCATGAATGTGCATATCATTTTCTTCTCAGTGTTTTCAGTACTTACATTTTTTTGGATCAAAATCATTAGCATAGCTTAGCATAATCACTGGAAGTAACTGGTATCTTTAGCATCAAGCCACAAGTGATCACTGGACGGAATTAAACTGCTGTTCTACACTCTGGTGAATTTTACATTCGTTTTAAAGAGGTTTATAAGTACATTTGATGATGTTTTATTTTTTACCATGGACTTGCATTACTAGGCCTAATTTGGCTATACTGTTAAACGGGGCATTGCAAACACATAGACCAAAATGATATGCACATTCATGAATAATGCTCGGAAATGCTGAAAATATGTGAAAATCAAAAAAGGGTGGTCTGTTCCTTTAATTCCCCCCTGGGATCAATAAATACTCTATATACATGTCATACTGGTATGGTACAAATGCCAAATGATAAGTAAACTCTGAACGTGCTCTGTGTATGATGGTGGAGTAGTTAAGGTTCTAAATATTCTTGAATAGATCAAATTCATCAATAGGCTGCTCAGTTTCAATGAGCAGCACAGTGCACCTCAAACTGCTGTCTGTGAATAAGTTTGAAACAGATTGGTGTGATTGGTGTGGGCGACGAATTTCAAACAGTATTCATTTTTTTTTGCTACCATACGATTGCTGGTTGTGAGGTAAAATCGCTTGTCGTTACCCCATGTACACTACACAATGTTTGGTGAAATCGGGCCAAAAATTGCACAGTGTATACCCAGCTTAAATCCTCCTGAACTTTCATGGGCAGAGCTGAAGCTGCACGCATGGCCCAGCTATATCAGTTCTGTCTGGAGGAATGAGTCAACTACATGTATTTATAAACGCTTGCAGAAGGGTGTCCTAAACCAAGGGTTCCCAAACTTTACTGTGACGAAGCCCCCCTTATACCATTACATTCTAACCAAGGCCCCCCCTGACATCATATCATGCCCAACAAGCAAGTAGCGCATAGACCTATAGGCTAATTCTCCTACAGGCGTACAGTAGTCTAGGTGTGTGAGGCAGTGCCTTATTGGGATTGGTTGGTTTATTTTTGGTTTATTTTGGTTCAGTTTAGTCATTCAATTTATTTTATTCTTTATATACTGTACATTTCCTGCCAACCTGCCGCGGCCCCCGGGGGTCCCCGGCCCCCACTTTGAAAATCACTGTCCTAAACCTTTTGACCCAATTGATGAAGTTAAAATGCATTTAGACCAAATTCTAATGAAGTGTATGTAAACTTTTGACTTTGATAAATCCTTGCGTAAAATACTTTCTCTCCTTATTCTTTGATTTGTAAATTATGTTTGCCTGTGGAAATAATTTTAATAATCCTGAATTACCTTAAACTGGACAGGTTTGATCTGATTTTAAGTCAGAGAATGAGGGAAAATAGGATTGTGTGTCTTTATATACGTTACATACAGTGTATGTAAACTTCTGGCTTCAACTGTATGCGTGTTAGACATCAATCACTGCTATGACAATTTCTGGGTAAGAGTAAACATGCTTCAGGGTGAACATGTCCCTGTGTGAATTCAATTAATTTTGCCTATAGGACAAATTAAGAGAGAATCTTAAAAGGTGGAATTCTGAGAAATGACCAAGTTTCTCAAAGGCCAAAAAACGCTGATAATAATATGTTATTAGCCTGGCAAATCAAATTAAAACGTGAAAAGATTAGTCTGGATTGGCATTGATCAGATAGTTGAGAGCTGTGGGTGGGACCAAACCATTGTCTTTATGGTTGTCTTTGTTTTTAACCTTGTGTTGTAATTGTTGGGCATGGTCCTTTCATGGTGATCTTACACAGAGAAGGGCCAGATGGGTTAGACTCCACTCACCTTTGACTTTTTAGTAGGTTAAAATGGTACCATTTAAAGCTCTTCAATGATGTCTACATAACTGGAAAAATTTGGGTGACCCCAATTTTTTGAACAGTGGTGTATTTTCAATCTTCAAAAACATGGTTGCTTATTAGCATTATCTTACTGTATTACACAAATCGATGAATTAGCCATATGCAGAAACCATCTGAATTGATGAAAAAAATACAAACCTTGAGGTGTTGTAAAATTCCTGGATTGTTCCTTTAACAATAGGCTGAAAGAGTTTATGTCTCCCCCACCTTCTCCTCCCCGTCTTGTTAGCAGAAAGACATTCATGTCAACGGAGAAAGGGTGGAGAATGATTCCTTAGATGAAGAATCAGAGGAAGAGGAAGAGTCGGAGGAAGAAGACCCAACTGGAGAAGAGGCGGTCAGCATCTCAAATGATGACAGTCTAGCAAAGCTCCCTCCTTCTCAGGTTGTTTTTGGCATCACCACCACGTCAGGACCAACACAGGAGAATACCTCTGTACGTGGTTAATTCTGAAAGCCATATATTGTCATGACCAGAGGTGTCAAAAGTAAAAGTAAATTTGTGGTGTTAAAAGACCAGTTCAGTCAATTTCCATATGCTGTTGTATTGCTCACGCTACCCTTGACTTGTCAGTACCCCGTGATGCCACATTTTTCGGCTCAGCCCTTTCCGAGATATGAGCTATTCTAATGGGGGCAACGTTTGTTTACATTTTTTAAAATAAAAAAAATAGGCCTACTCCAAATATTTTCCCAAAAGGTACCACTGTTTGCTAGTTGTCTGCTGATGTTGTATAACCTTTTGGATGTTTTTGGGAATACATAAAAATGTTTTTTTTTTAAATGTAAACAAAGCGCTGCCCCCATTACAATGACCAGGATATTGGAAAAGGCTGAAGAAGAAGAAGAAAAAATCTCTGGTACTGACAAGTCCAGGGTAGTGTGAGCATTACAACTGCATGTTGAAATTCACAACTGCTCCTTTAAGTACAACACTAGTACATGATATTGCATAGATGTTACACCATTTACTCTAATTAACCTAATGGGGTAAATAGACTGTTGTTACTGAAAAATACTAAAAGCCTAACAAGAACCTTGCCTGTATAACACCAGTCCTAATCACAAGTGAGATTGAAACGATGGTGTAGAACTAAAGGCAGTATGGGAGTTCCCAGGCTAACAAGAACCCACCACAAACTTGATCGTAAGACAAGTACACTGGTCCACTTTTTACTCAAATAAGTTACCTGTGTTGGAAGAAAACAGTGTTTCTTTTTTTAAACTTTTACTTTTGACACCTCTTGTCGTGACCCTGGTGGACTGGGGGGTATTTGCACACAGTTATCCATGTCTAGGTGATGAATGTTTTTGATTGAGAAATGTGATGTCATTTCCTCAAGGTGTCTCATGAAGAGAGGGAAACGGAGCTATCGGGAGACGAGGGAGCTGAAGGAGAGGATGAGGGAAATGCCTTTGACTTGGTGAGCCAGATCAAAATCATACTTGTGTGTAGTGATAAGTGTTGACACCACCAATACTGTCCATACTACAAAGGCGAAGTGCATTAACATCATATTTTGTCAAAATTGACTTTAAGACTGAAAATGGTGTTTATAATACCACCTCTATCTTGTGACACAGCCTTATTATGGTCCAAATGTGTCCAGTTTTAAACAGTTTTAAACAGGAAAAAGTTTGTACACCCTTTGAAATTTCTTACATTTTTGTCAAAATTGGTCATAAAAAATTACATGGTCTAATCTTCCCGGCAATCACAAGGAGGAACAATCAGAGTCTGTTGTAACTAATTCCACCCAAACATTTACATGTTGTCATATTTTTATTGACCATAAGATGTAAAGATTCACAGGACAGCAAGGCATAAGTAAGTACACCCTTGCATTCAATAGGTTTTAGCCCTCAGTTCGCAATAACCTTAACCAGACGTTTCCTGTAGTTGCAGAATAGATTAACAAAACAATCTGTCTGGAGGTGTCTTGTCTCCCTTTTCTTTAGAAAACTGCCCCTCTTCAGCATGGTTTCTGGGATGTCTGGAGTGATTTAACTTTCTTGACTTAATGTGAGTGTTGACTGGGCTATTTCAGAATCTGTATTTCATTGTTATGAAGCCATGCTAAAGTCGATTTTCTTGTAAAATATGGGTTGTTGTCCCATTTCAGCACCCATCCTCTTATGTTTTTCAACTGTGTGACAGACTACCTCACATGTTTTCTGTAAAATATCTCAATAAACTTTTGAGTTCATTGTTCCACTGATAATAGCAAACTGACAAGGGCCTGAGGCAGCAAGGTAGCTGTATATAATGATGTTCCCGCCACCATACTTAAAAGTGGAGATGAGTTTTTGGTGAAGGTGTGGATCTCCAGTTCTGACATTGTGTGTTCCCCTAAACAATTAAACTGGTTTCAGCTTTAGTCTACAGAGTATTTAATAGTAATTCTGTGAAGCATATGAATGCTATTTCGCAAACATCAACGGTGCAGCAATATTTTTTTTGACAGAAACCCCATTATTTTTAAATTGCCAGAATGAACCCCATTTTTAGTTATTCTTGGTTACATCTCCACTTTTGAATAGGGTGGCGGGATCATCATTATATGCGGCTACCTTGCTGCAAATCGTCTTAAGAATGGCTTCATTACAATGAAATACACATTCTGGAATAGCCCAGTCAAAGCTCTGACAAAAAAACAAGTTCAAGTTCAAGTAATTTTATTTCTCACATACATGGTATTGTAGTGAAATGATGATGGGGTCATCAGGTCTGCATCTTAACCCTATATTGCACGGTGTTGCCATATGGCAACATACCATTCTTTTGGCATTTCCTGGTATTTCAATATAAATAATAGACACTGATTGGTTTTCATATTGAAACTGTGGCCTTGTTTTATCCAATTATGTGGTTTGTTGACATCACATGACACCACACACTGCCCCAGGCTTGCTCTTTCCCTCACTGTACATGAGTGTGTCTCCTTGACAGATTTCTCTGCCATTGGCCAAGATATTTCACACTTTTTGCAATATTTACAAAATTTAAAAAAATATTGGGATGATCTATAGTTAGTCATGATCTGTTTTCACCATTTGTTTTGTTTTCAACTAAAATTATTTCCTTTTTATGTTGAAAAATAGGTATGTTGCCATACGGCAACATTGTGCGGTAATGGAACAAGACGGTCAATAGGGAAAGTGTATTGATACAAATACCCAATTCTAATTGATTGATTAATTGATTTATTTATTGATTGAATGATTGATAACTGATAATATTTATAATTAGTGCAAATGGCAGTCTGTAATGAACATTAAAAATGTTATAATAGGTGTACAGAACTGTTTTATGAGCTTTCACTCTGAGTACATGCAGAAAAGCGAACAAGGCCTATGCAGCCTCCCCAGACTGCCAGAGGTATACCACAAAAATCCCCAAACCCCAGATTAGAGCATAAAGCTACGGTCATCTTGACCATTTTAAGCCTCCAAAATGTTTTGACTTCATTTGTCTGTTATAAATAGGCTAATTAGCACACAACGTTTGTGCAAATCTGTTAACCCGATCAAAAATTATTGTACAAAGTCAACCATTTTGAAAGTCAGCCATTTTAAAAGCATAATCTCCAAATTTCAAACAGCTCATAAACCAATTATATTATTAACACACAAGATTTACTGCAAATCCAAGCACCCATTGAAAAGTTGTGGCGTAAACAAAAGGTAGGCCGTCTCGAAAGATTGCCAACTATAAAGTCAGCCATCTTGAAAGTCAGCCATCTTGAAAACACTAGCCTCACAATTTTACATGGCTTATTTACGCATTATAGAGTGTTATCACACAAGGTTTAGTGTAAATCCAAGCATCCATTCAAAAGTTATGACAAATAAATTGTCGGTTTTGTTGAAAGATGCCTGGCCCGCAAATCGGCCATCTTGAATGTCGGCCATCTTGAAAGTGTTGGCTTCCGAAATTAAATCAGTTCATGTACATATTATAGACAGTTACCATACACATTTTTGTGCAAATCTATGCACAGATATTGTGTTAATACCTAATATATTCATTGGTGGTTTGTCAACGTAATACCACTGAAATACTGTTTTTCGGGGATATAATAAACAGTATTCACTTATTCTCCCAACGGCAAAAATGTGTTAAATAACTGCCTTGAACTTGTGGGTAAACTTTCAATGTTTTTCTGAGATAAAAACAATTACATTTCTATATAAAATAATCCATAATGTTGTATGACCCTTGTTTGGTCTTGGAGTAAAAATGTACACTGGATCCTTTCCGTAACTGCACAATGTTGCCATATGGCAACAAACCTAAAAGCACCCCCCAAAAAACTTTTTTCTGAAAAAAATTGCAAATATGTCTTAAGAAGTTCATTTTATGTGACAAAAACCACAGCAAGATTTTTTTCCATGATGGGATAATAATGCGTGCAGTATAGGGTTAAGAATTAAAGAAGTAAAGTAAAAAAGGAAATAAAAGGTGAGAAATAAGTTAAAGAAAAAACAAAGAAAATGATTATTTAAAAAAAGTCTCTATTCAGCAGTCGCACTGCCTGGGGGTAAAAACTTTTCCTCATTCTTTCTGTACTGGCCTGAATGGTTCTGAGTTGTCTGCAGGACTTAAGTAGGGTGAACATGTAAGAGTTGGGGTGTGAGACATCCTGCATAATTTTCCTAGCCCTGGCTCCCACCCTCTTAGTGTAAAGACCCAAGTCCTGGACAGTTGGCTTTGATAGTGCGCGCACCACTCTCTGTTGGTCCTTCTGTTGTTGTTGTGTGCAGCTTCCAAACCAGGCCGTAAAACAGCCTCTTAACACACTTTCCACCGCTGATGAATAGAAGGTGGTCAGGATGGGAGTGGAGACCTTAAACTTCCTCAGTAGGCGGAGAAAGTACAGCCGCTGCCTGGATTTCGCTGTCAGGTGTTCAGTGTGTAGTGACCAGGAGAGGTCCTCAGTCAGGTGTACTCCCAGGTACTTGAAATTTGAGACCCTCTCCACAGGCTCCCTGTTGATGGTAAGTGGCGTGTATGCCCTGCTCTGCACCTTCCTGAAGTCCACTACCATTTCTTTCGTCTTGCTGACGTTCAGGGCCAGGTTGTTGGACTGGCACCACAGTGCTAGGTCATCCACCTCATTCAGGTAGGCTGTCTCGTTGTTGTTTGAGATGAGACCCAGCACCACGGTGTCGTCAGCGAATTTTAAGATGGAATTTTTGCTGCTGGTGGTTGTACAGTCATGCGTGTAGATGTTATAGAGCAGTGGGCTCAAAACACAACCCTGGGGCGAGCCAATGTTGAGGGTCAGCTGGCTTGAAGTGACACCTCCAGCTATTCTGACCACTTGAGGGCGATCAGTGAGAAAGCTGAGCACCCAATTGCACAACTGCGTGTTGAGTCCCAGCCCCCTCATCTTGTCAGCCAGGCGCAGGGGGATTATGGTGTTGAATGCTGAACTGTAATCTATGAACAGCATTCTAACATAATTCCCCCTCCCCTCATCCAGGTGGGACAGTGTGGTATGTAGAAGGCTTGAGATGGCATCGTCCCTGCTTCTGTTTGCTCTATATGCAAATTGGTGAGGATGGAAAGCACTGGGCAGGGTGTGACATAGCACTGATTCTTGAGAAAGTGGCTAAAACAGGTTGTAATCTTGAAAGAAAAAAACGAAGTGAATTACAAAATAATATGGTATATCCTCGTAGACAAAGGTCTTGGCTTTTCAGAAATGCACCAGGCCAATCTCCCCATTTTCCATTTTTTTCAGAAATCAGGTTTTTCTCCGATCATACCTTGTTTTTTGTCAACACCGTCAGACACAATTAAAAGCAATAAAAAGTGTATTGATTTGGTTGCATATGTATCTGGAGTTTTTAAGTGATTGTGTGTGTTTTTTGGTTCACACATATGCCTTTAAATGTGGAAAATTCACTTTCATTCTATGTTAATACTGCTTCATGTGTTCTAATTTAAAAATATGTGCTGTCAGACAATGCTTACTTAATGGCTAAATAGATCAAACATTTTTTTGTAATTTCACAAATATTTGTGTAGCCTTAAATTTATATTACTTTGATAATTCAACAACTACAAAGGACAATTTTGTAAGCACATTCATTTAAAATGTCCAAAACTCCTTCTTACGGTGGTGACTTAAGAACTGACGGTGGTGACAGTAATCTGAAGGTGGTGAAAGTGACCTAATTATTGCCTACATTTAGCAAAATAAATAGCCCTCTCAAGTCAATGACATCTAGCATAAACACTTTATTTTTGTGTGCGCACAGTATGTTTGTGCATGTGTTTTTTCTTCATTTGTTAGATACTCTAGGAAGTAGGCCTAGATTATTGAAAATGTGGCATCAACAGGTTTTAAGTTGTTCAAATCCAAAAAAGCTCCCCATGTTTTAAATTTTTCATAAAATGGGCTCTTTCTTGGTTTTGTCACCAGCGTCAGACAGAATTAGAAGTAAAAAAATAAGTTTACTGTATTTAAGTGAATTACTTTTACAATTCAACATAATTGTAGATACTTGTTGGAAGCATATTCTTAAAACTTGTCAAAAACATGTAAAACACATGTTTATTTGTGAACTACATCAGTTATCACCACCGTCAGGTTTTGTGACAAAAAACCCTCCAAATACACCTCAGTGGAGGCTGGAGTATAAGTTTGGGTCACAATTATTACTAACATGTCTGGTAATGTTTCATCAACCAGCACAATTTAGTAAAATATGGAACAAGATGATGAGCGGAACAAAATCTGACGGTGGTGACATCTGACGGTGTGAGACAAAAAAACACTCTTTTACATATTGTGCATTTTTTGCTCACATTAGCCACTTCGTTTTCGCTCTGTTTCTTAGGGGCTTCATGACGCTTCTGAAAAAGTATATATAATTAACATTGATGTAACAATAATACTATTAAAACCCCCGACGGTGTTGACAGTTTATGGTTGGGACAGTATCAGTGTCCAAACAAATTATCAAATTGAGGAGAAATTAGTAAACTTACAGGAGCTTCAGTGATGGTGAAGTACTCAGTAGATCTAAAGGTTTGAAAAGGGGTCCTAAGTAATGACAATGACCTTGCGCATGCCTGATTTTATTGTCTTTTTAAAAAAATCTGACGGTGGTGACTAATATGCTGGACACACTTTGAGCAATCAGAAAATAGTAGTAAATATTGCTTTACACACACTATGTGCATATCTGCAGAACCACTTCAATATGGACTTTCACATCATGGTGATATTATTCAATAATATCAGTGATTTTTCCATTTTAAGTCAATTGAAATGATGATGTCTGTCCTTGGGACAGCTGTTTTTACAGGGTGTGGGCAGGTTTATAGCCATGAAAAGTAATAAAATTACACTTAAATATTTCAAACGACTGTACATTTATGTAACACACCCCTGTGTCTTTACCTGGATTCATTTTGTTCATGAAAATGTAGTTTATTTTCAACAGAATTGGCAGTTTATTGCAGAGACATGTTTTAGCCGCTTTCTCAAGAGTCAGTGATATGTGTTTTTTCACAAGCCTCTCAAAGCACTTCATAACTGCTGATGTAAGGGCCACTGGGCGATAGTCATGCAGGCTTGCTGTTCTTGGGCACAGGAACTATGATGAGGGGACAACGGCTTGGGCAAGTTGGGACAACTGCTTGGGCAAGTGACAAATTAAAGATCTCAGCATATACGGGGGGGGGGCTAGTTGATCAGCACAGGTTTTCAGAACCCTGCCAGGAATATGATCAGGGCCTGTTGCCTTTCTTCCATTTAAGCCTCTGAACACTCCCCTCACATCATTCTCACTGATGATGAAAGGAGGAGTCCCGGTTCCACTAGACTCTTCAGTGACAGTCACCATGGGGTTGGCAAGGTCGAAACGTGCATAAAATGTGTTTAACTCATCAGCAAAAGAGAGCTCAGTGCTATCAATGGAGCTGGGCTTGGATTTAAGATCAGTCATGACTCTGTCTCTATAGCGGGTCTTTGCAGCCTTCACAGTCCTCCTAAGTCCATAAACTGCATCTTTATAGCTTGACATATCACCTGATAAAATACCAGAACGGGCTGCAAGTGCTGCTTTCACAGTTTTATCTACCCAGGGTTTCTGATTTGGGTAAACTTTTATTTTGACAGTCTCTATGATATCGTTTATCAGGAATTGAATGTAGCACCCTACCGTGTCTGCATATTCACTGACGTCATTTGATGATACCCGGAAAAGCTCCCAGTCCGTGTTCTCAAGCGCATCTTGGAGCAGCATTTCCGATTGGTCAGTCCAGCGTTGTACTGCTTTCGTCACTGGTGCTTCCCTCCTGATCTTGTGTTTATATTTTGGTTTGAGAAACACCGCAACGTGGTCAGACTTGTCGAAAGCGGGCATCGGAAGCGCTTTGTAACATTCTGTGAATGGAGTGTAGCAGTGGTCTAAGATGTTGTCGCCCCTCGTCGGGAAGTGGATGTATTGCTTAAACTCTGGCAAACCATGGGAAAGTTTGGCCTTGTTGAAGTCGCAGAGGACGATGAAGGCCGCCTCTGGGTGATGATGCTGTTGTTTATTAATTACCTCCTGTAGCTTGCCAATGGCAATGTCCGTGTTTGCACTTGGGGGGATGTAAACCGCAGTCATAATGACGAATATGATGAATATAATGAATTTAGATAATATGGCATGAAGTCAAGAAAGCTATTCACTCCAGACATCCCAGAAACCTTGCTGAAGAGGGGCAGTTTTCTAAAAAGACTACATTTTGTTTCACATTGGAAGCTTCTTTCAAAATGCAGTTTTTAATTTGTTGGAAAATCTGAGGCTTTTTACATAGAACAAATTTCACTATATAATTTCCATGAATTTTTCATAATAAAAGACCACAGATGGCTACTCATACCCTTTTCCTTTCTTTGCTCACTTTACCTGTCAAGCGCCAGTAGGCACCTACAACTGTTCTAAGTGCGACGCAACATAGCCTATACTCAGAGTATTAGACTGCGCTAGCCAGGCAACCAGTCCAGTAGAGATAGGCTACCTATTGTGCAATGCACAGATTTTGCAAAATGTTTAGTTGACAGCAATATCTAGCCTAACCAGCAGCCGTCTTGCCAAATAGCCGTTCATTTTATGCATCCAAAATTTTCCTGGAGTGTAGAAACCGAACGTGACCAAAAGTAGATTGACGCATTGCATTTGAAACCCATGCGTTGCCTATCAGCACCACGTTGACATTCGAAGTCAGATTACCATTCATTTCGTGCCAAGGGTAAAACTCTTAGTGATTTTATATGAACAAGACAATCTCTTGCCCTAACCATTATTCTATGTTGTTGCATTGTTGAGGGATATCGTCAAATACTGTAGGCACCACTCTCTAGCGCACACAGATGACCATTGATTGGCTGATGATGACAGCATCCAAATCTTACAGGTTGTTCATCAAATCACCCTTCATTTCTTTAGTTTCAAGTGGTGTTGTCGGGTGACCAGAGAAAACAACCAAAGCTTTCCTGATGAGACTGTTAAACCGAACATAAATAAAAGCAGAGCAACGAGCCGCGATTGACTTGTGTTTTTCCACTTGCACTGTCGGCCGCATCGCGTTGATATTGACAGTTGATAGACGTGCGGTGCAACAGTCATCACAAATCTCTTAACCTATCCATTATTGAGTTTTGTGGCATTGTTGTGAAGCATAATGGCCGCATTTAGGTTAAGTTAAAAAAAAAAAGACGCAATTTAGTCTAGCGCGCGGAAATAAGACGACCCCCCCTTTTTAGAGTAGGCCTACTATTTTTATAACAAAAACCACGTCTTATATTTGGGCTAATACGGTACTTATTCTTTGCTTTCCTGTGAATGTTTACATCTTATGGCCAATAAAATTATGATAACGTAAATGTTCGGTTTGGTCTGATTCTTTCATTCAATGGGGAACGGCACAAAGAAAACATATCAGCCATCAAAACTGATTAAAATGATTGTTTTGGGGGATATTCATGAATATGTAAAAACAACACGTCTCAAAAGAGTTGGGACGTTGACAATAAAAGGCAGCAAATGTCAAGGAAGGGGGGCGCTGTGGCGCAGCGCGCTAAGCCCCCCGCATTTGGGCTTGCATGCCCATCCTCGGGGACCCCGGTTTGAGTCCGGCCGGGGTCATTTCCCAAACCTCCCCTGTCTCTCTGCTCCATTCGCTTCCTGTCACCATCTTCAACTGTCCTGTAAAATAAAGGCATAAATACGCCCATAAAAATATATTCAAAAAAAAAAAATGTCGAGGAAGACTAAAAACAAAACAAAAGACAACACTTAACAGTTAAATACATTAACCGATGAGATGATTTTATATAAAAAGCAGTGTTAATTCCTATCTTGTACATGATTTCACCAGCCTAAATGGTGGGTGTATTCCTGGTCATGTTTTGCAATGTTTTCCTTTCTGTAGTGTTTAAAGTGTGACAGGTATTGATCAATAGCCTGCCATTTTATCACCTGCTGGTCCTTATGATGGAGTTAAACTGTTAAAACATAGTAGAGAATGCAATTTGTCCTTACTATCCTTACTATGTGGCAGTAATTGAAGTTCTCCCTTCAAAATATAATGCATGAGTGCCTTTTTGTGCTGTTTAAAACCCTTTTATATCATTCAGCACTGTATTTAATTCTACAGATGAGTGAGAACAACTTAACCAATGCACTACTGCACCCCCATGCCATCATGGAGGCTGACTTTTGAAGTTAGCAATAACACAAGTTGGATGGTCCATTTTCACTGTAGCACAGGATGTGTAAGACTCTATTATTTTCAAAAAGAATTGACTTCTGCAACTTCTGCTGACTTCTGTAAGCAAAGGACAGTTTCCCATGTCTTCTGAGTGAGCTCGGGTGCGTAGGAGAATGTAAAACCCCTCCATCATTTGCTCACATGAAGCAGTCTTAACATGGCCAATTTTCAATAGCTGTAATTCTTGGAGTGCTAGAGTGAGACTACATCCAATATATATTTCATGATTCCATGAACCTGTACAATGATTTTAATGACAAAAATATACATTAAATCATGGTAAATCAAAGGGAATTCAGAAATGTATGTAATAACTATGGCAATTATTCCATCTTTAATTCTGAGTGACTTAGCCTCTCTGTGTCTTACACCTGGACACTCATAAGGTGCCGGTATGCTTGCTGCGAGCTGTAAATTACGCGGGTCACTGCGAGCAGCCGACAGCACACGCTTGCTTGATCAAGACGCAACATACTGGCGGTATCATCCAGGGGCAGAGAGCACTGGCGGTATCATCCAGGGGGCAGAGAGCACGCAACAAAACAAAAAGAGGGACTCCCTGAGCAAGGAAAGGATACTGCTACTACTCCTGTATGTGCATGCTCCTTTTTCAAAGTGCAACATGGAAGTATGATCACAAATGTTTGAAATTTCGGACAAACTCAATGAGACGCTCTTAAAAGTTGCTGCCATTGTCGTTTTCATATCAAGCACACGCATGGAACTGCTCAGTCTTTCTTAAGATTGCCCCCAGCGAGTTTGAAGATATTGCACCTGACGCACGCATTTGGCTGCCGTGTCCAAGGCGCGCGAAATGGACATTAAACACGCATGTTAACGCGTTCATGAACGAATCGTGCACGCGCTCGCGTATCCTGCAGCAAGCATACCGGCACCTTTATTGTCCATCAGTACAATTCATTTTGAAATGTTCTTCTTTGTTGTTTTATCTTATTTGGATGTTTATAACATTTCACTGATCCCTGTCCCAACTTCTTTGAGACGTGTTGCAGTTATCAAATTAGAAATGAGTACATATGTCCCCCAAAACAATATTTTTTTCTCAGTTTTAACACTTAATATGTTGTCTTTGCACTATTCTCCATCTAATGAATGGATTGAATGTTTTTAAAATGGTAGCATTCTGATTTTATTCAGAGTTTACCAAGCGTCCCAACTTCACCGGAGTTGGGGTTAATAGTTAAAGCAGACTCTGATTGTTCCTTCTTGTGATTTCTGGGAAGATCAGACCATGTTTTATGACCAATTTTGACAGAAATGTAAGACATTTCAAAGGGTGTACAAACTTTTTCCTATGACTGTAGATATTACAATGTCAAATTTGCCGTAACTACAATATCCAACATAATATCAAGGTTTTGAAGGCCCTTTTCTCAGTTTCAATGTTTGCGTAGTTACTGCGCTTTGCCTTTGAAGGACCGAATACTTCGATTTACTGTTGAACCAAAGGTTAAACCACTTTTCCGATCCATCACTCCAGAGCACGAGTTTGAAGAGGAAGTTGAAGAAGAAGGCCAAAGGAGACAACCTGTGGCTTCGACCATCTAGGAAACGCAAACGTAAGATGAAGATGAAGACAGACGCATTCCCTGGTATAGCGCTTTTCATTTTGTTTCCTGGGCCAGGGCTCCATGACCCTTGGTGAAAAGAGACGAAGCCCTAATCAGACCCAGGGTTGATGGCGTTTCGGCACTGTACCGGAAATCTGGCGTTGCGTGGCTTAAAAATAAATAAATAAATAAATACTTCTAAATTAAACTCTCCCTTCCCCTATCCCCTTTTTCCCCTGCGTTTGACATGTGCAGACCATTTATTTTATTTTATTTTTTTATTATTATTTTACCTTTATTTAACCAGGGAAATAAAATCACATTGAGAATAAAATTCTCTTTTACAAGTGAGCCCTGGCCAAGGCGGCAGCACACATTATATTTACATTTACAGACAGGACACAGACAAAACAGAACAGATTAATATGGATGAAGAGATAGAATTACACAATGAAAAACATAAAATAATAAACATAAAACAAGATTAAAAGCAGATTACAAGATTAAAAGCAAGTGCAGACAGATTTAAAAGTGTCATTAAGATATGCTTTAAACTCAGCTACAGACATAAAAACAGCAAGTTTAAGAGATTTCGGCGCATTACAGCTTCCTCATAAAGGTCCTATGGGCTATAAAATATTATTTGTTAATGTTCCACAATGCACTCTCAGTCTCCTGTGTCTGATAGGCTCACATTGCAAGACTTGCAAGATTTCATCCAAAGCAAAATAGGACATAAACAGCTGAGAAGCAGTAATGCAGGAATTAGTGATTAGTTGATGGAGTTGGAGTTAGTGATTTCATTATAGGACTGGGCAATATGGAGCAAGCATAATTTCTGTATCTCTTCTACATTTTCAATTTTCAAAAGTTTTAGTAGGTAACAGATATCAAGCCGAACTATGGTAGCTTATGAACAGCTATGGCTACTTCAGGATGAAACTGCTTCGGGCCAGAACTTCTGGTCTCCAGCGCTGCAGTTAAAAAATAAGAAAAAAGTAGACGGGAACCACCGCAGTTACTACAGAAGTTATTGGAATGGCCAAACAAAGGCATGGGGCTGTGTTTGTTAGCTAGCTACTGTTACTGTTGGAGGCTCAGCCTTTTCATCTCTCTTCCTAACCGAGTCACACTCACACACTCTTGGTTCTTTTCAGCGTTGCCGCTGCTTCCTTTAACTTGCGAGAAGATCCTAATTTTCTCTGCTCGTCGGCAACTCTCAAGCAGTGTACTGATCACACTTAACAATGTAGCAAGTGAGAGGCGGTGCCAGATGTTGATTTAAGACTTTATTGGTTTAAATGACTGAAGTTTGTCACTATAACAGCACACACTGTCAATAGGCATGATGGTCCATCAGAATAAAAGCCTAAAAAGTGACACGTGGTTAGTATGACTCGTACGCGATTGGTTTGTAGCTTCCAATCCTTGCATAGTGCAGTGCTGGTAAAAGCACGGTTATGTCAGATAGGGAAAAAAGTAACGCTCCGGCCTAAAATAAATTTTCCAGTCAAAATTAAAAATATATTTTTAAGAATTAATTCCCGGTCCGGATGGGATGGCATTTGGGTCTGTATCCGGGTCGCGGTCCATTGGTTGCGGACCACAGATCTCAGCACATGTCAGCAAGCAGACAAGTCATGTGAATAATGTCCCAAGTGTTTAGTAGTTGTTAAGAAACAAGGCCGACAGGCGGACAACAGATGCGTCCCTCTATGCCAGTTCCAACTATGTCACCCCCCCCCCCAACCCCCCCCCCCCCCTCCCCCCACCCCCCTCCAAACGCCTCCCTGGCCTCCTCCTAACCTGTCAACGCCCCCCTGAGGATGTACTTTTTGTTTATTGGTCATATTGCCCATGGAAACTGCAAATAATGTGGCAGGCAGCAAAATGACGAGACATGGCTTTATTTTTTGCAGTTTAGGCTATAATAAGCTTACCATTCTTGGATTTGGAAATGAACCATATGATTTCAAATGTCACATAGATCAAATGAACCATATGATTTCAAATGTCACATAGATCAAGTAGGCTACATTACAAATTACTAGACATTTATTAGTATCAACCTTTAGTATCACGCCATTTCAGCATCATGTTCATGTGGGAAAGAATGTAAACATCGACAAATAATAAATAAATAAAACCGTTTGGGTGAATCAATCATGCGCTTATGGGTTCACCCTTTAGGTGAATTTTGCGCTTATTTTTCAATACCAGCTTCACCGTCAAGGCACAAAGCAGTGAGCTTCCGTGCCAGAGTTAACCCAATTCACACGACTGCAAAGCAATTACGAAAGACGCGTTCTCTCCCGTGCTCTCTCTGAGCGCAATAGAAATCACCTGTGGGGTACGAGCCCACCAACGAAAGAACCTCCCTTTGTAGCCTACGAGTAACACACCGTATGTCAAATGGCCCAGCTGTCTAGCGCCATGTTTCAGAGCGCAGCGCACACTGACTCGGCTACTCACTGAAAAGGCAGAAGGGAATATTAAAAGGGAGGCTCGTTGGCTACACACAGACGTATGAACCCGATTTTGTGGACTGGACAAAAGCGGAGGAAATGTGAATGTTATGAAAGAAAAAAAGTCCACGTTTAGAGGCGCTGCGGGCTGTCAACTAATTACAGTTCCATGTCGTGGAGCGTTATGCAACGCAAACGCCCTCGATCCAAGCAGAAAGGAAAATGTGAATGTTATGAAAGGAGAAAAGCTAACCAAATGTTACAGGTCCACGTTTAGAGGAAGGGCTGTATGCGCTGCTGGTCGCCTGTCAACTAATTACGGTTCCATGTCGTGGAGCGTTATGCAATGCAAACGCCCCTCTATCCGAGCACAAACAGTGTCAAAAACTGCCTGCCGACTTCTAAATCGTTCATTTCCGCGAGTCTCTGACGAACCAAAATAAAGTTGCCTCCCATTGTCCAAACGCAAAACAATGCCGAAAATTGAATGCCCCCCTCAGTTATCTCAAAATGCAATCAGTCTTGCCGGTTTGGTTACATATCATATGGCCTACGTTTTGGCTTGCACGCATTCGCTCTGGTCCAAAATGCCAACTCTGCCGCCTTGTGGCCACAGGAAGGAACGGCCTACGTTTTGGCTTGCACGCATTCGCTCTGGTCCAAAATGCCAACTCTGCCGCCTTGTGGCCACAGGAAGGAACAATTGAAGGAATGCGTTTCAGACCAATTGAAGGAATGCGTTTCAGACGGACGGACGGACGGACAGACAGACCCTCTTATAGAGATGCTGGGACGCATCTAAAAATCAAACGAATCCGCATGAAACGAATCAGATGTTTCTTGTGTAGCTGCAAAACAGCCTGTTGAATGCCTAAGCCCTTTTTAAGGAAAGTTGCCCTCAGCCTATAACAACCTAAATATCTCAGCCTCTGAAGCACATAAAAACATGCAGTAAGTTGCATTTAAACGCTAAGACCCTCATCTTGCATTGGAATGTGTTCATTCATCTCTAACATAGGGTACAAAGATTATTAATAAAATTGTCTCAAATCCCATGAGCCTGAATGTTCTGTGTGTCATACAGCTCCAAGCGTCAGGGCCAATCTTGCGCAACGCAACATCCAGCATCAATGGGTTAAATGTTTGAATGTGTAAAAATTAGGCGTACGTTACGTCACATCATGCAGTATGTTGACGTCAAGGTTTACAAACAGATCACGAAACACAGCGTGCTTTACTGAACAAAGTAAACAATTGCTTCACTTAACAAAATTTAAGGAAGAAGATAAAATTGCTTCAAGACATTATATTCTCCTCAAAATTATGCAGGTTTCCTTCTGTAGTCCAGTAGCTGTATCTAGGCTACTATTCTCGACTATGCAACTGTAGTCATTACATTACATTAGTATTTAGCAGACGTCTTTGTTCAAAGCGACTTACAAGGTCTTACAAGGACTGACATAGTCATCTTTGCTCTTTCTGCCTACTTCCTGGTCGCTGCTGGTGTTCGTGCGGCGAGTTAGAAAAAATGCCCTGTGCGCGGCTTCGCGGCACACCATTATTTTTGAGTTTGCGAAGGGGGCGCGGCGCCATTTTGGGTCACGTGACTGCACACACCATTTGCGCACGTGAAGTATGCACGGACTGATGCAAACTGTAAATCTGCCTTAAAATGCCAAGCCTGAATGCACATAATGATTGCAGAGTCTTTCTTTCTTACGTTCTTACTTAACTCAATAATGCTTCATGCCACTTACTCTGTCCAAAACTCTGACCTTGCTTTTCCAAAAGATGCGGAGCCCCCATCACAGACTCAGTCCCCCGAACAGCAGGCCCACGTCTCAGGAGATCTCGACAAGGAATTCAGAGAGGCGATCGAGAACTCCATCCACCAAAAGGTGCCAGTGGAGCAACTTGCATCTAAAAGCAAAGGTGAGTCAATGTCGGTCATTGGCCTCTGTTACATGGGACCTTTAATTCTGAATTAAAATTTGAATGAGAAGGTGTGTCCAGGTAGGTGGATGGACGGACGGACGGACGGACCGACCATAATCAATATATGCGATAGCACAGTATCTATCTAAGTCATTAAAGGATAACTTCTGCCACACTACCTTCTGCCACGCTACTACTACTAGGCCTATGTAAACAAAATCTGCCCCCATTAGAATAGCTCAGATCTCTGGAAGGGCTGAGTCGAAAAATGCAGCATCACCGTCTACTGACATTTCAAGGGTAGCGTGACCAATACAACAGCATAGAAATTGGCTGAAGTTATATGAAGTTATTTAAGTTAAAAGCATCTGCTAAATGTAATGTTGAGGCCAGAGGTGGCAGTTATGTCACTCAGGTAAATCGTCTTATTGTCTGATTTGTGAAGAAATTACGAAGATAGTGAAGGAATTATTAAATTGAAGGAAGGTAAGTAAAGCTTCCTTCTTTACAGCGGCATACCATCATGAATATTTGATCTTATTGCTGCAAAATGGCTAAAGTATTTTATTTCCTAGATCCAATTTGGGTAGTAGATGTTATATTTCACCAACCACTCACACTCACCATTAGTGAGAGTGGCTATAAAGTTTCCATTTCAATTCAAACTGAATGTTCACCAGCATTTGGCCGGTTGGCTAGTGTATATGCTGCATCAGTTTAAAACAGGCCCTGGTTATTTTCCATTGAGTTGTTCTGTTTATGGTCCCTTTTGTCAACACAGTGTACGTACTCTGCTGATTTGACTTGCAAGACCAGGGGGGTATACTAAGAAGCTGGTTCAGGAGTAAACCAGGTTAAATTAAGAGGCAAATAATTATCTAATAGAAGAACCTGGACTTCACATGCTCTTCTATTAGGTGATTTACCTCTTAACTTAACCTGGTTTACTTCTGAACCAGCTTCTTAGTATAGGCCCCACCTTTATTCATTTG
The DNA here is from genome assembly GCF_034702125.1 of Engraulis encrasicolus. Lineage (NCBI taxonomy): Eukaryota > Metazoa > Chordata > Actinopteri > Clupeiformes > Engraulidae > Engraulis > Engraulis encrasicolus. Next base: position 56,413,899 of record NC_085867.1, read on the forward strand.
TACCACACTGCCCCCTGCTGGTAACTTGAGTAAGAATAAGACCATGGTGTGTTGAAAACTGGGTTTGATAAGTGCAGATGGAGTTGGTTATCAATTGTGAAATAGATAACATATAACCAGGACCAGTTTTCGCCTACCTCAGATTACGTGCACCTGTATGCCTATTTACTTTTAATGGCCATGTTTACATGATCTTTTTTTAAAATCCAAATGAATAATTGAGAAATAACTAGTTCTGTCCCGTTTACATTGCACTTTCATTTAATTCGGAATTGTGAGTTAATTCTGAATTAAATGTCTCATGTAAACGAGGCCAATGTCTGCATGCACTTCATGTCAATGTTGGGCGCACATTAGTTTCAATTGCAGATTTGGTTTCTGGTGAAATGCCATTTCAATAATCTGTGAAATGCTTTTCTACACCAAGATAAAATGCATTTTGATAGTTTGATTAGTCAACTAATCAACACATTTGTTTTTTCAAGGGATTTGTTTTTTATTTTGTTTGTGAGTTATGTGGGCAAAAGCATTTTAATTCTTTTTTTAAACGGCTTTTGAGTCTTTATTGATTATAGGACAGTCAATTGTGAGAGAGAGAGAGAGAGAGAGAGAGAGAGAGAGAGAGAGAGAGAGAGAGAGAGAGAGAGAGAGAGAGAGAGAGAGAGAAAGAGAGTTGGGGGTAGGGCTGGCAAATGACCCAGGCCGGACTTGAACCCGGGTTGTCATGGGCATGCAAGCCCATATGTGCCTTAGTGCGCTGTGCCGCAGCGGCCCGCATTTTCATACTTTTGAATCGGTTACAGTAAACTTGAACTTCATTGAAAGATTGGGACATCGCTGTGTTAGTACTTTTACAGTGACTTTCCCCCTCACACTTTGTGTGGGTTCCAGTAGGTATAGCCAGTGGTGCTGATGAGGTGGAGAAGACATGTTATTCTTATTAGTTTGTTATTATTATTGAAGTTTATTATTATGATTATTACTGTATAGTAGGTTTTGCCAGTTGTGCTGATGAGGTGGACACGATGTGTCATGAGAAAGTTTGGGCGCCCTTTTGGAAAATCATTACATTGGGTTATTTCTCATTGAGCTTTTAAAGTAGCAACTTCATGTTAACATATTGTGTTAACAGTGGAACAGTGTAAGCAGTGGAAGAATGTTCATAGGTGTTACAGAAACAATTTTATGTGGATTTAAACAAAAATAGGTGTGTGCATAAATATGGGCAACCCAAAGAAGGTATGTTTGTTAATTTATTATCATTATTGTAGGTTTTGCTGCCAGTGGTGCTGGCGAGGTGGAGACGACATGTAAATATAAAATGTATTACTATTATTTAAGTTTGGTATTATTATTATTGCTGTAGGTTTTGCTGCCAGTGGTGCTGACGAGGTGGAGACAACGTGTACAGTGATGGAGCTGCCACTCTGCAGCTGCCGCATGGAGACGCCCAAGAGCCGCGAGATTCTCACTCTGGCCGACAGGAAATGCATGGCCACGGAAAGTGTGGACGGACATGTAAGGTTTCCATCAGAGACACTCCAAACTAAGAAAGATCAATGATTATGACTTCACTCTTGTCGTTGTGGTTGCTGATAGCCATTTCTCCTCCCCTTCTACACCATTCTCTTCTCCTTAGCTGTTCACCTTACTGGCTTGCTGCAGAAGTAATCCCCTTCTAAATTTTCCCTCTCTGTCTAATTGTCCATAGCAGAGATGTCAAATTCAGGCCCGGGGGCCAAATCTGTCCAGCTGGGTCATTTTATTTGGCACACAGGGTTTGAAATGTGTATTATTTGTACATTTGAAATGTGTATCACAGATGCCCCACATACACCATTAAAAGTCTATAGCATGACTTGAATTTCAAATTTGGTGTGTCACAGAAATATAATTGGGCCTCTGTAACATCTCACATTCATGCAACTGACAGGCACATTTTGGACTACCATGTGGCCTACGTATGGTGAGAATGAGTGTTCGTGAGATTTGGCGTGTGAATTTGAGAATTTGAGTTTGACACTTCTGGTGAATAGCCATACCGTATGTTAATACCAGAAGCGACTAAAACTATACAATCGGCAGAATAAGTAGACTTTGAATGGTGACGACCTGTAAAAGCGACCAGCGGCTGAACTCCGGCGACTAGACCAGGGGTTCCCAAACTTTACTCTACCATGGCAAGGCCCCCCATATACCGGTAGATTCCTGCCAATTATGTGGGTTGTGCCACTCTATTTTTCTCTAGGCATCACAGCACCTTTCACAACATTGTCTAGTTCTGTGAGTCAGTGCCCCACTGGGATATATAAGATAACGGTAATAGTTCTGATGTTCAGAGATTCAATAGATTATTATAATGCAGTTCTAATGGAAATATTGTTTAGTTATTTTTTTGGTGTACTAACCCCAACTCCGATGAAGTTGGGACGTTTGGTAAACAGTGAATAAAATCAAAATGCTATCATTTTCAAAACACTCAATCTATTCATTAGATGGAGAATAGTGAAAAGACAACATATTAAGTGTTAAAACCGAGAAAAAATATTGTTTTGGGGGACATATGTACTCATTTCTAGTTTGAGAAATCCAACACGTCTCAAAAGAGTTGGGACGGGGACAATAAATGGCAGCAAATGTCGAGGAAGACTAAAAACAAAACAAAAGACAACACTTAACAGTTAAATACATTAACCGATGAGATGATTTTATATAAAAAACAGTTTTAATTCCTATCTTGGACATGATTTCACCAGCTTAAATGGTGGGTGTATTCCTTGTCATGTTTTGCAATGTTTTCCTTTCTGTAGTGCTTACAGTGTGACAGGTCTTGACCAAAAACCCACCATTTCATCACATGCTGGTCCTTATGATGGAGCCAAACTGTTAAAACATAGTAGAGAATGCAATTTGACCTTACTATGTGGCATTAATCGAAGATCTCCCTTCAAAATATAATGCATGAGTGGCTTTTCATGCTGTTTAAAACCCATGTATACCATTCAGCACTGTATTTAACTCTACAGATGAGTGAGAACATCTTAACCAATGCACTACTGCATCCGCATGCCATCATGGAGGCTGACTTTTGAAGCTAGCACTAACACAAGTTGGATGGTCCATTTTCACTGTAGCACAGGATGTGCAATGCTCTATTATTGTCAAAAAGAATGGACTTCTACAACTTCTGCTGAGTTCTGTAAGCAAAGGACAGTTTCCCATGTCTTCTGGGTCTATTTCAAGTGAGCTCAGGTGCTTAGGAAAATGTTAAACCCCTGTGTCATTTTCATGCATTAAGCATTCTTAATATGGTCAATTTTCAATAGCTCTAGCACTCCAGGAATTAGAGTGAGACTACAGCCAATATATTTTTCATGATGTCATGAACCTATACAATGATTTTATTAACAAAAATATGTCTTATATACACTCAATCGTGGTAAATCAAAGGGAATTCAAAAATGTATGTAATAACTATGGTAATTATTCCCTTTGCATCTTTAATTCTGAGTGACTCAGCCTCTCTGTGATGATCTTATACCTGGACACCTATATTGTCCGTCAGTACAATTCATTTTGAAATGTTCTTCTTTGTTGTTTTATCTTATTTGGATGTTTACTAAATTTCACTGATCCCCGTCCCAACTCTTTTGAGACGTGTTGGATTTATCAAATTAGAAATGAGTACATATGTCCCCCAAAACAATATTTTTTCTCGGTTTTAACACTTAATATGTTGTCTTTTCACTATTCTCCATCTAATGAATAGATTGAATGTTTTGAAAATGATAGCATTTTGATTTTATTCACTGTTTACCAAACGTCCCAACTTCATCGGAGTTGGGGTTTGTACATTAGTTATCAAGTCAAGTTGACTTTGTCAATTTCTTTACATGCACTGGCCATGCAAATAATTAAAATTACGTTTCTTACTTTCCCTTTGCAGTCATAGACATACTTTAGGTATATACATAGACAGTATAGACATAGACAGTACACATACAGTACACCAAGAGTACCCATACAATACAATATGCATTTATATAGCACAATATCACAGCTAAGAATTTGGCTCAAAGCGCTTTCAAAATACACATACAAATACAAACGCATTCTCACATGTACACAAGCTGTGGAGGCTGCCGTACGGCGCCAATTGTCTGGGGCTCATGTGACAGTGCACATTCATGCACACACACACATGTGCACACGTGCACACACACACACAAACACAGTAATATTCTTAGAAAAAGATAACTCTGGAACTGTTCCTAACATAGCCTAATTGCATAACATCAAGACCTAGCCTGCTTGTGCAGTGTAATTCACTTATCTGAGAGATGTTGAACTATCAATGCTGCAAGGGAGAGATCTCTTATGCCGACCCAGCTTCAACTTGAGGTCGCGCTGTCCGTTTGTCCTGTAGACCAACTCCGTAGACAGTTGTCTTCTCTCTGCCATCTCTACAGTAGGCCCACTGCCTTATTAGCGCTGCAGGACACTATGCGGCGAAAAGCTAGGATGATCATGGACAGCTAAGAGCGTTACAGCGCAGCATTATTCAAATGCTAGGTGGAAAAAAATACAACCGCGAAAAAGTAACAAAAACGCCTACAAAACAGCGGAAAAGTCAATTAAAAGACCCACTTGACGATGCTAACACAAAATGTACAGTGCTAGGTACACAAAAGTAACCTAAATCAAAAACCTAAAAAGCTTTGAAGTTCATAAAAATTTGGAAACTCCGGTAAAGGCAGCCAAGTTGTGCCATCACCATAGCAACACCAACTCCATAGCAATACACATACAGACATTTAAAGTGTAAGATTAGACAAACAAGAGACATAAAGAGAACATGTATGAAAAAGAGGAATGTTTTGCAATTTCAGTAGTGTCCTAGTGTGACAATTGTATTGTTATATATGTTATAATATATATTCTCCCATATTAATAACATCACATGGTCTGCTTACTTCCATCTTCACAGTATAAACCTTCTCCATCCCTCTCTCACCCTCCACTCTACCTCCATCCTTGTACATAGACCTTGTCACCTCCCGCATTGACTACTTTAACTCTCTCCTCTTACTTTGGTCTCTCTCAAAAATCCCTCCACAAGCTGGTCCAGAACTCAGCTGCTCAAATCATTTCCAAAACCCCTTCCTGTCACCATATTACCCCTGCACTGCAACATCTGCACTGCGCTTTATTTAATTTTTTTGTGATAAGACAGTCGAGACAGACAGGAAACAAGTGGGGAGAGAGAGACGTGGAAGGGTCGACAAAGGACCCGGGCCGGAATTGAACCTGGGTTGCCAGTGTTGCAGTGCAGTGCCCTAGCACTTTGTTGTGAGCCCATGGTTGTCCTGTAATTTATTGAGTGAATCAGGTTTAGCTAGTTAAGCTCAGTAGACCTATTCATGTATTAGTATTATTTATTTCAATTTTTCTGATTTTAGAGCACTTTCATTAACTGTCGTTGTGTTTAAAGTAGCCTGCAAAACATTGTCATTGTCATTAGCTGACACAGTGTCACATCATCCCGGTGCCGTCCTGAAGCATGAGATGATGGTCTACAAAAAATTGCTATACTATTTTATTTCACTTAATTTAGCCTTACTTTTTATTAATTTCTCCATCAGTTTTATTTTCCTCATATTATTTATTTCATTATTTTTATAATTATTTTATCATTGTTTTATTTTATTTTAAGTGTTTTGAGACCATGAGGTATGGTGATATTGCACTCTAAACAATACATATTATTATTTTTGTCTCTGTCATTAGCTGACCCGATGTCATAGCGCCGTCCTGAAGCACGAGATGATGCGGTCGTCCAACACTGTGCAGCTCCTGGTGCTGTGTGAGGACCATCGGAATGGCATGGTGAAACACCACTGCTGCCCTGGTTGTGGCTTCTTCTGTAGGGCGGTGAGTCGCTCTGTTGTTTGTTATTTTGCCATTAACCTAGTGTTTCTCAACAGAGGCGGTACAGCCCGCCCCAGGGGGTGTTGAGAAGGCTACAGCTGAGAGGGGGCGGTGCTTAGTTGACATTGGGGGGCTTTAGTCCATTTACTTTTTTACTACTAAGGGGGACGTTGTCAGTCTAATGATGATGTCAAAGGGGCGTTGGGAGGCTTGTGATGAGGACAAGGGGGCGTTTCTTCAAGAAGGGTTGAGAACCACTGCATTAACCTGTTTAAGCCTAATGCAGCGTATACGCTGTTTGACCTTTGGCTCCTGGACCGACATGTATCCTGCATTCAGGCTCTTGAGATTTTTTAATGTTGGTGCAGGTTAAGTGATGACAAATTTCACCACTTTCTTGTTAGTAATACAGTACACATTTGAACTGGTATCCATTGTATTTGACAAAACATAATATAATATGAAAACGTGTCAGTTATTCTTTCCCCACAAAGCAGTGTGTGATGTTATGTTGGGGTTTGGGGACCCAAGATTCTATAGCAGAGTCAGAGCCAGTGACTGTTTAGAACCTTACAGTAGAACCACCACCACCATAATTGGTTGGAAGGTGAAGAAGATAGCTGAGAAATGATTAGTATGTTGGAGAATATGACCTTGAGCCATATTTGGAACCGGCTCCCTGCCTGGCAGTGTCACCCTAGGCAGTCTGTGCCACATTTCCGCTGTTCTTTGGTATACAGTTTGTGCTTTTTAATATGTTTGTAGTATTGTAGAGAAGTATAATGCCTATCTGTTTTTGTTTTGTATTGCCATACTCTGCTCCCCAGTGCGATGATAGAAACAGTCAATCCTTTTCATGTCTCCCCACTCCATGAAAGTGTCCCAATTTTAAAAAAATTGCAACATACAAATACACTTCAGAATATCAAACTGTTGGTCCTTCTAAGTTCACGACCAAGCCCTAAGCAAATGTATCTTTAATGCGATTCCTTGTGTACTTTTATAATGTACCGCTTCTTATTTTATTTTCATCTTTTATTTACTTTTATCTTATATTTTATTTTTATCTTTAGCTTTTATTTATTCTTTATTATGTGTTTGTCTTGCCTTGCTGTTATTATGTGTTGTGTGGATGACCAGGTCCCATTCAATTACCCCTTGTAGATTCGTAAAGTCACTCACTCAATCACTCACTGCCTCACTCATTCACACACTCACTCACTTTCTCATCCATCCATCCAATCGATTCATCCAGTTGGGTTTTTTCTTTAGAATGAGGAAGTGCTTTCCTTATCTTGCAAGGTTAGTTTATTCTTACTTAAAAAGAACTGGATGTGTTGTACCACTGAGCCTTACGTTTCATCACAGGTGCATCAGCCAGGACTCACCATTGCAGTCTTTGTGAAAGTGTACAATGGTCTTGTATTTCCATACGAAGAAAAAATAATTGACTGACCTTTATTGCTAAAGCCCTTAGGGGTAAACTACCTTTATACATTTTTAACTTACTTTCCTTTCAAGATATCACTTACAGGACTAGGTCATCAGAAAAAATACTTTAATATGATACTACATTTACAAGAACTGGACTTGGAAAAACAGCCTTCTCATCATATGCACCAAAAGCTTGGAATGAACTTCAACCCACTCTAAATCTTGAAGATCTTCCATCCATAAATTATTTTAAAGACCTTTTAAAATCATCATTAACTGACCAGTGTAACGGTTTTTAATGTCATGCCTTGTTTGCTGTCTCCTTTCATAGTTATCTGTGCATACTCAGTCTCATTTGGTTTATTGGTACCACGTACAATTAAAACATATATGTTGCCATTTCATGCATTGTACCAGAGTTAGCCTTAGGCTAGTTTGCATCTGTAGTCCCTGACAGAACATTAAACATTAAAATAGAATTAAAAAGTAAAATAAAATAAAATAATAAAGTAAAGCCATCAAAAACACAAGAATATACCACTTATATAACCACATTGGCCATAAAGACATTGTCATCACCATATTAGTGGTCACAGTTTTGACTGTTTTTAAAGAGTATTTGAGCTGTGACTTAAAGCTCCTGAAGGAGACACAGCTCTTTAGGTCACCTGATAAAGCATTCCATAGTGACGTGGCTTTAAAAGAAAAAGAGGACTGCCCAAATGCTGTGAGGTAAGAAGGTATTCTACAGTCATAAAGCGATTCTATTCTTGAATATCTTATGGACCAAGCAGTTCGATGACATACAAACTGCCCTATTGTGTTTAATTCTGTTTAGATGTCATGATGTAGCTGTGATTTGTCTCTTCTTTTTTTGTATTGCAACATAACTTTTCAAGCCACCCTCTTGGCCAGGTCTCCCTGGCAAAAGATTTACTGTAACTCAATGGGACTTTCTTGGTTACAGAAAGGTTAATTAAAAAAACTATGCATCCATCCATCCACAGGGTACCTTCATGGAGTGCCAACCGGACAGCAGCATCTCCCATCGCTTCCATCGGCGCTGCGCGTCCATGCTGAAGGGGCAGAGCTTCTGTCCGCACTGTGGAGAGGAGGCCAGCAAAGCCAAGGAGGTGACCATCGCTAAGGCCGACACCACCTCCACAGTGCCCCACGCCCAACAGGCTCCCGTCACCACCACAGGCATCTCCGAGGGGAGGGCAGATACCACCACTGATGGGTACGCTTGAAAAATCACAAGCTCAACAGGAAAGGAGATGAGTGAAACAGGATTAAGATCTAAGCAATACTGCTCTACAAAGGCAAAGTGCATTTACTTGGACAACAGTGAACCGGAGAAAAATGTTTTCAAAGCCTTGGTATTAGGTTGGATATTGTAGTTACCGGGTGGAGAGCGTGGAGGTGCTGTGGGATTGGAGAACGTGTGAAGCTGTGTATTGTAGGTGGACTAATGCATGTTTGGTGGCAGTACTGGATAAATGGGAGGGGTTGGTTTAAGTATGAGTATATGTATGTGAATGATTATGTGTATTGTGTATATGTGAGCTGTGTCTATGTATACAGTATATCACGAAAGTGAGTACACCCCTCACAGTTTTTGCAGATTTGTGAGTATATCTTTTCATAGGAAAGCATTACAGAAATTTCACTTTGACACAATGATTAGTGACCTTTTAACAACATATTTAACCGCTTAAATTTCTTGTTCACTCAGAAAAAAACAAAATACAGCCATTAATGTTTGAACATGTACTCACAAAAGTGAGTACACCCCAGATGAAAATCCGGTAGAGAAGGGGCTGTGTCAGTCCCACTACCATGCTTGGCTTTTGATAGGATACACTTTTTTTGTAAAACTCACTTGTTTACCACCACACATGTTTGACACCATCTAAAGCAGGGGTGCTCAACTAGAAACTGAAAAGGTCCACTCGCCAAATTTCGTATGTTTCCAGGGTCCAAAAAAGTCGCTACGGACCGATGCAGAAAATAGCCTCACTCGCTGGCCGCACTGGCCTCTTGCTCACTCACTGAGTTGTCATAGTGATGATACTTTTATTTGTCATAAGACTGGCTTCGCAGAAATACACCTATAGATCGCATGGCAGCGAAATCTCATGTATAATTTATACATATTAAATACAGATGGATTTTGTCTTGGTGATGACATTGACATTGCGTTTGGGTCCGCATCCGGACCTGGGTCCACCAGTTGAGCACCCCTGATCTAAAGTATATTTGTTTATCTTGGTCTCTTCAGATCACACAACATGGTTCTGTAATGCTTTCCTATGAAAAGATATTTTCAAAAATCTGCAAAAACTGTGAGGGGTGTATTCACTTTCGTGATATACTGTACATGTACTTTTATATGAGCTGCGAGTCACAAAAGATCAAATGGTGAACCTGATGAAATTGACTTGTCTGGTGTGAAAACGAATATCCCTGCTACAGCACAATAGAGAATCTAATCTAATCAGGTCTCTTTGCCAATTGTCCATGTAATGTCAATGGTTTGTAACGTTTGCATTTGTGATCTTAAATCCTGGTTCGCTAGGGCGGACAGCACCCTTCCTCTGCTCGATGAGGCAGCAGCGGCTGCGTCTCAGGCCTTGATGACTCAGAAACCAGGAGTACCCACATCAGCTGTGACGCCCACCCCCGGACCCCCTAAAGAGTCCCTGGAGAGCATCCTGTTGGCGCTGGACACAGAAAAGTAAGTTGATGACCTACTGGGCATGAAAATTGCTACACTGGGCTATGTTTCCCAAAAACGTATATAGTGATTAAGCCTAGTACTTGCATATGAGGAGCCCCCTTGGCAATATATCAGAAATATGCCTTGCATCATCACTAAAAGTGGTGCGCAAGCATTTTATTTGCATGTGCAACAAATGTATTGTATGTAGGCTTATGAATGTATTGTATGTATAAACTTTTACTGACGTGGTACATTGCCTAGGGGGCATCTCATACTTCAGTACTACTTAAATGTTTTTGGGAAACACCGCCTTGGTTGGGGAAGACCTGGGGCCTAGTCTGGTAGTAAAAGAAGGACTTTTTTGTTGTTGATGATCATTTCAACTTTTTGGTTTTGGTTGGGAACCTACCGAACGCAGATTTTTGAAAAAAAAGTTGACCATGTGTTCAAATGTCAGTAGGGATTGCATCTTGAAAATCGCCTGTGACGTCAAGCAAATTTTCTGCCATCAGTTGTCTTTGGTAGAAAGTTTACTCTACAGTTTATGTGCATCATCAGATTTGACTTTTCTTTTTGCAGAAAGCATTCCGTGGTTAAGCATATATAATACTCCTACCTGCATCCTGTACCTTATTTTGGCTTTAAATTAACCTTAAAGGGACACTGTGTGAGATTTTTAGTTGATTATTTCCAGAATTCATGCTGCCCATTCACTAATGTTACCTTTTTCATGAATACTTACCACCAGCATCAAATTCTAATTTGGTCCAGGAAGAAAGTGCTGAGGCACTCAAGGTTGCATTGTAGCCAAATAAAACAGTAAAAAAAATTGCAACCTTGAGTGCCTCAGCATCTGTCTTCCTGGACCAAGTTTGAGAGCCCCTACTCTGATGAGCACCAACAAAAAAGGTGAAGACCCAGAAGGACTCCAATTACCTGCTAGTGTTCAAATTCTAAGTATTCATTATGACTGGAAAAATTGCACTTTTCATACATGAAAAGGGGGATCTTCTCCATTGTCCGCCATTTTGAATTTCCAAAAATAGCCATTTTTAGCTGCAAATATGACTGTACTTGGACCATACTAGAAAATATTTGTTTATTACTTAGTAAACTTTCATGTAAAGATCAAATTTGGCAATAGGCACCCAAGTTTCAATGAGCAGCATAGTTGCAGTACCTTTTTTGACCATTTCATGCACAGTGTCCCACCTCTTAACCCTATCCAGACTGGGGGGGGCCTAAAAGTGCCCGCACTAACTTTGATGTTGTATAATTCCTTAACGACTTAAGCTATGACTATGAAACTTTGTGACTTTTCCTAACATTTAGTTGGCTACAGTTAAGTACCGAAAGATTAGTTTTATCGTTTTTGCCGTTGCCATGGCAACGGTTTTCTGAAAGGTATGTCTGTCCAAAAATCACTTTACCATATCTATGACGCCATATTTTTTCATATTTTTTTGTTATTTCCATTAGCATCAGCCAACTTTGTGAGCATTTAAGTGGTTTGAAGCATAAAATCATTAAAATTTAAGAGCATTACCTAAATTTGTTGGAAAATCCATTATGGCGATATTTTGGGCATAATAACATAATGATGTCATAATGACGTCATAATACCAGATAAATACACAAAAATGATGTCATTCATAGATGATCATATGTAGATCATCTCCCCCAAGTTTCGTAGTGATACTGTATTCCGTTCATGAGTTATGAGGGGGGGGTCAAAAGAGCCCCCCCCCCCAGGCCCAGGAATGCCAAAAAAGCCCAGTCTGAATAGGGTTAATGCATCATCACCTCGAATTTTTTTAAACTGAATTCTAACAAAACTGAAGTCCTACTTATAGGCACCAAATCCACCTTATCCAAAGCAAATAGTTTCTCCTTCTCAATTGATATCTCTCCTGTCTCCCCCTCCCCTCAAGTTAAGAGTTTGGGTGTCATGCTTGATGGCTCTCTATCCTTCCTCTCCCACATTAACAACATCACACGGTCTGCTTATTTCCACCTACACAACATTAACCGTCTCCGCCCCTCTCTCACCTCCCATTCTACCTCCATCCTTGTACACAGTCTTGTCACGTCTCGCATTGATTACTGTAATTCTCTCCTCTTTGGTCTCCCTCAAAAATCTCTCCACAAGCTCCAACTGGTCCAGAACTCAGCTGCCCGCATCATAACTAAAACCCCTTCCTGTCACCTTATTACCCCTGCACTCCAACATCTCCACTGGCTCCCTATCAAATTTAGAATTCACTTTAAAATACTTCTTCACACCTTCAAGGCTATCCACAATCTTGCCCGTCCTTATTTATCTAATCTTATTCACATTGCTATTCCCTCCCGCCCCCTCCGTTCCTCTTCCTCCATTCTCCTCTCTGTCCCTTCTGCCCGTCTCAGCACCATGGGGAACAGAGCTTTCAGTTGCTCTGCTCCTCAGCTGTGGAATGCGCTTCCCCCTGACATCCGCAATATTGAGTCTTTACCCCTGTTCAAATCCAGACTTAAAACTCACCTATTTCAGTTAGCCTATTCTTTATGATTCTTTAACTCTATTTTGTTTTATTTTATTTTTATCTATTTTGTATATATTTATTTTTTGTTTACAATCTGTTTATCTGTCTTGTTTTATTTTGCCTCTCTCTGTACAGTGTCCTTGAGTTTTTTGAAAGGTGCTTTTAAATAAAATGCATTATTATTATTATTATTATTATTATTATTATTATTATTATTATATCCTCAACAACACTGTAGCATCACTCTGCACCTTATCCACTTATCCGTTTCCAATCCTTATCCTTATTCGATTGACACACTTCGCCTTTTTTAACTGAATGTACTTGAATGTATGCAAATGTGTGTTCAGTGAGTGTGTCATGGGCAATGGGAATGTTCTGTAGGCTTATATGAAAAAGCATGCAGATGCATACAGATGTTTGTCATAAGCTACTCTATGTTGGATGTACTAATATACTAATTTACTGAACTTAACGTTCACTTAACGCAGTGGTTCTCAAACTTTTTGTCTCCTTTTGGATCTACAGATATTTTAGCAGCCCACCTCCCACATCATGTTCCAAATGCAAAACATTTTTTTGTTCACTAATGTTGCGTTGCCATCATAGACATATACAAGTATTTGTAATTGTATAGGTTGTATATAAATATTCCCTTCTTTTTGCATTCCCCATACAGGACCCCTGCGACCCAGTGTTAATTTCGTCAACTTTTGAAAATGTAGTCTTAGTCTCAATGATGGAAATCAATTTTGGTCTTGGTCAAATTTTAGTCATAATTTAGTCATTGCCTTCCCAATAGTCTTAGTCTAAATTACGAAAATCAATTGTAGTCTTAGTCAAATTTTAGTAATTTTAGTCATTTCAGTCAACATTGTGGTGTAAAATAAATAACCTAGTAGGGCTATTGTTATTTCACAAATTATTACTTAGATTGCATATTGCAGCAAACATTCACGTTGTTACTAGCTAATTTTCCACCAAAACCCAAATCAGCCCTGTAAAAGGTATTTCGACACCATGGAGCAAAAGAGCATTAGACACAAACACACGCACGCACGCACGCGCACGTGCGCACGCGCGCACACACAGTTTCAGGTGCAGGCCCCTTTCTCTCTCTCTCTCTCTCTCTCTCGCATTAGACGCTGCTTCATATTAGTTGCGTTTGGGCTGTCGACTTCCTTGGGTCTTTTAGCGTTGCCCTCGACTGGAACAAGTTTCAAATCTCCGCATTTTAAACTCCTTAACAATATAATTTTCATGAACACTTAATTAAAAGACCACAGATAGCTATTCGGCATAGAGACCCCTTTCCTTTCGTTGCACACCCCATGTTACAGTAGCCTCCTCCTGGGCACGCGACACAACATTCCATAGGCCTACACTCGCAGAGATTATTGGTAGATGGAGCACGCGGGTAACCAGTCCAGTAGAGGTAGCCTGTGCAATGCGCAGATTATCCAAAATGCTTTGTTGACGGCAATATCAACCCTGCCACTGTCTTGTCAAATTGCTGTTCGTTTTCTGCATCCAAGTTTTCCGGACTGAAACTTAAAATGAATTTAGACGTGTGATAAGCATTCATTTATTCAGGGTAATTCAGGGTAAAACTTTATGTGATATTATATGAACAAGACAATATCTTACCCTAGCTATTAGGCCTACTCTGTGTTGTTGCATTGTTGCGAGGGATGTTGTGAATTAGAATTTCAGCTACTCCACAACCTACTCAGCATCAGATGCCTCATTATCTTAATTTACTTGCACGAGTGAGGGGTAGGAGCTAAGGACATATGTAGGCTGCCTGTAGATCATGTACCCATCATGCATTGTACTTTTTGGAGCAGAATCTCTCAAACAGAAAGCCATTTATCACAAAGGAATATCTTAGTATTGTTTCAAAAACATTACTCTTTGTTATAGTTTGCGTTTCTTGTAAGGTTTTTACAACTAAAAGTGGTAGATGAAAAATGACGTTGTTCTGATAGATAGGTGTCCCCCGATACACTATAATGGCTCCTGTTCCATTGTGGCAGTAAGTGGTACATAAGAAAGAAATAATCTATATGACTAGAGAACATTGTGGAGAGTTCATTTCTTCCTGCTTACGCGGGCCCCTGGTGGTGTGGGGGCCCTAAGCCATCGCATAGTTTGCTTATGCCTCGGGCAGGCCTTGGTCCTGGTTGACGAAATTAACACTGCTGCAATCTCCGAGGGGTCCCAACCCCCAGTTTGGGAACCACTGACCTAGTGTTTGGTACAATTTGATAATAATTGTGGAGAATGCCTAAATAAACAAAGTCAATGAGAGAGTAGGTGGGAGCAGTGAGCAATTTCGCACGCGGGCACCTTGTAGGGTCTCCAAGGTTTCAGGATAATAATAATAATAATAATAATAATAATAATAATAATAATAATAATAATAATTGTATTTCTATAGCACTGTATCATAACTCAATGTAACTCAATGTGCTTAACAAATGGGAAAAAACATAATTGTTAGAGATGGATTTAAAAGGAGAGGTATAGAGGAGAGGCAGAAATAGCAGGAAGGCAGAGGAAGAAGAGATAGATAGAGATTGTAGAGTCATAAGGTCAACGTAGGTTAGGACCAGGATTCTTAGATGTGTAAGGTCCATAGTGGCTGGGCCTAGCATAAGTCATAGATAGTCACACAGAGATTGGGCGCTCAGATGCGACCCTTGCTGGCATCAGGGGGGGAGGAAAAACTCCCTTTTGCTTGAATCATAGTTTGTAGGGGGATATGGCTTTATTGTAATGTGTTTATTTGTTTTACAGGCCTAAGAAACTTCGGTTTCATCCAAAGCAGCTGTATGTCTCGGCCAAACAGGGGGAGCTGCAGAAAGTGTTACTCATGTTAGGTGAGTTTTTGTCTGCTGAGCTCATCTTTTTCATTACACCATCATGAACGATAAGTCCCACAAGTTCTTTCAGTCTAATAGAAACTGCTGTAATAAGCTTAGTGAGACCCATTAGCGGCTTAGCCAAAAAATAATGTTTTAAGGTGCACTGTGTAATATTTTTAGTAGTTTATTTTCAGAATTCATGCTGCCCATTCACAAATGTTATGTTTTTCACAAATAATTACCACCATCATAAAATTTCAAGTATTTACTATGCCAGGGAAAATTACGTTTTTCATACATGAAAAGGTGGATCTTCTCCATGTCCGCCATTTTGAATTTTCAGAAATGGACATTTTAACTGCATAACATGCAATACTTTGTTCCTACTTGTAAATATTAGTTAATTCTTTAGTAAATAGTGTGTTTTACTACATTTGACAAACGTGAATCTGATTTTTTTTTTTTTTTTTTTTTTTTTTTTAATGATCTGGTTGACAGTGGACGGCATCGACCCCAATTTTAAGATGGAGAGCCAGACCAAGCGGATGCCCCTCCACGTCGCAGCAGAGGCCGGACACCAGGAAGTTTGCCACGTGCTAGTACAGGTCAGACCAATGGCACGCCTCCTTGATGTGATGCCTACAGACCTGGGATTGCATTTCTCAGCAGTATCGTATGCTGAAGGCTATTTCAGAGGCTGATTTGACCAAGAACTATATTATCGAACTGGCATAAATAACAACGAACGTTGCAAATCTGCAGTCAGGCAACGGCTGTGCAATGATGTGCAAAAAACAGAACTTTACTTTCTTCAGGCAAGTCTTGACACTCAGACACTGTTTGTTATACCAGTTCAAGAATATAGTTCTTGGTCAAATCAGCCTAGGACATCGCCTTGTTTCATTAATTGTTAATGTTCAGACACTTTTCAACTTCAGAAGAGACTGCATTTAAATAGTGAAGATGTTGGGAATCCTACACAATGTTTAAGTGTGGTGCTGCCAGGTGTAATCTTAGAGGACAGGTATTGCAAGGTTGTGTTGCGCAAGGATGCTGTCGCCTAGTGCTCCTATCAAACCTATATTGCTTGCATCTAACTGTACTTTGTATAGTGGTGTTTCTCAACGGGGGCTCATTTGCAATTGAGGTTCATTAGTGCATTATTTTATTTTTGTATTTTATATTTGTACTAATGAGGGTGTTTGGCAGGCTTATGATGTGGTAAAGGGGGCATTTGTTACAATAAAGAACTTCTAATTCTAATAATGGTGTGTGTGTGCGTGTGCGTGTGCGTTTGCGTGTGTGTCAGTCGGGGGCCAACCTTGACATGTGTGACGATGACCAACGGACGCCGCTGATGGAGGCCTGTGAGGGTAATCATCTGGAGACGGTGCGATACCTCCTGAGGGCAGGAGCTAGTGTCTCACACAAGGTACCGACCATCTCTCTAGCACAACATAAACATACATATAAAACTGAATCAGGCTGTTTTGAACTCAAGCCCCTTTTCTGAGTTGTCTGCAATGTCTGCAGTCCCCCTCACCGTTGTTCCCCCCACGTTTGCAGCGGTCTCATTTGAATTTTGTCTCAATTTGCTTTCACTGGCCGTATATGGGCATGTCCAAATAAGTTCTTAAAAACCACCCTAAACATTTTTTTCTCGAAAGTTTGCAGCTCACTAAGTGGCTAGGGGTGTTCACGCCCATTCCCTAACAAGTTTCAAGGCAAAATATGGCTTCTGTATTTTTTTATTTGCTATTTTGTGAATGAAAGAATAAAAAAAATGTGAATGAAAAAATAGTTTATAAAATGCTTCATAAAACATCACAGAAGTCATGTTTCGGAAGTACAGATAGCAAAGGTTGTCAGCTGGATGAGACCTCCTGGTCACAGTCTTAGAACAGACTCTGTCGATGCGTCCTGGTCACAGTCTTAGAACAGACGAGGCTTCCTTTTTGCCGTTACGAATATCAACGGTACTTCAAAGGCAATCTTCCAGGTTCACACTCCGCGTTGTTCTCTCTCTCGCTCTGCAGTTGTCTTCTCACAAACTCTCAGCCGCCATTGATTTTGACCTTGGCCTCTTTATAGGCTACGAGGATAATTGGTGACTGCAAGGTGACATGGGAGATGTAGTGCGTAAAACGGTAACGCTGCGCTCTCACTCCAGAGGAGACAGAGGCAGTCCGTTACAAACTGATACCAATGAAACTGTCCTCTGGCTTTTGGTGATAGTAAGTTCAAGGAGTCATACAATACACTGTGATGGGTCATAAACGGACATCTTAGAATAAATCTTCACAGGTTATTAAATGCTACAGTTAAAGGTTTCAGGTTTGAGTCTGAGGTGTTTTGGGTCATCCTGCCGGTACATATTCCCAAATACACATGTCCCATGGCCATAAAATCATTACAATAATAATTGCATGCATACATGCATAACATTAACATATCACCTACCTGATCTTAGAAATAAGGTAATTTATTGTTATTTTCTCATTTTAAATTGCTTTTTTGTGGACAAGATGGGGATTTTGGCCTGTCCCTCACAGTAAAAGTTATCTTTCAAGGTGTCTTTTATTTTTTAATTATAGGGGAATCACATTATTTTCACATTTGTATGTTGTTCTAGGAGTAATTTAGTAGTTACCTAATTTTTTCCATAATTTTTCAGTGTCCCCTGATTTAATGTCAACCCTGTTACTGAGATAAATAAACCCCATCACTCAAGGAAAAGGATTTTCACCACATAAAAAGAAGTGATATACTGCGCAGTCTTATTTAGCATGGAATTGTGTTATTTTATTGGACTATTGGGAGTCGTCACTTTTACAGCGTCCTTCCTGTTACCACTTTTTAACCCATTACTTAAAAAGATATGGTTTCTATATTGATATTCACCAAATTCACAAGTAATCTTCTTTCAAATATGTCGTCTGCTCTTGTGACCTTGAACATTAGCTGGCTAGGAGCAAATAAGCCTGAAATTGTCAATCCTGTTAACATCAGGAAGTACAAGATGGATGAGGTTTTATTGTCATATACTCGCAAATTTCATTCATGAACAATTCAAAAATTCCCCCCCTAAATAAATTAATAAGTAAAGAGATTTTTTTTAAAAGGTAGCAAAAGTTAACAAAGGCAGGTTAAAAAGACATGAAGACCGAAGGAGGAATGATCCTAGTCTTTGATGTGTCATGGCAGTTAAGAATCCTATCCCAATGTAAGAAGTTGTTCCTTGATCTGTTGATATGGGTATGCAAATTCCAGTATCTGTATCAAAGTAGACATAAGGCTAGTTTTAGAACAGTTTAAAGGCGATACTGTATAGTTTCATCTGTACTATCAGTTTATTCTGTTTGATTATGAGGATGTTTGTACTTGCAGGATGCAGAGGGCTCCACGTGTCTTCACCTCGCTGCCAAACTTGGGCATTATGAGATTGTCAAACATTTATTAGGCACTGGCTTAATAGACATCAACTGCCAGGTAAGTACCGCTTTTATCATATGTAATACCACCATATGATTTTGATCAGATTAGTGCGCTCTGAGACAAATTTCCAGCAAGGGAGGATCATTCATTCTCTTCTGGCGGGCGATGTGGACCGCACAGGTGCTTTTCGTTGTGCTCAGTGAGAGCACTGGAAGAGAACGCGTCTTCTGATTCTTGCTTTGCAATCGTTTGAATTTGGTCAACTTTGGCACTCTTAAAATGAAGCTGACCGCTCTATGCCTTGACGTTAATAAGCTGGCATTGAAAAATAAAGGGCATGATTCACCCCAACAGGTTATAAGGCCAGGGGGCGTTTGAGCAAAAAAAGTTGAGAACCACTGGCATAGACGGATGCATCTGTTGTCCGCCTGTGGGACTTGTTGTATTGGTCATTGTATTGCAAAATGCATTTTATATTGGTTTAGAAAGTTCTCAAAGCATTGGAACGACAAGAATTCACACATAGATGAAAAGACGTCTGGACAGTCATTTCCAATAAAAAAATAGGAAAATTGTGTTTGACTCTTCATACATTTTGTTCTTGTTGCACTATATCACGATAGGTGGGGCATGGGGTGGGAGGGTCTTTGTTATAGAGGGTTTCTGTTTCCACCTTGTTTGTCATCCCTGTCAGTGCTGTCAAGCAACTTCATGCAGCTTTTTGGGGTCATTTCCTTTTCAATATCCCAAAGAAACCACTGAATATTTGTAATTATCCTCTGCATAGACATTAGATAAATACTTGTTGTATTGTATGTATTGCACCATGTTCTTGTTGCACCACGTCAGGATGACGGAGGCTGGACGGCCATGATCTGGGCCACTGAGTACCGGCATGTGGACATCGTGAAGCTGCTGCTGTCCAAAGGAGCTGACATCAATGTCAGAGACAAGGTCTGTCTGTAACTCGTGCGTCTGTAACTCGCAAAATGGGAATGAATGGAGTGAGTCAAGCTAAATCCTGATTCCTTTTGGCATGTGGTCTGGATTTTACATATGATAGCAGTGCATTTTAATGGTTTGGATTGGCATTGTGAGACCACTCATTTTCGGAAGGCAAAGAAAGTTTATTTTAGTTTTTGTGCGAAACTGGGTAAGAGACTACAACGTGCGCCTCACGTATTTGACGTGAACTGAGGCTGAAGGTGCAGAGCCAGCCCTAGTGGCTGCGCGTCAGACATGCGACCTCTGTTGTGTAGTCCGATAATTACATATTTTTGAACGCATACAACTCACAAATCGCTCGACAATCACACCATTGGTTATCATTGATTCTGAGGTATAGCATATGTGTGATTTAGGGGGGAATGTGAGGTGGATCAGAAATGTGCCCATAGTCCACATTAAATGATATTTGGTGTAGTTGTATCTAAGAAAGAGCAGCAACGCTAATAGCTGGACAGTTTTTTATTATTCCAGTGGAAAGTGCAACTGAAAGTCCCTGTATAGCACCTATTTAGCAACGTCAAGTGATCTGTCAAATACTCCCGAAGAGTAATCCATGTCAATCTCAAAATTGTTAGGAAGTTCAAAATTTGCCCGTTTTTGAACCACTTAGAACAATGCATCAAAATCTGACCTGTAGTTTTTGTTGTTTTTATCCTGCAAACTTGTTATCCGACAAACACATGACCTTTTGTTAAAGATATCCTATGCAACTTTGACATAAACACACCGATGTAAACAACTTTATGGCGGCCTCTAGTGGTTCTGCCGAAAATGTGCATTGAACTAAATTAGACAGACATTGGCTTCGAGATTATGTGCGAATTAAATTTCTTCGTCTTCTGTAATTAGCCAGATTCCCTTCCTTGCATTCAGCTCTCTCCACTTCTAAGGGGCTTTATCAGCGATTCTCCCCCTTGCTTATGAGTTCGCTGCTTCGTTAATTCACTTCACACAACTGCAATCACGTTTGCACTTCCTTCAGATGGATACTATTATTTGATCCACTTGTTCCCGGCAGATATCCCCGTCTTTATTTCACATTTCCAGTAACTATATAGTATAGAAAGATGAGACAAAAGGCTATTGATTATTTCGTTGTAATAATAAAGATTTGATTTCCAAGTCGAGGTGACAAGACGCGTTTTTATCTTGTGTGGTGTTGAAAGTGAAAGTGGACACCCATAAGCCGGCTAGAGATCACGTTTTGTTTCCTCTTGATCGGCAACAACATTTTTAGCCTCGCTCGACTGATTGTGTCCTTTGACATCAAGTAAAATGTGCGCCATCAGATTTCAACTCGTATACATTTGTGTAGCTTTGTAAACTAAAACGAGGTGGCGTGGACTTTGAGAATGCTAATGCATAAATCCCAGTGCAGTGAATGAGTGATAAAATCCACATATTTGCTCTTTTGGCGTTCGGCTCTCTCCGTTTTGAAGCCCTTTTCCAATGTTCACATAAGCGATTTATTTGCCTGTCCAAACCTTTCATCTCAATTAGCTCGTGATTTATTTGCAGTCCCATTCGTTGTTTTCGCTGCATGCCAGCGTGATATTTTACAATCAGCTAGCCAGTAGCCAGCTTTCAGCGAGCTGCTGCTGCTTAGTTAGCAAACGAAGGGGATGAATGGTTCTCTCATTCGTTCCACTCATACACCATAGAAATCTAGACGCCCCTAGCGGCCACAAATTCCACAACAACAAAGGGCGCGGCGCCTCCAGGCAAAACTGCAAGTGCTGTTTCGGAGCAGAACCACCAGATGGTGATGGAAATATTACCATTTTCGCCATAACAGGTCAGTCAAGCAAACCTTGAGTTCCAAGCCATTTCATCACAACGAATAAGTTGCATAGTATTTCTTTAAGGCTATTGTTCTTCTAAAAAATCATCAGCGATAGCAATTTTCTATGAAAATGGGCTGAATGTGATATTCATATATTTTTATCAGAAGACCTACATTTCCAGAGAATATCCAGGAACACCATGGCAGATCGATTTCTTGCCCAATTGCAGGTCAATCGTGAGTCTCGCATTGTGTACTGTACATGGGGTAACGACAAGTGATTTCACCTCAAGATCGTCCAATCGCAGGGTCTCAAGAAAACCAAAACTATTTCAAATCCTGGTTGTCCCTCGTGAGTAAATTGCACAGTTAAAGCAGTGCTACGACCCCATTTGACAGTACACATGCACAACTTGATAGGAAAACGTGATTCGCTCTTGAGCGCGTCCTCATCTCCACCTCAGGTGCACATGTTCCCTCCTCTGCAGACCCGGGAAACATGCCTGTTGTGTCGCATAGTGGAAGCATTCTGCTGACATCCGACTATCGCCTCGTGTGAGGACGTGAGTCGTGAGATGTAAATTTTAAATTGTTCAATTCCCTCGTGCAGTGTGAGAAGGAGCTTAATACCCTCGATTGAAAATATCACACAGTGTATGCGCTCCTTTAGACAAAGCAGACAGCTGCACGGTATCCGGTAGGCTCCTGGGTGGATACGAGGTGCGCTAGATGAGACAGAGAATACGTCCTTGTCTGCCTACCGGTTTGTATGTGCTTCCGTTACGCTGAGGTAGCATCTGATCCAACAACATCGATTTTGATTAACAAATGAAAAAAATAAAACAAAAATGAAAAAGGCGATAAATAGTACTAAAAAGTGCTTTCTGGAAACGCGTCGTCATAGCTGTCCAGCTGTTCATATGAACTAAATAGTTTTAAAAGATGAAAAAAATGCCAGAAAGGCAGCCAAACAATGTGGCGCCATGGCAACAGAAATCACAAATACAATTAATCGCAAAACAAGCAAAATAAACGAAATAGAATAAGTAAGCAAGCAAGCTAATAGGCATTCACCAGAAAGAGCTGAAGGACCTGTATATCCAGGCAGTGGAAAGGAAGATCAATTCCATCCTCCTAGCCTTCAATCTAAAGACAATTTTCTAATATGGCAAGATATTAGACAATAAATCTTTTGAAACTTGAATCTTTTTGAATCTTCAATTGAGCTACGGCTTATGATTTTGGTTTTAGGAAGAAAACATCTGCTTGCACTGGGCCGCCTTCTCCGGCTGCGTGGAGATTGCCGAGATCCTGCTGGAGGGACGCTGTGACCTCCAGGCCGTCAACATCCACGGAGACTCGCCAGTCCACATTGCTGCTCGTGAGAACCGACTTGACTGTGTCGTGTAAGTTAACCCGGTAACCCGTTAATGCTGTATGCTGTGTATACACAGCATTGACCCAGGCGCCTGACGCAGCATTCAGGATCATGAGATTTGAGATTTCTTTTTAAATTGCAAATGTGGGTATGTTAGACCTGAGTTCTAATGCAAGATGAGGATCTTGGCTTTTAAATGCAACTCATTTCATGTTTTTATGTGCTTCGGAGGTAGAGATATTTAGGTTGTATAGGCTGAGGGCACATTTTCCCAAAAAGGTTCAAGGCATTTAGCAGGCGTTTTTTGCAGGTGCCTTAGGCATCAATGGGTTACGTCAGTTCTCATCAGAAAGCATCTACCATTCTGAATAAAAAGTATGTTTCTTTTTTAATCCAATACAGTGATGCAACTTATGGATATTACATAGTTGTTGAGAATGCCTCTTTTGCCTGGGCTCAAGCTTCAAGACTGAAAATCATATCCAAGAGAATTGTAATTGACAATCCTGTGTGGACAAGTCTCCAGTTGTACACACACACACACACACACACACACACACACACACACACACACACACACACACACACACACACACACACACACACACACACACACACACACACACACACACACACACACACACACACACACACACACACACTTGTTGTCAAGGTGTAAATATTAAACATGCGTCATCCGAGTATCAGACTGATAGTGTATAGAGCGCACCTATAAGAATCTCTTAGCCAATGAAAATGTTTCACGAGTAAAACAATGAATTGCAATTAATAGCCAACTCGACCTGCCGAGAGACCCTGGTGAAATGGGCATGACGGAGAGTGTGTGACGAGGAATGGGAAGAGTTGGAACATGTCAGTCAATTTTGGATTAAGGAATATAAATAGAAATATGTATCATTTTAATTTTAAATTTTACGTTTTTTTTTCCATGAAACTTTTAGATTTGGGGGGTAAAAGCGTGTCTTCTCAATTAATCGTATGTTAACTGATAAGGTCAACTAACAATTGACAAGTTAATTGATAATGTGCATCGCTACTGTCCACAGCTTGTTCTTGTCGCGGAGGGCAGACTTGTGTGTGAAGAACCGCGAAGGTGAGACGCCACTGGAGTGCTGCAGCCACAACTCAAAGGTGTGGAGTGCCCTGCAGGCCAGCCGCAAACTCAAGGAGAGCAGCAGGGCTCCAGGAACAAGGGAAACTCCCTCAGATAAGCTCCTCAATAGGTACTATAGACCCCTTTACTGTTTGTTCACAGGTGTAACGTAATCATGCTGTGTGGGTCAAAGACGTGCAAAATGAAATTGTCCTTCAGTATAACGGATACCTTCTGCTGACTGTAACTGTAAAAAACATGACTCTTTTTATTTATTTATTTTTCCAGTGAATTCATGAAAGCCTTGGCTGTCATCCATTCACTTGAAACAATTTAAGAATCATGTTTTGAAGGGATCCATAACACTGAATGACAATTTCATTTTGCACATCTTTGACCCGTGTGCACTTTGTTGCAGCAGAATCGACTGACGAATGTACCGCATATTCTTAAAGAAACTAGCCAGGTTTTTCTTCCGAAACAAGAAAATAGATGGTCACAATAGCTTCAGATATGAAGTGGGCACCACAGATACAGGCATTCCTGATGTTGTCCTCAGTACAGTCAGCACATATACAAACCCCAACTCCGGTGAAGTTGGGACGTTTGGTAAACAGTGAATAAAATCAAAATACTATCATTTTCAAAACATTCAATCTATTCATTAGATGGAGAATAGTGAAAAGACAACAAATTAAGTGTTAAAACCGAGAAAAAATATTGTTTTGGGGGACATATGTACTCATTTCTAATTTGATAAATCCAACACGTCTCAAAAGAGTTGGGACGGGGATCAGTGAAATTTAGTAAACATCCAAATAAGATAAAACAACAAAGAAGAACATTTCAAAATGAATTGTACTGACGGTCAATATAGGTGTCCAGGTCTAAGATCATCACAGAGAGGCTGAGTCACTCAGAATTAAAGATGCAAAGGGAATAATTACCATAGTTATTACATACATTTTTGAATTCCCTTTGATTCACCACGATTGAGTGTATATAAGACATGCCATGTGAAAATAACTTGTAAATTACTCCAAAATGAACATACATGAGTAAATAATTTAGTAGCAGGAATTAACTGTTGGTAATGGGATTTTGGTAACAGTAGTGAGGGAATTGCAATGGGAATTTCAAGTTACATTAATGAGGTTTTACCAATTATTTGTCAAAAACATGAAACGTAGCAATGTCAAGGTTATGCTATCAATGCAAGGTCAATTGGCACATGTCTCTCTTTAAAAAAAAGAAAAAAAAGAATCATTAATGTTGGTTAATCCCAACAATAATATAGGTAACGGGACTGAGGACCAAGGGTGACCATCTTAAAATAAAATGTAGATTTTTAAATATAGACCAGATCATCAGAGAAGATGCTTTTGCTCCTCCCATGTCCTTCAGAATGGCAGAAGGGATGTAGCTGACTGTTGAATATGTGACAAAAATTTCAGAGCAGCGATGTGTATCGGTAACAGTACTGAGTGAAAACTTGGAGACATCACTAAAATGCTTATTTTAAGTGAAATATCATGTAATGAAAGCCTTTGAAAAGCCTTTGAAAGCCCACCTGGGAAACTCCAACTCCCATTGTCATTGTGACATAGCACCCCACAGCACACAAGTGTTCACTGCACACTGCACAGAACGAAATAGCATTTTTATGCCTCACCCGTGCAAGCGGGCAGCACCCAATGACGCCCCAAGGGAGCAGTGTGGTGGGAGGGTACCATGCTCAGGGTACCACAGTCATGGAGGAGTCTTTTTTTGCGTACGCATCTGTTATAAATCCAGCCCAGAGTTTGCGGTGCACTTTCAGTGGTTCAGGTATTAACGGAGCAATACAAGAGGAATTCATGGGGGCATAGTAAGGGAAATAATCTGTGAGTTTGTGAAAGGGTATATATTGCTATATAAACATTGCTCATTTGTTGAAACATTTGAGTTTGGAGGACGATAATTTTCTCAATCAACAAACCTATAAGTTGTTTCAATGTGTGATCTCTGTGAATGGTAGGTCGGGTTAATTCATGTGGGCTAAATAATTTGTAAAAACTAACACAAATCTGCCACAATAACTGTCCATTCATAGCCAACCGCCTCTGCCCTCTAGAGGATTTATTGCGTAATGTCCATTTTACGGATGACGGTGCTGTTTTGCCACTGCTTTTTCAGTTGCATAAAATTGCCTTTTAGGCTTTAGATCATTTGCTTCATGTCATGTTATTCAGTCTCTCAAACTCAAGTAAATAGGACATACTATTTTTGCTTTGCATTGCATATGGATGCAGCATTGGTCTTCTTTGTCATGCTCTCTACCAATACCTTATAGGTGAATTCCAGGAAGGAAGGAGTTGGGGATTCCTCTTGTGTGGGTTTGGTGCATAAGTGAAAGTTGGCATCTGGATAACTGTACTCTTTGTGTGTGTGTGTGTGTGTGTGTGTGTGTGCGTGTGTGCGTGTGTGCGTGTGTGCGTGTGTGTGTGTGTGTGTGTGTGTGTGTGTGTGAGCGTGTGTGTGTGAGCGTGTATGTTTGCCTGTGTGTGTGTTCGTGTTTGTTGAGTTCTGTCCTTTTATAATCTCTGTGTTCATGCTGTGTCACCTGTTTGTGCAGGGACATCGCACGAGGCTATGAGAGCGTGCCTGTGCCATGCGTGAATGCTGTTGACGATGACCCTTGCCCTGACAACTACAAGTACATTCCTGACAACTGTGTTACATCTCCAATGAACATAGACAAAAATATTACACATTTACAGGTAAGCAGGGCTTTATTAAAGCCTTATCCCAGACTGCAATTCAATTTTAGCTGTATACATAGTACAGTACCCTGTATCCCAAAAAAGGCCCCACCTGGAATTTGATGTTAATTTTGGTGCATAAATTGCTTGTACAGATGTTACATAAAAAGATTTTCTTTGTCTTCAAATTTGAATCATCCATCTGTTTGTTTTCAGACTTAATGAGCCCAAATGTGTAAAACGATTTGTGAGGTTTTTTTGTGCCTTTTCTCTGTTTATAGTGGGGTATCAGTTACAAATAAATGCAAAGTGTCAAATGTGGTTGGTCAATGTCAGATCTTGGATAATAATCTCAGTTTTATGACTTAAGAGCGTTTTTTAAGGATAAAAAGACCCATGTTTCAATAGGCGAACCTATATTAGCCTAGACATTTCTTAAGGGAGTGCATTCTATCTGGATTTAGATGTTACAATTGAATTATTTATCTTACATTTATAAGAAATGGATGGAAATAGAGATTCAAATTTACAACCTCCATTTTTATGATCATTTAGGATATGCTTAATTTACAGTGGGCCCTTATGGGGCACCTAAGTCACGCCCTTCTACTTCCAATCCGTGGGGCTGGAGCTCTCCAAAATTTTGAATGTGAGTAAATGGAGC
This sequence comes from Engraulis encrasicolus, assembly GCF_034702125.1. Taxonomy (NCBI): domain Eukaryota; kingdom Metazoa; phylum Chordata; class Actinopteri; order Clupeiformes; family Engraulidae; genus Engraulis; species Engraulis encrasicolus. Next base: position 56,441,495 of record NC_085867.1, read on the forward strand.
GAGTCAAGCTAAATCCTCTTCCTGTTAAGCATGTGCTCCCGATTTCAATTATGATGGCAGTGAATTTCAAAGGTTTGGAATTGCGTCGTAAGACCACTCACTTTCGGAACGCAAGAAATGTTATTTTAGCTTTTTGCAAAACTGTGTTGGAGACTACAACGTGCGACTCGCATATTTGACGTGAACCGAGGCACAGCCAACCCTACCGCTGCACCGTGGCTGAAGTGGCTGCACGTCGGACATGCGACTTCTGTTGTGTAGTCAATTGTATATTTTTGCACACACACGACTCAAACATCGCTTGCCAAGTGAAGTTGACAAGCACACCATTGGTTATCATTAATTCTGAGGTACAGCATATGTGTGATCGACGGGGGAATACAAGGTGGATCGGAAATTAGCTTTGATCAGTCCATTACAGCCCAGTCAAAAGTTTAGGCTTTCACAGTCCCATGAGCCGCCTGGAAGGGGTGAAGACTAACCGCAGAGATACACCAGCGGCGACGCGATTCAAGCGACAGAGTGTAGCAGCAAGCGATACGAGAGATTGAGGAGACTAGAGTATGTCCGTACAGGCAGAAGGCAAAGCATTCAAGCATTCCCATTGGCTGTGGCCACTGACCTCTATACAGTCATTGGCTGTCGCGGCTTGTCGCCGAACCGCGTCATAGAAAGTTGAAAAGATTTCAACTTCAAATTGTCGCGCTCGTCGCGCAAATCGCTCTAGTCTCCAGAATCGCTTTTATCTCTCGACTCAATACAAAGTCAATTACTTCCGTCGCTCGACTCGCTCAGATCGCCGCTGGTGTATCTCTGCGGTTAGGTGTCCCATTGGGTGTGAAGGAACTTGCTGGATTTGGATGTAAGTTGTTGTTTTTCTTTAAAATCTTTGAACACAGAAATAGACAACCAATTGTTTTTTTAAATGAAAGGTTAACATTTGAAGACATTTCATTTAAAACAATCAAATATCATTTAGGCCAGTGGTTTTCAAAGTGGGGCAGGGGACCCCTGGAGGGCCACGAGACAGTGCTAGGGGGGTCTTGGCAAGTTGGAAAGAAAAGTTTAGCATGGTTCATGTTTTCATTTGATGGGTTTTGGGATGCACCAACACCATCAAGTTGTGAGGGGGTACACAGATCTGTGTATCCTTATACAGAAAAAGTGTGGCATGGCAGGAGGGCCTTGGCTGGAACTTACTGGTATATGGGGGCCTTGTCAGGGCAAAGTTTGGGAACCACTGATTTAGGCAATGGATAAAATGCAGTATAGGACTTAAATACAACTTCCAGTAAGGAAAACAGTAGAAGGATTCACAAGGATGTGCCACAAGTAAGGAAAACAGTAGAAGGATTCACAAGGATGTGCCACATGCACAGAAATACGGAGGAGGCATAGTATAGCATACAGTGACACTTTAGTACTCTGCCTGCATTCATTGGTGTGTGTGCCTGGGTGTTGGGGTTTCCACAGTGCCTAAATGCTTGTAATGCATTGAAAAACGTATGCTGTTAGCTTGATAATAGGGTGTGTTGCTTACAGCGTGGGCTGTTGCTGTGAGACAGCATGGAGTAGATGTGTGAGGTAGCATGGTTTGAGTGTATGAGAGAGCATGAGCTCGGTGTGTTGGAGACCATGGGCTGGGTGTGTTGCAGTGTTAATTTCGTCAACCATGACTATGACTAAAATATTTCGTCAATGCCCTTTTTTGATTTTCGTCATTTAGACTAAGACTAAGACTAAATTTGGATGACAATGACTAAAATATGACTAAGACTAAAATTGATTTTCGTCATTGTGACTAAGACTAAGACTAAATTTTAAAAAGATGACGAAATTAACAATGGCGTTAAATAAAATAGAGAAAAATAGAACCAGTGTGTGAAGAGGTTTTATTCTGTACAGTGTGATATATGTTAAAAAGAGAAGCAGTGTGCGGAGAAGGTTTATTCTGTACAGTCAATGACGTATGTTAAAAAGAGAAGCAGTGTGTAGAGAAGTTCTATTATGTACATTGTTGACTAAAATGACTAAAAATTGATTTTCGTCATTTAGACGAAGACTAAGACTAAATTGGGAAGGCAATGACTAAAATATAACTAAGATTAAAATTGATTTTCGTCATTGTGACTAAGACTACGACTACATTTAAGAAAGCTGACAAAATTAACACTGATGTGTTGAATAACACTGTCTGTGGCAGGGAAGAACAGGGCTATAAGTGGCTATAACTGTATGTGCAGGTATCTGATGTGAAGCAGCAGCTGTTTGTGTGTGTGGTGTGAGAGGCCATTGCTGTGTAGGAGAGCATGGACTGACTGTGTGGATGGAACATTGTGTGTGTGTGTGTGTGTGGGGGGGGGGTGATGTGAAGGTGACATGAGGTACTGTAGTGGAGGGGTCATAGGGCCTGCTGGAGTCTGTGTGTGTGCACATTCATTTTCATAACTGTAAGCACTAAAAAGAGATCAATTATCCTGACAGCTTCATTTTAAGTAGAAAGCATCTTCTGAACAATAATAACTTAGAAATCATATGAACTATTTAAAAAACAAACTGGCAGTATTCTTGGACTAAATTTCATTGGATGAAACCCTACAAAGTTTTCATTCTCTCATTTTATGCACTTGCAACATTTTCATACATCTTGGTTTTATGTGTGAGGCTTAAGTAGAGTAACATACAAGACAAACTGTTACACAGCATGTATTCCTCACAAATACTCTTACCATATGGACACTATATACTCTTACCATATGGACACACAGGGCATTTTCTTGGACAATTTAATTTTTTACTCATCTCCTCCACTTTCCTCAATATCAATCATCATTTTAAAGGCATTATAAAATACACTCGCCTCCAAAAGAGTTGTCGCCTATCCATCTGTTTGGAATAACAGCTAATAACCTGACTTTCAATTAATCACTTGGCTTCAGAAGTCACTCATATGAAAGCTACAACCCTCCCGAATGAAAATGTATGTACAAAAATAAATTTCATGCACCAAAGAAAGATTGACCCTTTAATGAACACAGACAAGGCAGATTTTGACAAGACAAAAGTTTTGTCGCCTATCGAACATAATGTGAAAATGAGCAGATAAGTCTCTTCAAAACACTTCAAATACACAGATCGGGTGTCATACTTAATCACTGATTCACTCACACCTCTCCAGAAAATCAACTTTGGCCTTAGGTGTATGTTTAGGGTCATTGTAATCATGGAAAGCAACACAATGAAAATCAATGGAGTTCAATGGGAGATGGTGACATATTTGCTATTCGTAGAGCAATACATTTTAAACTTCATGATGTAATCAATGATAAAAGCCCTCACACACCAGCAGCATGCATGCAGCTCCACATAAGAGCTGTATCCCTCCCATGTTTGACTTTAGGCACCATGTATTTTTTCCAAATTCTTCACCTTTAACACCAAAGAAGTCTCTCCCACTGTCCTGTCTCAAAAAAGCCAGCCAAGAGTATGTCAGGCCTAATTCTGACAAAAATGAAGGCTAATGGGACTCATACTCTGAAGTCAAGATCCCAAGATCAACCATTTTAGAACTGATAGCATCAAAACGTTATGGTGTTGGAGATGAAGAATATGAAAAAAGAGAAATGGTGCATAAAGTGAAACATGGTACAGATACAGCTCTTATGAGGAGCTGCATGCATGCTGCAGGTGTTTGAGGGCTTCTATCATTGATTACATCATGAAGTTAAAAATGTATTGCTCTACGAATAGCGAATATGTCACCATCTCTCATTGAACTCCATTGATTTTCATTGTGTTGCTTTCCATGATTACAATGACCCTAAACATACACCTAAGGCCAAAGTTGATTTTCTGGAGAGGTGAGAGTGATTCAGTGATTAAGTATGACACCCAATCTGCGTATTTGAAGTGTTTTGAAGTGACTTATCTGCTCATTTTCACATTATGTTCGATAGGCGACAAAACTTTTGTCTTGTGAAAATCTGCCCTGTCTGTGTTCAACAAAGGGTCAATCTTTCGTTGGTGCATGAAATTTATTTTTGTACATACATTTTCATTCGGGAGGGTTGTAGCTTTCATATGAGTGACTTCTGAAGCCAAGTGATTAATTGAAAGTCAGGTTATTAGCTGTTATTCCAAACAGATGGATAGGCGACAACTCTTTTGGAGGCGAGTGTATTTTATAATGCCTTTAAAATGATGATTGATATTGAGGAAAGTGGAGGAGATGAGTAAAAATTTAAATTGTCCAAGAAAATGCCCTGTGTTTATTCATTCATGAAAATTCTAACTCTTAAAGGCCAACTTCCGATAAAAAAACAGTTTTACTCATTCCTTTTGAAAATCGGACGGTCACCCCAAGTTAAACTCACATGCAAGGCCTCATAATGGTGAGTCACCTTGCCTGGCTGTGTTTCCCGGTGTTTCCCAATTGACATAAACAATGCAGAGCCACGAGCGAATCATGAAAGCCTTTCTGTGTTGCGTCACATCAAAAAAAGGCGTTGCCCACAAAGGTTTATGTCGACCCATTTTTCTAAAAACATGTCGAGTAATTTTTTTCTGCTTGTTTTCAAAACAAGCAACGCCTGGTGGTCCGAAACCTAGCTTAGCTTAGCTATCAGCTGGGTGCTACTCTCAGATATACAGATGCCTGCCCACTCTGGTCGATCCATGCCTGCAGTTCGCCTAGGGGTCGCTGTCGTAAGGGCACAGCCCTGTATGGAGCCTGAACGCCTCCGTTGGCACCCATATAGTGCAGTACCACCCGGGGAAATGGAGAGTCTGTAATCCATTATTTCTCTCATCAGAGCAGGAGGAGGGAGCCAATCAGAGACGCATATCCACAAGAAACCCTGAACACCCTCTCGTTTGTCCACAAGCCACCTTGCTAGCTTGCAGAAACGGCTTGAAACATAGCAACCCGAACTTTTTTTTTAAAAAAACAGGACCAATGCGTAACGCATTCAATAACAATGGGGAACACAGCAGTATTAATGAAATAACGATGAGAGGACATCTTTAAGCTTCAGGGCTATTTTTGAGTTTTTTGAGGTTATGCACAACATCTAATTAAATGGTTGCTGTTTCCGCATACTTTGACCTATCATGAAGTGACTGTTACTATTTGGAAGTTCAGACTCTGTAGGATCCCCCGTAAGTGTCAAAGATTTTGTGATGTATTGCCAAGAACTTACAGGGACTGGAACATCTTTTTTTTCTGAAATGCGGTCATGAAGACCCACTGGAAATTGTTACATTTCAGCAGCTTAACATTTAGCCTTGGAAACACATTTGAGACTTATTCACAGGTCTACTGAAGCTGTTTGTCAAAGGAGATCTAGTTACAGCTATATATGACCTTTCCCAAGACAATTATGTGTGGATATGCACATGTGTTTTGCGTAGTGTCTTTTTGTACCATTTTTAGTTAGTCAAAATGCACCCAAAAAAATTAAGGTCTTACTGTATAAGAACCTTTTGAGCTAGAAGCCTGATAATGGGACGAAAAGGTATTGTTGAGCAAATCTGAAATTTCACTGTCCCTGGATGAGCCATATGGCTCATTTGAAAACCTGGACTGTGGACTATCATTCAGTCTTTGAATGGAGTTTCTAGCGGGAGCTGCAGTCATTCAAAGAAAATGTGCCAACACGAAGCTGCGTAAAACAGGACCTGCCCACTTCTCTTCTAATGGCCCGTGTACATCAGGCGCTACCTACGCGACCCAGGTAGCTGGGGTGGTTGAAGAAGTTTCGCCATGAATTCGTTTTATTCGCTCTGGACGCTGCACTGACATGTTTGATTCAGCTAATCACATAACGGCTCTGTCTTGACAGCCTGGGACATTCGTCGATATGAACATTCCAATTGGTTTTCGCCGAACCGCGTCATAGCGAATTCGCTTAAGATTAGCTTGAATTTAATCGTCAAATTTCGCTCTGATCACTCAAGAAGCTTCGCTCCCGAATTCGAATTCGCTCTGGTAGCTTTATTCGCCTTCCCTCCATAGAGAAACAATGACTTCCGCCGTGCAGGTCGCTTAGTTCGCCTTCGATGTACACTGGGCTTAAGGCTTGTCTTTCAGGGTAGGACTGTCACAGAACCACATAAGTGGTGCCCACATAATCAGCAGAGTGTGGGATTCTTGTGGAATTCCATTGATCATATGAAAAATATGGAAGTTTAGGCAAAAACAGCAGAATTCTTAAGGGGGAAAAATGTGATAGTTTTTTTTTCACACAAGTGGTTTAGTGTATTATAACAAGATGCCAATACCACCACCTTCTGTCTGTGTTTTGTTTCCTGCAGTATTGTGTGTGCAAAGATGACTGCTCCTCAACCAACTGTATGTGTGGGCAACTCAGTCTGAGATGTTGGTATGACAAGGTAAGTGACTAGTCAGTACAACAAGAATCGCTTTTGCGAGATATTGAAATACAATGCTGTTGTCATGATGTCATCACAAGGCCAAGATGAGGCAAGTGTACGTAACAGTGGTACTCTACCTCCAGCGTAAATGTCACAACACTGTCATATTGCACTTGGACCGCTATTGTTACCTCTTTACCACTAGAGATGTACAGGATCCAAGATCCGGTAGGATAATAGGGTTTTTCAGACTATCTGGATCCGGCAGGATCTTAAGCAGTGGATCCGGTATCTGGCAGTTACTTAAAAATCAGGATCTGGGGCATCTCTACTTTTTACGTAGCCTAGGCTTTTCAGTCAGTCTTTCTCAACCCCAATCGCTGCATGAAGTGAAAGCCCTTTGGAAGCTGCCGTTGAAGGCAGTGTGGCAGTAAGCCAATGAGTCTTAAAAATAGTTTGCGCCAACGTAATACAAAGGGCCCACGTGTGCGAGTTGGCTATGTCTTTCAACCCTTTCGTAGGATCCGGTATCCGGTTCCGGATCCGGCAGGATCTTAAGCAGTGGATCCGGTATCCGGCAGGATCCTAAAAATCAGGATCCGGTGCATCTCTATTTACCACTTTGATCAATTTGCACTAGATTAAACTTGTTTCATCCAGTTTGCTTTGTTGTAGTCTAGAAATTTCAATAACACTCAACGGTGGGTTTAATCTAGATCTTAAAATGTGCACCGTGTATATATTTTTAGTAGTTAATTTCCAGAATCCATGCTGCCCATTCACAAATGTTACCTTTTAACAAATACCACCACCATCAAATTCTGACTGAGAAAATTGCACTTTTCATACATGTAAAGGGGGAATTTCTCCATCGTCCACCATTTTGAAATTCCAGAAATAGACCATTTTTAGCTACAAAACTCGCTGTCCGTTGGTCATACTAGTAAATACTACTTTATTATTCAGAAAATACTAATGAAAAGATTAAATTTGGCAATAGTTTTTTATTCTTTTTTATTGAACAGTGAGAAACAAACAAAAAACAAACACTAAGACAAAAAAAAGAAAGAATATACCACACAACATCATTCACCCCGCATCATCCTCGACTCTCCCACTCTGCCCACAGCTCCCCAAACCTCCCCATTTGCAATCTACGTGCAAAAGTGATCTTTTCCATCAAATAAATCTCCTCGACTATATCAGTCCATTCTGTTATAGTGGGTATATCTGGCTGCAGCCAATGCCCTGTAACAGTCTTTCTAGCAGCCAGGCCCGCTGACAGAGGGGGACAAATGCATATGTTTTCCCGGGCCCAGGGAGACAGGGGGCCCGGAATTGGGTCCCCATTACATTGTATGTATTGGGTAGGGGGCCCTTTCAGATTACTTTGTCCTGGACCCAGCAAAAGCTGGGCTATTACAGAATATGTATTTCATTGTTATGAAGCCATTCTAAAAATGGAGATGTAACCAAGAATAACCAAATGTTCATTCTGCCAATCTAAAAATAATGGTTTCTGTCAAAAAAATATTGCTGCACCTTTGAGGTTTGCGAAAAAGCATTAATATGCTTCACAGACTGCTAAATACTCTGTAGACCAAAGTTGACACAAAAGTTGAATTGTTTAGGGGAGTACACAATGTCATGTTTGGAGGAGAACTGGAGAACCACACCTTCACCAAAACCTTATCTCTTCTTTTGAGTATGGTGGCGGGAGCATCATAATATGCAGCTACCTTGCTGCCTCAGGCCCTTGTCAGTTTGCTAAAATCAGTGGAACATTGAACTCAGAAGTTTATTGAGATATTTTACAGAAAAAGTAGTCTGTCACACAGTTGAAGAACACAAGAGAATGGGTGCTGAAATGGGACAACAATGTTTCTTACAACATATATATAATATCTTGGTCAAAGTAATGGCGTAGACAGCACAGTTTCAATGAGCTACATACAGATGGTCCCCATACAAGGCACACCCTTCGACGCGGCAATGACACGTCATCTATCACGTCACTTACCGGGCCTAGCTGCAGTGTACCCAAACAACCGCCAGGTGGCACTTGGGAGCGCTCGCTATACGCTTTACCACGTGGTAGCGCATGTTCACGTTTGTATTGAGAGACCCACAAGGACCCAAGAACCCATAATCCAGAAGGACTTAGAAAAAAAATTATATATATGATATCTCTCTCTCTCTCTCTCTCTCTCTCTTGTTCATATCATCTGACCAGGACGCATCATACCAGCGTTATTTTATTAAGCAAGATAACCATAGCACAGAGTGGTGAAGAAGCGCAAATGTGTAGGCAACATTTATTACCATATGGAATATTTTGGACGACGCTGACGGCATATTAATATGCTCATATTCACCAGCGCGCACCGATTCAGCAGATAACAACATGCCTAATTAAATTGTGTGATCCTATAAGTAGGCTGTTATTTATTTTCGAATAGATGAGCATCTTTCGGAGCTCACGACTGTCACCTATAAGTTTGATGCAACAGTGGGTAGCCTATTTGCCATTAAGGAATTGTGTTTGAGCCTGGGTGAGCGCAAAATCATGGCACATTCCTTCAACTGTGGATGCATGTCTCCCGCCAGCTTCATAAGAACAATGTCTCACTGTAGGCTACGGTGATATGCGCTGGGAAATATATGCGATGTCATCTCATAATCATGGAGTTCCGTGCATGCGATTTCATCTGGGTCCGTCAAAAATGCCTGCACCCTGCGCGCCGGGAAGTGTGTTTTTTCAAACAAGAAAACTGGTTCATCATATGCATGGCTTAAACTGACTTTAATGTTTGCCAAAGTGCTATAGTTTTCCTCTCGTAATAGCACCTGGTGTGACCACAGTTAGATGACCTCGCGCGCGTAAACCCATTAAAATATAGCCTAGCCTTCAGTGGCTATTCAGAGCAATATGAACCAATCAGGTCGGCGTTGCTATTAAGCAATATACTTCCCTGATGTCTACTTAACTAAAATAAGCTGCATTTGTCTAATATTTGGAGACATCGCCTTGCTCTTTCTGCGGGGAAGCGCCTCTCGCTCTCTCTCTCCCTCTCTCGCCCACACACACACGCGCGCGACGTAACTCTTTGCTCTCTTCGCAAGACTTTAATGCCAATTGACTCGTCTTTTTGGATACCAGCCAAACTCGCAAACTAGATAGCCAATAGTTTCGATTGTGCTGTTTGGAGAGGAGGCATTTAAACTGTGCCAGTTTAGGCAGCATTTAAGCATAGGCTACAGACGTTTCAACTGCCACGTTGTGCGATGGGTGGAGACAAGTTTGGAATCACTATAAGTTAGAGATTTTTTTAAGAACATAGGCTGGTAAGATGTAGGCCTAAATGAGACGCATTGCTTGAAAAAGATGATAGATAGGCCTATGCCTATAATAGAGGCATCTTAAATACTTTAAAGTAATAGGCGGATGGCGGGCGGATTCGGTTTTGAAAATTGGAGAAAAAAACGTTAGGGCGGGCGGATGAGAGATTCTGAAAAGCGGTTGCGGATGGAATAATAAAGTATATCACGAAAGTGAATACACCCCTCACAGTTTTTGCAGATTTTTGAGTTTATCTTTTCATAGGAAAGCATTACAGAAATTTCACTTTGACACAATGATTAGTGACCTTTTAACAACTTATTTAACCGCTTAAATTTCTTGTTCACTCAGAAAAAAACTAAATACAGCCATTAATGTTTGAACATGTACTCACAAAAGTGAGTACACCCCAGATTAAAATCCGGTAGAGAAGGGGCTGTGTTGGCTCGAATCGTCTCGAAATGAAACGAAATGAAAAGGGATGAAAAGGGAGGTCATCAGTGTGCGTTTCAACCTTTCTTTGCATTGAACTTTTACATTTTGAGTCTGCATCTGGCTTAAATAGATTGGTGTGAGATTTGAATACAATCCTATGGAGAATATCATGATCTGCTTCAGTAGTCACAGTGCATGTTGACATGCATGTTTCTTTTAGGTGTATTTCAGATTGCCAATGTTGACAGCGTTCATGCATCCCCAAACCATGTCAGTCCCACTACCCTGCTAGGCTATTGAGAGGATACACTTTTTTTGTAAAACTCAGTCACTTGTTTACCACCACACATGCTTGACACCATCTAAAGCAAATTTGTTTATCTTGGTCTCAAGAGAGATGAACAGACCAAGGATATGGATCACTGGAACCATGTCGTGTGATCTGAAGAGACCAAGATGAACAAAAAATGTAACTGCTGTAGTGCAGAAATAATTAACAGTCATCACTTATAAGTTAGGGGGCGGAATTGAGACGGTGAATGCAGGACAGAATAATAAAAGCAAAACACCGTCGACTGGCGGTCTTGTTTAGGGCTCATGCTTGTGTTATTATCAAATGCCCAATGTTACGTGCAACGTGCAATCGGCTGACTCGTTCCACTTTTAGCCTACTAAAACTGAGGGAGGGATCAACGTACAGTACCATGAGCTACACTGAAGCAGATTACTCTGCTTTGCAAAAGCAGTGCTATACTCCGAATGACCACAGGGTGTAATGACCACGGTAAGCTTTCCGCGGTGAGGTAATGACGTGAGCAGATTGAAGTGACAACATCTGTAGTTGCAATACCTACTCTAGCCACACTGTGCCACCATCTTACACAGTGCACCTTTACGTTGTCATTGGAAGCCAATTGCTTAACATGACTGAGTCAATTAAGTAAGGGATAACGGCCAACGTGGTGACTGGTTCCACAAAATTAATGGAGAGGCATGGGCTTGGAGCTCCAGCGATGTGCGCAGCACGGAGATGCAGTTGCCTCACCAAGACATTAACTTCATGGAACCAGCCGACATTGAAGGCAGTTATCCTGCTTATCTGCTGTTAGGGGAGGTATTTTTTTCATTTATTACTGTCTGCAAAGCTGTAGGAACCATGGCAACGGTACCAAAATCTAGTGAGCAAGATAGACGCTTTGCTACATGCCATTGGCATTCCAAATGAACATTCTATGCGCGACTAAGGTACACGTGTCCTATAGACTAAAAGTTTATAAGTCACTATGGCTTAGGCCCTAAACATATTGTAAATATGAACGAAGAGAAGACACCGGAGCAGCTCAGCTGGGATGCTTTTCTTTTTAATTAAAGTGCCCAACATGTGCCATCTTCATCAGAGTCCATGAGTACTGAAGAGAGAGGAACCCAGTTATCTGGTATCCCCTGATTTGACAGGTGCAGGCCTATGCGGTGTGGCAATAGGCGATTGGTCCTTCTCATCAGTTACTCACTTAAGTCCACACCCAGGGAAAACTATTTACAAAGAAAAAAACATTACACAAGTGAAAAGTCCATATAAATACAGAATAAGAAAATACAAGAAAAAATGGTAACACTTCATTTTAGGGATACATCTATTAGCACTAATACATACAATATTAATGCCTGTGTAAGTAACTTGTAAGGCATGTACAATGCAAAATCAGACAGTTGTTAGACATTTATTCGCAAATGTCTTGTTCATGCACAATATGGGATTTATTACCAATACAACCTTAGTAAGGTCCTAGTAGACTTAGATTTATATTTATGAGTAAGCAGTAAGGGGCAGAATACAATGTGTATAAGCTCCTGGTACACTGTGTGAACAAACCCTGAACAGTGTGAAAACAGATGTGGAATAAGGGTCCCTATTCTAAAGTGAGGCATTGCTCAGCCCACATGGCTTAGGGCCCCCACACTACCTAGGGCCCCCACTCTACCCAGCCCCCCTTGGGAAGCAAAGTGTAAGAGCTTATCCAACCCTGCATCAGTCAAGTTAGAATTCTAACTTGACTGATGCAGGGTTGGATAAGCTCTTACACTCTTAAGCATTAGTTATTTCACTCAGTACAGGAAAGGGCAACAGGAAGCATTATATAGCATGGATTGGACGTAAACTTCTCAATGATGGTGGGTTGGTGAGATGTAATTTTTTCATACACCAATTATTTAATGGTAAAAACCCTACAATAAATGCAGAATATAACGATGAGCAATAGTTTGGAAGCGAAACGAAGCTATTCCTTTGTGATAAATAAGTTAATGTTTGAGAAACTCAGCTCCAAGAAGTGCAGTGCATGATGGGTATGCCCTTTGTCAGAAATGCAATGCATGGCCAATGCAGCAATGATAATATTTATGTTGTTACGTACATGGCAAATTGTTTGGATAACAACTAAATTGCACGAGTGGGGGGAGGACCTAAGGACGTAGACTCAGAGCCGGGTAGGTTGTCTGTAGGCCTAGATTGCGTACCCATCATGCACTGCACTTTTTGGAGCTAATGTTCTCAAACATTATATTAACTTAATTAGCAAAAAATAATATTTTAATTTCGTTTCAAACTATTATTCTAATGTTCTGCATTTATTTTGGGGTTTTTACAATTAAAACTCAGTGGTACATGAAAAAAATTACATCTCACCAACCCACCGTCATTGACAAGTATACGTTCAATCCTTGCTATATAATGGCTCCTGTTACCTCTTTTGCATTGATAAGAGCAAGAGATTGACAGATGTCTCCACTGATTAAGAAATAGATATTTTATATACCCTTACACTTTGCTGATCAGGGGGGCTAGGTAGTGCGGGCATGGGTGGTGTGGGGGCCCTAGGTAATGAGGGGGACCTTGGTAGTGCAGGGGCCCTAAGCCACCTGGGCTTAGCAATGCATCACTTTAGAATAGGGACCCTTATTCCACCTCTGTTTTCACACTGTTTAGGGTTTGTTCACACAGTGTGTCGGGAGCTTATACACGTTGTATTCTGCAACTTACTTCTTACTAATAAATAGAATTATAGGCTTACTGGCCCTTACTAAGGTCATATCAGTAATAAATCCCTAATTGGGCATGAACAAGACATTTGTGAATACATGCTTAACAACTGTCTGATTTTGCTTAGTACATGCCTTACACATTACTTGCACAGGCATTAATATTGTATGTGTTAGTGCTAATAGATGTATCCCTAAAATAAAGTGTTACCGAAAAAATATATGTACATGGAATGCCATTTTAGAAGGCTAGGTGGATACTTATTAGTCATAGAGGCCTCTGTAAAAAAGGTATAAATGATCCGAACTTCATATTGTGATAAACTTGCTCAAACTTTACAAAACGCAGGATAGACTCAGCTCCTCATTGAGGCCAGAGGGTTCAAGCGTATTTAATGTAAAAATCCAAAGCGCCTCTCTGCGCAAAAGTTTCTTAATGACGTCACCACCTCTAGGTGGAGAAACAACCCGTTCAATGCCCCAGAACTTAAGCGAGGCCGGTGATCCATGCTTGGCTTCCATGTAAGGTCTTGCCATAGCATATGTGGTGTTATTTGTGCGTATAGCAGTTTTATGCTCAGCTATCCTCAATTTGGTGTTTGGTCTTTTTCTTGATTGTTGCCTTGGACATGTATCCACCGTTCACCTGGGCACTGTTCTATGTCTGGCCAACTGTTGGGAGATGGGTTTTTGTTCACCAGATACAGAATATTGTCTGTCATCCACAGCAGTGTTTCCCAAACTAGGGTACGTGTACCCCTAGGAGTACGCCACGTCATTGCAAGGGGTACGGGAGAAGATTTGGAATTTAAAAGAAAAAATTGCAGGAAAAAAAAATCAAATGGCAAAGAAGTAACATGGCAATCAGTCCCAGCACGTTATTATACATGTACACAGTTGTAGGTGAAGAAAAAAATCTAATAAATGCGAATGTAGGAAACGCCATGTTCTCATTGCGCAGCTGCTCGCATGGTCATAGGAGGGAAAAATGTAGGCCTAGTCTGGCATAGGCTACCCAACAGGCCTACATCTTAAAAATTAGCTATCCTACATAAATATATAATGAACACTTCATAACAGTCATCTACATTACGCCAAGTATACACTCGCCTCCAAAAGAGTTGTCGCCTACCCATCTGTTTGGAATAACAGCTAATAACCTGACTTTCAATTAATCACTTAGCTTCAGAAGTCACTCATATGAAAGCTACAACCCTCTCGAATGAAAATGAATGTACAAAAATACATTTCATGCACCAAAGAAAGATTGACCCTTTAATGACCACAAACAGGGCAGATTTTCACAAGACAAAAGTTTTGTCGCCTATCGAACATAATGTGAAAATGAGCAGATAAGTCACTTCAAAACATGTCAAATACGCAGATCGGGTGTCATACTTAATCACTGAATCACTCTCACCTCTCCAGAAAATCAACTTTGGCCTTAGGTGTATGTTTAGGGTCATTGTAATCATGGAAAGCAACACAATGAAAATCAATGGAGTTCAATGAGAGATGGTGACATATTTGCTATTCGTAGAGCAATACATGTTTAACTTCATGATGTAATCAATGATAAAAGCCCTCACACACCAGCAGCATGCATGCAGCTCCAAATAAGAGCTGTATCCCTCCCATGTTTGACTTTAGGCACCATGTATTTATTCCAAATTCTTCACCTTTAACACCAAAGAAGTCTCTCCCACTGTCCTGTCTCAAAAAAAGCCAGCCAAGAGTATGTCAGGCCTAATTCTGACAAAAATGAAGGCTAATGGGACTCATACTCTGAAGTCAAGATCCCAAGATCAACCATTTTAGAACTGATAGCATCAAAACTATATGGTGTTGGAGATAAAGAATATGAAAAAAGAGAAATGGTGCATAACGTGAAACATGGTACAGATACAGCTCTTATGAGGAGCTGCATGCATGCTGCAGGTGTTTGAGGGCTTTTATCATTGATTACATCATGAAGTTAAACATGTATTGCTCTACGAATAGCGAATATGTCACCATCTGTCATTGAACTCCATTGATTTTCATTGTGTTGCTTTCCATGATTACAATGACCTTAAACATACACCTAAGTCCAAAGTTGATTTTCTGGAGAGGTGAGAGTGATTCAGTGATTAAGTATGACACCCAATCTGCGTATTTGAAGTGTTTTGAAGTGACTTATCTGTTCATTTTCACATTATGTTCGATAGGCGACAAAACTTTTGTCTTGTGAAAATCTGCCCTGTCTGTGTTCAATAAAGGGTCAATCTTTCGTTGGTGCATGAAATTTATTTTTGTACATACATTTTCATTCGGGAGGGTTGTAGCTTTCATATGAGTGACTTCTGAAGCCAAGTGATTGGTTATTCCAAACAGATGGATAGGCGACAACTCTTTTGGAGGCGAGTGTAGGGCTCCTACATCAAGACGTTTTTTTTCTAAAGCCCTGCTTGCTGGCATGTACGGACCACATTGTTGTTTGACTTGTGCGCGTAAGCTACAGAAGGCAACGTTTTCCCTCCGAATTGAAATGCTGAAATCGGTCGCAGATCTTATTTGAAAATGTATTGGCTGTCATTTTATGGACGTTTGTGCACATTTTCATTGATGGCTCGGTTACGTGGTGGTCTAAAAATAGACGCCTTTAAATTCTAAAGGTCATCTGATATTCACGGAGAAAATAGTGCCAAAGCTTAACCTAATTCGGCAACCATCATTCACAACGATACCACAACACTTAATGACTGAGACCAAAAATTGTCTTGTCCACACCAAAGGAGTCATTTCCATCCTTCATTGTGAATGCTGCGTGCGTGCCTGGCCGCAAATTGGGCTATGGCTGGATAGGAGCACTATGGCTTTGTGACCGTGTCGTCAAATCACTTTCGTTTAACCTGGCGCGGTCAAATGGGCAAGGAACACGGAACATGAATACAAGCAGAGCAACCGTGTTGGAAAGCTGTAGCCTAAATTGGAAAACTACTCTCTCCCTCTCCCTCTCCCTCTCTCCCTCTCCCTCTCCCTCTCTCTCTCTCCCTCTCTCTCTCTCTCTCTCTCTCTCTCTCTCTCTCTCTCTCTGCCTGTGTGGACGGTATTGATTGACAGCTGAGACCTCCAAGTTCAAGTTCAAGTCAAGTTCAAGTTTATTTAGCCATATCAACAGTATAAAAATACAGTTGTTAGGAATGTTACTTGGTGTGCTCACACAACAACACAACAAAAGACACTAAACTGGGGGGGTATGAAAGAAAAACAGGGGGGTAAGTTACAAAAATAAATAAAACGGCATAATAAAATGGCATACAAAACATTGGAGACGTAGAAAAGTGCAATGGAATATTTAAAGTGCATGGTATGTACAGATCAGTAGTAGCATTGTGCAAAGTAACAAGGAGGTAGGAAGGCCAGGTAGTGGAGTAGCTGTAAAGTGCTAGTGCGTATTTAAGTGACGGATGGCTTGTGGGTAGGTACTGTCCCTAGAGCGTGTGGTGTTGCTTGGGATACTGCGGTACCTTTTCCCTGAAGGGAAGAGTGTGAATAGGTGGTGTGCTCCGTTCTATAGGCGACGTGGTGCTTTGTAAATAACAAGCTTGTCGTCTTATATTCACAAGAGCACCAAAAATGATATAATTTCTGAGCATTATTCTGCAAGTACCCTTCACAACAATGCTACAGCACTCAATAACGGAGTGTCTTGAGGAAATCTGTGAAGTCCATCTTCGTTACAATTGTGCATGCTGATCATCAGCCGTCAATATTGCTGACGGTGCAGGAGAACGAAAAAAAAACCTATGCCTACTTTCGAAAGCGTATTCCTCCCTCTGCTTTTATTTGTGTTGCTTTTGACAAGCCTGAAAACTAACAGAGCAGACGACTCACATTAACCTGGATTTCAGTCACAAGAGCTCCTGTCACACACCCTCTTAAACAGATGCAGAGCTCTACAGTTGTTGTTTTTTTTTTTTTTTGGGGGGGGGGGTGGGATTCGGGTACGCGGATGGACATGAAGTGCTCCAAGGGGTACGTCATGTGAAAAAGTTTGGGAAGCACTGATCCACAGCATTTGTTTTCATGCCTGCCAGGTAATTTGGTGTTGCTCTGGTATTTATTTTTTCCAACATTCTGAACGCTTGAATTAATTATATCCAATGTTTCAACATCTCTCAAATGGGTTTGTTTTGATTTTTTCCAACCTTATGATGGCTTGCATCACTGATGGTGACAGGTGGACTTTGGATCTCATGGACATTCCGTAAAAATATATGGAAATGCAAATGGAACACTTCAAATGAACTCTAAGTCCTTGCATTGGCATCTTGGTGGTGGTGTAGTAAGGGAATAACACACATCTGACTGGAGAATAGCTGAGCAGCCTACTGTCCAATTACTTTTGATCCCTTGAAATGTGGGCAACACACACAAAAAACGTTGCTATTTCATTCCTGTTAATGTGATTTCGATGTTAACACCCTCACATTAACGCGAAGTGTCTACAGTTAATGCACAGCTTTTTTGGGGGGTTTTTTTTTTCAAATCCATTGTGGTGGGGTATAGGGTGGAAAGGGATGATAATTGTGTTGCTGTCCAAATATTTCTGGCCCTAACTGTAGTTAATTATCTTCTTCCTGTATCACAATATAGTTTATTTTTCTTCTCTTTTCTTTTTCTCTACTCTGAGCACATTGAATGGCAATTATGTATGAGAATGTGCTATTTAAGTATTTTTGATTGATTCACTGGTTCCACTGAATTATTGGTCCTCCCATCAGCCAATCAGAAAAGAGAATTCCGTTGCAAAGGCAAATAATCTTTCCTCTTCATTTTAAGGCTGTCAGGTCATTTCAGCCATGAAAAGCCCTTTTATTAAGACCCAGAGATGGACTGCAAGTCCTTAACTGACTTGACAACTTTACCTTATATTGTTTTAATCATTCTATTATGTGCACCAACCACTTCAGAGGTTTTTTTTCTTTCTTTTTTTTCTTTCAGGAGGGCCGGTTACTCCCAGAGTTCTCTACGGAAGAGCCTCCACTCATCTTCGAGTGCAATCATGCCTGCTCTTGTTGGAGGACTTGCAAGAATCGCGTGGTGCAGAACGGACTACGGTAACGTTTACTTAAAGAGGCCTCACAGTAGGTCTGTACGATTATGGAAGAAATTATGAATCATGATTAATTGGGTGAAAATTGAAATCACGATTATTACCGTCAATCATGATTATGAAACAACTGAATTTTGTGCAGAATTTTATTTAAAATCACAAAATGAAACATAACCAAGAATGGATATAAGGTATGAACAAAATAAAACTGAAAGGCAATGGCATGTCTATGTATCTATCTAGCTTACCTTCTTTCTGTCTTTCTTTCTTTCTTTCTTTCTTTCTTTCCTTCCTATTCCTCAGGATGCGTTTGCAGCTCTTCAAGACGCGCCTGATGGGGTGGGGTGTGAGGACTATGCAGGATATTCCACAGGGCACATTCGTATGCGAGTGAGTAACCTGTGTGTTCGCCACTCACATGCACACTTTATTTATGTTTTATGCCACGGTTGTATTTTAGTCGCATCCCTCATCTGCCTGTAACAATACAGTTGTTTCATTTTTTTATTGTGATTTTAACTTATTGTGTGATTTATTTTTGTACAAACCCCAACTCCGGTGAAGTTGGGACATTTGGTACACTGTGAATAAAATCAGAATACTGCCATTTTCAAAACATTCAATCCATTCATTAGATGGAGAATAGTGCAAAGACAACATATTAAGTGTTAAAACTGAGAAAAAATATTGTTTTGGGGGACATATGTACTCATTTCTAATTTGATAACTGCAACACGTCTCAAAGAAGCTGTGACAGAAATCACTGAAATGTAATTAACATCCAAATAAGATAAAACAACAAAGAAGAACATTTCAAAATTAATTGTACTGATGAACAATATAAGTGTCCTGGTGTAAGACCATCACAGAGAGGCTAAGTCACTCAGAATTAAAGATGCAGAGGGAATAATTACCATAGTTATTACATACATTTCTTAATTCCCTTTGATTTACCATGATTGAGTGTATATAAGACATATTTTTGTCATTAAAATCATTTTATAGGTTCATGACAAAATATATTGGATGTAGTCTCACTCTAGCACTCCAAGAATTACAGCTATTGAAAATTGGCCATGTTAAGACCATGTGTGCAAATGATGGAGGGGTTTAACATTCTCCTACGCACCCAAGCTCACTTAGACTAGAAGACATGGGAAACTGTCCTTTGCTTACAGAAGTCAGCAGAAGTTGCAGAAGTCAATTCTTTTTGAAAATAATAGTCTTGCACATCCTGGGCTACAGTGAAAAAGGACCATCCAACTTGTGTTAGTGCTAACTTCTAGTCAGCCTCCATGATGGCATGGGGGTGCAGTAGTGCATTGGTTAAGTTGTTCTCACTCATCTGTAGAGTTAAATACAGTGCTGAGTGATATAAAAGTGTTTTAAACAGCATGAAAAGGCACTCATGCATTATATGTTGAAGGGAGATCTTCAATTACTTCCACATAGTAAGGACAAATTGCGTTCTCTGCTATGTTTTAACAGTTTAACTCCATCATAAGGACCAGCAGGTGATAAAATGGCGGGCTTTTGATCAAGACCTGTCACACTTTAAGCACTACAGAAAGGAAAACATCGCAAAACATGGCCAGGAATACACCCACCATTTAAGCTGGTGAAATCATGTCCAAGATAGGAATTAACACTGCTTTTTATATAAAATCATCTCATCGGTTAATGTAGTGTTGTCTTTTGTTTTGTTTTTAGTCTTCCTCGACATTTGCTGCCTTTTATTGTCAACATCCCAACTCTTTTGAGACGTGTTGTTTTTACATATTCATGAATATCCCTCAAAACAATAATTTTAATCAGTTTTGATGGCTGATATGTTTTCTTTGTGCCGTTCTCCATCTAATGAAAGAATCAGATGTTTTGAAAATGGCAGTATTTTGTTATTATTCACAATTTACCTTGTGTCCCAACTTCTATGGAGTTGGGGTTTGTACTCTCATTTATTTCTTTGTTCTTGTTTTCTCAGGGGTGTTCTCATGTTTTTATTTTTTGTGAAGCACATTGGGCTGCCTGTTTGTATCAAATGCACTGTGCAAATAAATTTGACTTGTTGGCATACTTGTCCAATTTTCACCATGCTCTTTAACCTGCACAGGTATGTTGGGGAAATAATCTCCGACGCAGAGGCCAATGTGAGGGAAAATGACTGTTACTTGTTCAGCCTGGACAACAAGGTATTGACCTATGACCAGACCACTTATCATTTAAGCCCTTGTCATAACATGAATTACATTAAATTAAATGACACTTAGCTGTCGCTTTTATCCACAGCAACTTATTTACAAGTTATTACACTCGTAATGCTTGCTATACGGCTGGATGAATAGATTACCAAGCCTCAGAGAAAATATATCATGGGGAAGTATCTAACCATGAAGTGTGTATGTGGGTGTGTGTGTGTGTGTATGTGTTGCCTAATAGTTTCATTTTGCCAAACTTTAAAGTAAATGTTTTGTAGTTAGTGTGTGAACATGGGTGACCTTTTTGCCTTACAGGTGGGAGAGGTGTACTGTATAGATGCTCGTTTCTATGGCAACATCAGCCGGTTCTTTAATCACCTGTGCGAGCCGAACCTGTTCCCCTGCCGCGTGTTCACCTCACACCAGGACTTGCGCTTTCCCCGCGTCGCCTTCTTTGCCAGTAGGAGCATCAGTGCCGGAGAGGAGCTGGGGTATGTACGTGAAAGGAAATGGCGTCTCTCTCTCTTTCTCTCTCTCTCTCTCTCTCTCTCTCTCTCTCTCTCTCTCTCTCTCTCTCTCTCTCTCTCTCTCTCTCTTTCTCTCTCTCTCTCTCTCCGGGGTATGTGAGAGGATTGCAGCAAAACTATCCAAAAGAACAGCAGAATGGCAGTTACACTGTATTTTACTGTCTGTGTTCTATTTATAAGGTACCGTGTGTACAAAGTATGTAACATCTATCTGCTTTCACAATGGAATTTTCTTTTCTGATTGGTTGATGGGGTCACCACTAATTCTGTTGAACTGGTCAAGCGTCCAACTTGGATGCACATAGCATCTTCATTTGGAATGCCGATGGTATCTAAGGGATAACGTTGTAGGAATCATGCACATGATCTACGGAATATTAAGTAATCTAGTGTTGTCACGATACCAATATTTTGCTACCGGTACCAGTATCAACATGTATTTCGGTACTTTTAGGTACTAAAAAAATAAAAAAATAAAAATTGAATTGCAACGTTTCTATGTCCTGTAATGCAATATTTTTCCAGCTCCCGGTACAAATCATGCCAATCTCAATATAACACTGTCATAATAGTCTACTCTGCACTGAAACAGCAGCATTTTTTAAATAATCCCATCCAAGTCATTTTGATAAAATGACACATTTTGGATTTGGATATTTGGATAACACACATCACATCATAGTAAGTAGTTATTTTTAATTCAAATGTGATGTGGACTGTTAGTGAATGTGCAGTGAATTATTTCTCGCACATTTGCTTATTTTCACTTCTGGTAGATTTTAACCAAAACCACTACTCCATATTACAGCCACTACTTGCTGTTCCCCAGCACTTCAGGGGTTAATAAGAAACTTGCGCTGATCCAATCAGAAGCGCCTCTCTCTCTCTCACTCACTCACTCCCACACACGCAGCAGCAAAGCCTGTAGCAACCCAATGTAAGTAGGCTGCCGGATGTGAGTGCCCGGATATCCGCCCGAGTATTTACGTCTATTTTACCTCAGCTACTCGATTTCGGTCGTGTATTTACGACAGTTTAACCTCAGCTACTTGATTTCGGTCCGATTTGAGTCTGACTGAGGATGGAAGGGACATAGGTGCCGTGCGTAAAGAGCCCACAGCACATCGCCGTTTCGGCGACACCAGAGAGTTCCTTGATCTCCCAATCAAAAGAATAGGCCCGGTGACCAATAACATCAAAATAATAATAAAAAAATAATAAAATGAAATTATAACTTAAAACCGAATTGATTTGGGTGTGAAAATTAAACTGTCTCAACCGGGCACCCAAAGGGAATCCATCAAAAGATAGCGTCGTTACTCTCTCGTCGGCATTATTTTGTTTTTATTATCCAGGAGGACTGAGCTGAAAACTGCAGCAGTCACCTTGCACAGTTCTAGCTGCTCTGAAGCACGTGCGTGTCTAAGCAAATCATCCTGCCCATTCGCAATGTTAAATAAAAACTTTGCACAAGACTATAGCCTAAACTAGATGCACTGTCACAGACTGGAATAGTCTGTTTCGGAAGGCATTAAAGTCACGAGTTTACCCAGTCTAAATGTAGCTAGCACTCGGGAAGTTTCTGAGTTTTACTCCTTACATTAGTGAAACATAACATCAGGATATCCTACAAGTTAAAAGAATATCTGGGCATAGCCTTCTCTCTGAGTTAGAAAACAGCAGCTGTGCCGCAAATTGTGTAGTTATTATTTGGTGGTGCAAAAACAACACGCGAAACCATGCCGCATATTGTGCCATTATTATTGGTGATGCCGAAACAAAGCCAGATTGGTGACTAGAGCCTGCCTAGTAGGCTACATTTAGACATAGCCTACTCATTTGATTGTGTCATGTACATTTAAAAGTGTCAGTGCAGAATTAAACAGGGCGCTGCATATTGGAGCCATTCTCCCTCCGTGTCTAGATACAGTCAGAGGCGCGCGCGCACGCTCTTATTTCTGTATTATATGAAAATATCCTAAAACGGTCACAACATCAGAGGACCTTCGTGGTGGAGGATACTTGCGGCGGGGCCGAGACCGAGTTGTTACGGGACACTCTTAATATTATTGAAGGGACAGACCATGCTCGATACTTTACCCGGTCTAAATGTAGCACTCGAAAAGTTATGCCGCATATTGTGCAGATTATTTGGTGATGCCAACAACACGTGAAACTAGGCACATTGGAGACTAGAGCCTATAATTTAGACATAGCCTATTCATTTGATTGTGCTACGTAAACTTAAAAGTGTCAGTACAGAATCAAACGGGACGCTGAAATATTGGAGCCAGTAACTTCGTGTCCGGTGGATATTGTGCAGATGTGTGTGCGCGCGCACAACTAATTTCTCTCCCATCTCTTTGCTCATCAAGCCTCCGATCTCCAAAAAGACACGGGCACTCAGGATAACTGTTTACACGAGCTGTTTAAATAATGTGATGCACGTTCTTCATGACATGGCATGGTTTGGCCACCCTAAATTCAACATGACTGCATTCGCACATATCGTTTAAACATCCATGATGGAATTGTCACTCTTAATGTGCAAGTATTGGATATGAAAAAAATATCCTAAAACGGGCACAACACCAGAGGACTCGTGGTGGTGTGGTGGATATTTGCGGCGGGGGCCGAGGCCGAGTTGTTACGGTAGGCTACAATCATATTATAGAAGGGACAGTCAGGCGACACAGCGCGACTCACATAGGGTAGCTGTGGTACCGCAAAGCATTCCTGATGGTGGAAATGAATGCAAATGCATGCAAATACTCGGGCGGATATCCGGGCACTCACATCCGGCAGCCTACTTACATTGGGTTGCTACAAAGCCACCTCTCATCTCTGTGTCTCCCTCCGTGTGATTGTGTCGTAACCTAGCATGTTTAGCTAACTTAATAGGCAATTTTACAGGATGGATTCACAAAGCATTCAAAAATTATGTCACACATACAGCACTATTCCAACTGTAAGTTAAAGTTACAAATAAAAGTGCTAAGCAATCGCTAACGCTAACCGCTATTCATTTTGGAGTGTTTATAAGCAGCAGCTGTTGCCGTTTGCCACATTGTTGCATACCGGTACCGTTTTAAATGCCTTAGTACTGCGGTACTTTTTTTATACTGGTATACCGTGCCACCCTAATCACACCTTCGCATTTGAAACAAAGATTCTATTCTTGTTTGTTTAAGTCTGCTTGTTTAAGTTACACGCGTCCGATAGAGAAGCATCAAACTTGTTTGCTAGATTCAAATGCAGTTTCATGGTTCCTACAACTTTACAGACAGTAATAGGTTTTTTTTTTAAAAATCCTTACCTTAATGGCAGACAAGCGGGATGACGGCCTTCGAGGTCTACTAGTTGCGCAAAGTTCAAAGTGGTTGACTGAAGGTTGAAGGTTGATGACTAATAGGTACTTAAACTTGGCTGTGCATAGGAGTTTAAGATCTTTGGCACTCAGTATATGTATACCACTGAAAAATTATCTGAAGAATCTAAACAGAATCTCAGCAGAGAGGCAGTCGCCATGTCATGCACTGCGTTATGGGGAGAGAATAGCTGTCACTTTTTCATTAATATTGTGTTTTGTGGTACCCAACCAAATCAGATACAATGAATAATCGTTTGAATGTGTACTACTAACAAGAATATGGTGAAAATTCTTAAATCTTAAATCTTAACCTGCACTAGCCTGGTTCTCACCGCCGTTGGATGTGTAGTTCCGGAGCCCCCTGGTGGAGTGGAGCTACACACACTACCGTCTGGTAGCGCTGTCTTTAACATGCTCTTCTCGAGTAGACAATAAAAGGAGGATTTATTGCTTAAATATCAACGGCAGCTCGCATTGATGAGTCACAGGACAGATTATAGACTACATTGAGTCTTTAGAGATTAACA
The DNA here is from genome assembly GCF_034702125.1 of Engraulis encrasicolus. Taxonomy (NCBI): domain Eukaryota; kingdom Metazoa; phylum Chordata; class Actinopteri; order Clupeiformes; family Engraulidae; genus Engraulis; species Engraulis encrasicolus. The sequence continues at coordinate 56,466,398 of NC_085867.1, forward strand.
GAAGACGTTTTTTTGAGGTATTTGTTGGTGGTGAGTTGCAATAATGCACCATTTATTTTCTGACTTGAGAAGAGCATGTTAATGGCAGCGCTACCAGATGATAGTTTGTGTACACACATGCACCGTCGGTGAGAACCAGGCAAAACCTGCACAACCACCTTTAATGTATAATTGGCGCAGGCAAGGCCTCTCAATATGTACTTAAATTGTACCTCAGGGTTAGGGTTGGAATTACACTAAACCTTAAACTAGGCAATAGTTTGATCACTGGTTTATAATTTGTTAGTAGTCTTAACTATTTATTTGGGACAAATATAATCAGTCCAACATTTTGAAAGTCAAAAGTAACTTCATGTTATCTTTCTCCTGCAGCTTTGACTATGGGGATCACTTCTGGGACGTGAAGGGCAAAGACTTCAGTTGCCAGTGTGGGGCCGCTAAGTGCAAGTACTCTGCCGCGGCCCTGGCCCGGAAGCAGGCCGACAGTGGGCCAGATCAGCAGCCAGACACCAGTTCCTCTTCCATCACCCCCTCGTAGCCCCTCCCAACACCACCAGCCACCCCCCTCCTGATCTACTGTACACATGCACAGTAGACACAAAGGTAGAACATTAGACTAGAGGTGACACAGCGACTCGCGACAGCACTGGAGCAAGTGCAAGTGCAAGTGCAGCCTCCCATCTTCTGTAGGTAGGTCAGTGCTCTTCTGTCGATGCAAATCAATGCCGAGCACCAATCACCTCTTTCAAAAAATGGCCTGAAACTTTGTGAATATGAAGTGACGCATTAATCAAGGACCAGATTTAAAATGTCAGGCTAAAAATTTACTTAAATCAGTCGACAAAATGCATTTTTAATCAGTTCAAGCAACAAACAGCAAACTCCTTGTACACTAGCAAAACGTTTTGTCTGCTATCCATGTGTTTGGAATAACAGCTAATAAACTGACTTTCACTTGGCTTCAGAAGTTGCTCATATGAGAGCTACAACACTCCCAAAAGTTTTATGTACAAAAATACATTTCCTGCACCAAAGGAAGATTAACCATTTAATGAACACAGGAAGGGCAGATTTTCACAAGACTAAGGTTTTGTCGCCTATGGAAAATAATGTGAAAATGAGCAGAAAAGTCGCTTCAAAACACATCAGATACACAGATCAGGTGTCATACTTAATCATTTAATCACTGAATCACTCTCACCCTCTTCAGAAAATCAACTTTGGCCTTAAGTGCATGTTTAGGGTCATTATATACTCATAGAAAATAACACAATAAAGGTCAATGGGTAATGGTAACATATTCGCTGTTCGTAGAGCAATACATTTATATATTCATGATTTAATCAATGATAAAAGCCCTCAAACACCAGCATGCAGCCTCACATACGAGCTGTATCTCTACCATGATTCAGGTTAGGCACCATGATTTTTTTTTTCTTTTTATTCTTCATCTCCAACACCATACAGTCTTGATGCTATCAGTTCTAAAATGATTGATCTTGTGATCATGACTTCGGAGTATGAGTCCCATTAGCCTTCATTTTTGTCAGAATTAGGACTGGCAAATTCTTGGCAGGCTTTTTTGGTGGTTGACACTCACATATGCCATTCCTTGCCATGTTGCCATGTGCTGCATTTTGTGTCATGGGAAACAATCACCCCAGTTTATATTTCTACTTCTTTAGATAACTGTGGTAAACTTTAATAACAAAAATCCACTTTCATCTACAACAGTCTTGTTTTCAAGCCTTGTCACATGGGTACAAGATTGGCCAGCCCAGTCACCAGACATGAACATCATTGATTATGTCTGGCATAGGATGAAAGAGGAAGCATGGAAGATAAAATCAAAACATCTGGATTCTGAACTCCGGGAGGCATGCAAGGCTGTTTTTTTGCAAGTTCAAATGACTTCATCAACAAATTGTATGAGTCTTTGCTGAAACACATGGCTACAGCATATTCAAGCTAAAAGAAGTCATACATTATATTAATTTGGATCTTCCAGCACCAGTGCTTCATTTTCTGATGTTATGCAAAATATTGGTTTGTTTTGAAGTGGTTTATCACATTATTTTCTGGAGGTGACAACACTTTTGTCTTGCCAAAACCTGCCCTTTCCATGTTCATTAAAAGATAAATCTGTCTTCAGTGCAACAAATTTATTTTTGTGCATAAAACCTTATTTTAGAGGGTTGTAGCTGTCATATGAGTGCATTCTGAAGCCAAGTGAATATTTGGAAGGCAGGCTATTAGCTGTTGTTCCAAACAAATGGATAGGCGACAAACTTTTTGCAATGGCTGTATAGTGTGTTGATGGAAATGTTCACATTATTAAGCCATTTTCTGACAGAGGTGAGCCCCCTTCTCCATTAATTTACATTGCTCAGGTCGACCTATAAATAATGGATGCCAGGATTGCTGTGAAAATGGGCCCAGGGTCAACTATAGTCTAACATTCTACCTCTGTGCAACACACACACACTCACACACCATCACTGCCCAACCACATTACCACATTACAGCACAACCACCCTTACACCATACAGAGTGCACAGTACGTTTTACCGTGTTAATTCTTTGCTAAGGGTTAAATTCAACAATCTCCTGGTTAGTCAGAATTAACGCTGCAAATGTTATTGTGTTACCTGGCTCTCTCGCCTAATTCTTCCACACCAGCATGGAGGAATGGAAACACAGACAGTCAAACACCCTTACAAACTCCCAATACCCTCCATCCCTCCGTCGGACCTAATCATGTCAGTCACGCCAGTCGTGACTCTTGACTGAGATAGTATATTAAAAAAGGAAATATTTGGGACAGGAATATGTGTTTAGCGGCTGTGTTTTAAAGACAGGTGGAATGGAATGGACAGTGCTTGGGGGGAAATAATAATGGTATGTAAAAAGCTGTCTCCTTTTATTCTGTTTTTGTTTTGGTTTTTTTAATCTGTAAGTGCTCTTTTTTATGAATATTATCGCTGAACCATAGTTTCTCTGCCACCATTTTTGGACTGAACACTTCTGGGAAAATAGAGTTGAATGCTGCTGGATCTGTGAATAAAATATTCAAATTTACATTCGAGAGCGACTGCATGCTTCCTGCCCACAAAGCCGTCTGTTACCGTAGCATCACTGTCAATCACCAGACAATTGTTGCTCAACTCATTTAACCACTCATTGTTTTCTCAAGTCGTCCACAGCCAAGATTTTCAAACTGTTGCTATGGGTACGAGAGTCATAGGAACCATTTGATTTGTTTGCAGTTTGTCGTATCTTACAGTTGTTGCATTGCACTACAGCAGTCAAATTGATCCGATTTCATGGATTTGTTTTATCCAACCAAGTATCGTTTTGAGTAGCTAAAGCTTGTGCGGGTTTGCTTTTCTTGAGATGAATTGCTCTGGACAAACTAATTTGAAAGTTTCTTGTTGGAAGTGGTCGCATGTATGTCTTCAGAGGAATTTGGCGTTTTGAACAGCCTCTCTACTTTTTATGATTCCATTATGTATTTTTGGGGCTGTGGGATATGAATTCATTTCTAACAGTCTGTGATGAGGTGGCATGTTTCCTCAAGACAAAATGTTCCCTCAACTAAGTTAAAGTGAACATTTCTTTTTGCTAAAGAAACAAAGATGGTTTTTAGGGGACACAAACACACCTACACCCACACAGAAAATGGTGCTGATTTTTTTTTTTTTTTTGCTCTGTTTATTTTGTAATGCTTGCAAGAACCGGATGCGAGTTGTAAATTAATATGAAGGCAATTTTTTGTTGGTTTGTTTTGTTTTCCTTTTTTACTTTTTAATTTGCCTAACTGTATTAGACATAGTTGCCAGTATGACGTCCGTTTCATGATTTCATGTGGCTGGTTAATCTATAATGTCTTTTAAATGTGCTTAGTGTAGTATTGTCCCTTGTGCGAATTCTCAAACAAAATAAATAAAAAAAATAAACAGAAAAGTGTATTCTTTGTTACATAATTCATATTGGGGAAATTTACGTCAATGGTTCTAGCTTTCTTTCTCGAATAAATGTAATACCAATAAAATTATTAAAAAATTTGCAGTAACATAATTGACAATGTTTCGTTCTTAGGCCATCAGGTAAAACTGTGTCGTGAAAATGAATAGATACTTATATGTTCAGCTTTAACTGGATCATTGCTGTCATGTGAAATGCATTGAAGTCGGTAAGTTGTTTTCTCATATTTCTTTGATGTGGATTCTGAAAGTAATGCATGAAATGGACTATTTTCACCTTTTGTTGTATTCTACACCAATAGGTGGCATACTGAGGACACAAGGGTGGAATCATGAATATAATAAAGTAATTAATAAAAAGTTTTACAGCTAAAAAATGTCTATTACTGAAAATTCAAAAAGGCGGACATGGAGAAGATCCGCCTTGTATGAAAAGTAATTTTCCCAGTGATAATGCCAGATATTTCAGAGGCCCAGTCATATTCCTGTGACACACTACATTTTATGTTCAAGCCATAGCTTTTAGTGATGATACATATTTGAAATGGTTCCGCAGGCCAAATAACATGACCCAGTCAGCGAGATTTTAGCCTGGTTCTCACCAGACCTTTGTGTGTGTGTACGTTTGACATCCCTGCTTTAGGTTACCCTTTTTAAAGACAAGTAGAGGGTTAACATCATTTGTGCCTACTAGCATCCAACTTTTAAATAAGTTAAGTTCAGGCAGGTTAACTTAAATATAGCCTAATTGTACCGGTATATTGGATTTTTATTTGTTTTCTATTGTTTTATTTCAGTCTACTTTGTATGCTTTGTTTGTATTTTAGTCTAGTTTAGTCTTGTCTTTGTATAATGTTGTAATTGTCTTTATGTCCAAGGGTTTATCGTATATTTCCCTTCGGGGCAATAAAGGTGTACACACACACACACACACACACACACACACACACACACACACACACACACACACACACACACACACACAGTCTGTGACAGGTGCTAACCCATCGTCGCTCGCAGATCTTAAATATTACCTCTGTTTCCTGTGTGTTCTTTCAGGTCAATTTGATAAGGTAATACAGTGAAATTGTTAAGGTGATATAGTAATGTTATTCACATGCTGAAAATGAATGGCCATGTTCAAAATCCATACATTTGCACTAGCTAGAGCAATTTGCAATGGAGGAATGGGCCAAAATCTCTCAAGGAACCTGCGGGGTCAACGGACAAACTGCAGACTTTATTGTCAGCTGAGGCACAGAAAGAGAAATGGCCACCAGGGGGCTAATCATTTCTCCCCTTTTTTGTTAGGCCCCTACATGTCCATAATGGTAGGCCTAATTATTGTTGAAATAATCAAGAGTGATGCCTTATTACAGGAGGGTGGTTAATAATTGTGTATTTACTGACCAGGCCGGTAGGTCTAATTGCCAAAACGGCTAAACATATCATGATAACAGGGATCCTAATACGATGCACGTAGAGGCGCAATACAGTATACTGTACTCTGTGATGTGGTACTCAATTCTCTGAATTGTTTGGCTTTTATAAGGATACGAACAATGCACTGCTTCAGCTGATAGAGGCTGGTGGAACAGACTCAACACTTGTGCCCAGAGCCGGCTTTACCATGTAGGCAGACAAGGCAACTGCCAAGGGCCCCATCAAAACTTCCCACTGTGGCCCCCTATGGTTAACCGCACCTTGGAAAAAAAAGATCCCCATGTCTATATTTTTCTTATAGGGCCCCCAAATGGGTAGAACCGTCACTGCTTGAGCCTCAAAGTCAGTCTTTCAAGAGGAAAGCACGGCACTGTAAAGATGGCAGTGCAGGAAATGGCTGATTACATATCAGCTGGGCTGTTTTCTGTATAAACGGCATGATGATTGTTCCCTTCCTGGTTATGCCCACAGAGGGAAGTCCTCAGAAATGCATTTGCAAGACTGCTTTAAAAAGTGGATATGATTGCCATCTTAGCCAGCGTGACAGGAAACTTTGTTTTTCCGCATTCCACAGGAGAAATTCACCAGCCTAATTGAGCCTCTCTGTCCAGTTAGGTTGTTGGTGTTGATATAGTCGGTAGCCTACCAAATCACAAGGGCAGTTGGACATAGAGCGACAGACCTGTCAGTCCACCACAAATCAGACTTGGTCACAAACAAACTGAGAAACGGGACATTATGGCGATGAGGAACTCTGAGCACTACTCCCGCTGGGCCGAGAGGAGATCTACTGTGGTTTATGGTAGGATTTGTTGATTTTATTTATTTTATTTAAGCCTTGTCTTTAAGCAGGAAAGGTCCCATTGAGCCACAATGGCTCTTCTTCTAGGACAGGGGTAGGGAATCTGTTTTGAGGGCTGTTTACGGCCCTTAGGGGCATCTTATTCGGACTCCAATATAATTTTAATGTTATGCAGTTTCACATGAAATATGACATGTTTTGTTAAGAAATCTTAGAAATTAGATTTGCAATATGAAGGTGGGGTCTGTTAGGTGACCACCTTCAATACAGGCCCAAAGTTCAGGGGGAAATCCTTTTTTTGTTCATAGTACAGCCCTTAGAGGACTTGATGTGGCCCTCAAATGAAAGCGGTTCCCCACCCTGGTTCTGGAGTCCCGGCCAGGCATGGCAGGCAGTGACTTAAAAATAAAGAAAAATAATACAAAAACAGGAGTAGGCCTACACAACTAAAGAGACATCGGAGACAAAATACATACTACAAACTACATATCACAGAAAAACGGTGAAGAAGCCTAACTAAACATGCAAAGTACACTAAATACAATTGTGTAGCTCTAGTCTTGCCACCTTGCTTGGGTCTATGTAACAGGCCAACTGACAGAGTGGGGCGTGGAACGTTAGTAAACCTCCCTCCCCAAGCCTCAATACAGTGTGGTAGCGTTGGGCTATCGGATCAGCCCTTTAGCTCAGGCGCTTGTACTGTGCCTCCCATTCCCGAACCGGTGTAGTTGACAAGGTGGCAGGTTTGTGGCCCCAGGGGGGACGAACTGCGCAGGAATACCTTCGTCACACTTACGTTTGAAAACCATTGTTTTGTCTCAGATGGCGCACTTGTGCACTTCAGGCACTATGTTTGAATGCATAACTAGGCTAATACGCCACACACACTAAAACATATGACATGTAGGCTTACAAGTGCGCCATCTGAGACATGGCACACATGTATTTTTCACCTTTAGGCTTTAGGCATTTGGTGGTAGTGAGGAGAACTATTTTAGATACGCAATTTTCTTGGATAAATCATAAATATGAGTTTAGTGGTAATCGTGGAATTCAAATTAACCACTGATCGCATGCCAGTGCAAACATGTTGACCTCACCACCACTTAAAAAAACCTAAGACTTTACCTAAGAAAACTATTCTTGTCTTTATAGCTGTAAGATCGGCCACATTTGGGGCTTGGCGGATGCTGACATTGGGCGCAGAATACAGCTCTTGGGCCCGGACCGACACCTCAAACAGATGCACGCGCGCAGCCAGACACAAGCCCGACGTGGACGATGACAACCTCAACAACTCAGATGTTGGACCCGTCAAACAAACATTCTACGATTCAGTCTGTGAACTCAAGAGCTTGTTTGACGACAAAAATGTTCCAAGTATCATCCATGCCCACAAGACGTTTACTGAGGACGTTATTAGCGCACCCTGGTGTCCGAGGTCAGTGGCCATTCCCCTACTGTGCTTGCATTCTGTAATGTTGTTTTATATAGGCCTAGGCTAATTCCATATAATTTGCTTAATGTAGGCCTTATAAAAGTGTAATAAACCTTTTCCGAGACTTACCCTGAATTTCCCCAGTTGGCAGCCTTCCACACATAGCTAGAATGTCACAATTAAGCCTACCGGTTGTTTGTTACAACAACAAACTGAGTTCTCTGGCGTTTTTTCTGACTGTAGCCTAGTGACCTTCCCAACAGTCATGGGCTAGAGCTATAGGGCCAGGGTTGTTTGCCTTATTGAAGAGCACCCAGCCACGAATGTGTTGTTGTTGTGTGAAAGGCCTAAAGACCTGAAACCCTCTGAGCCCAACACCAAGGGTGCGTCCCAATATGCGACCTTGCGTCCTCCACTTGTGCTTGTGGCATGTTTTGCTGCACGTTTTGCCCCGCCTCCGTGAAGAAAGCAATTCAGTTTCCCCGCGGTCAGCCCAGCCAAACAATTTTAGGGGGACTATTCTTCATTCACCATCCAGTTTGCAAATGAGAAAACAACTTTATAATTGAGCTTTTGCGAAATTTTAAAATATCATGCTGTTGTCAGTGATGTCATCACAACGTATTACTTCCTGGTACGAGGCAAGGTTGCATATTGGAACACACCCCATATCCCTACAGGACATGTCTGCTCAAAGGAAGGGAAATAGCAAGTTGATTGTACACATATGAATTAGTTGTTTCACACTCAATACATTTAAAGTCATGGGTAGTCATGACAGCCATGGGTAATCGGTTAGGGTGTCAGACTTGTATCCCAAAGGTTGCCGTTTTGACTACCGACCTGCCAGGTTGGTCGAGGGAGTAATTAACCAGTGCTCTACCCTATCCTCCTCCATGACTGAGGTACGCTGAGCATGGTACCGTCCCGCCGCACTGCTCCCTTGGGGTGCCATTGGGGGCTGCCCACTTGCACGGGTGAAGCATGAATGCAATTTTGTTGTGGGCAGTGTGCAGTGAACACTTGTGGGCTGTGGAGTGCTGTGTCACAATGACAATGGGAGTTGGTGTTTCCCAGTTCGGCTTTCACTTCACTTTCACTAAAGATAGTTTTCATCAGATAGAGTCAGTAATAGGCTATGCATGATTTGTTAAACTGACCAAAACACGTGACAGCAGGAAGCAGGCTCGAAAAGAGCTTTCACGAGACAAAGCGTATTGCACTTCAGAGGCAATTCCACCTGTTTTCAGATAGTAGCCAGAGCTCAGACGGTGAAGCTTAGAAATTTTACTGGTGCTTTTTGCAATCTTGATACTTTAAATGTACATTGGTTTATTCGCACATCAGTTTATTATAATAGGACATATACAGCTTTGGCAAAAATTGGGAGACCACTTCGAAATTTTCAGTTTTTCTGAGTTTGCTGTGGATAGGTATTAGGGCTGCACGATTATGGAAAAAATCATAATCACGATTATTTGGGTAAAAAATCATAATCACGATTATTAATCACGATTATTTTCTTTGTAATTAGTTTTTTTTTGGTAAAAATTATAACAAAATGAAATATAACCAAGACTGAATTATATACGGGATGAGCAAAATAAAATAAATTGTAATAATTATGTAAAAGGCAATAGTGTGAAACTTAGGTGAACAGATTTCTGGCCAGAAACACCAGTCTGTCAGTATGTTCTGGCTTCAAGGACGCTCTTGAAGGTAGGTCACTTTTGCCACGATTGAATCACGATTAAAATTACAATTTCGATAACACAATTATATCACGATTTTCGATTATTGACGATTAATTGCGCAGCCCTAATAGGTATGTGTTTGAGTAAAACAAACAGTGCTATTATATTCTATAAACTACAGACAACATTTCCTCAGAATTTCGAAAGAAAATATTGTCATTTAGATCATTTATTTGCAGAAAATCTCAATGGTCAAAATAACACATAAGATGCAATGTTTCCAAATCTCAAAAAAGGCAAAGAAAACAAGATGATATTAACTTAAAAACAACATAAAAGTAATGTATGGATTTAGGAAGGGTTCAGAAATCAATAAGCCCGATTTGTAGTCACAGCTTTCATGCGTTTTGGTATGCGTCCATTAGTCCTTCACATTGTTCTTGGATGACTGTATTCCAGGCCTAGTATAAGAATTCAAGCTGCTGAGCTTAGGTTGATGACTCGTGACCATCCAGCTTCCTCTTCATCACATTCCAGAGGTTTTCAAGGGGGTTCGGGTCTGGAGTTTGGGCTGACCATGTCAGGGTATTGATCTGGTGGTCCTGGAATCATGTAATGGTATCAGGTAATGTTGTCTGTAGCTTATAGAATGAAATAGCAATGTTTGTTTTACTCAAACACATACCTATCCATGGAAAACTCAGAAAAACTGAAAATTTTGAAGTGGTCTCTCAATTTTTGCCAGAGCTGTATTATACATATAATATGTCCCTGGTTCTCTGAAGGAGTGGAGAGAGATTGCTCTCCTACAGGTAAAATTCATCCTATGAGTACCATCACAAATACCATTACCATCCCTGCTGAAGGCAAAAAGGCTGGCCTTTCCCGCCATCCTCAGGGGCTATAAAAGGCAGCGCGCACCTGCACACATCCTCTTCCATCAAGATCCCTGAGCTTTCATGAGCGAGAAGGGAGAACTAGAGAGCAGCCTCTCTCCACTCCTTCAGAGAACCGGGGACAAATATACTAGTAGTCTGGCCCCCATTTTCTGTGGAGTGGTGTGAGTGGTATGGATCTCACCGGCCAACCCTCCCCAGAAAACCGCTTATAAGTGCCCCATGTGGTGGCAAAAAGGGGAGGATGCTCGTGACGATGACGTAAACGTCTGCAACAATGGCTCAGGGGTCCGTTTCTCGATTCTTGTCGTTGCTAACCGTCTTAAGACCGCCTTAAGACCGTCTTACGCTTCCATTGGATTTAGTGGTGAGCGTCGCTGTCGGGAGAGAGTTGAATCGCTTGTATGAAGGACTTTGCTAACGACGATAGCAAAGACGCTTTCGAGAAACGAACCCCTGGTCTGCTCTATGTTGTTGTTGAGTAATTGTTGGCGATTGGGTGAGAGCTGTCCAACCATTTGAAACCATAACTGAGTGCAAACTTCCCACTTCCTGCAAGCGTGTCAGATCACACAACCTCCAGACCATGAATACGAAATGAAATGGTAGTATTATGGGATGGTCAGGACCAGGCTAGAAGGGCACAGCCAGTGACCTTCGGACATGTGGCAGACGCCTTGGAGAATGTGGTCCTGACCTCCTCACTGATGTCCGCTCAGCCTTGAATGGGCCACACCCATAGAGCCCACAGCTCTGGATGTGGGAGAAAGAGTTCAACATGGGCCTGGGAAAGCAGGTCCCTCCTCAAGGGTAGCTCCCACGGCTACCATGTAGGGGGGATATCAAAAGATTTGTCTGCGCTCTGGCTTGGAGGGCAGGGTCAGCACAGGTCAACAGATCATCCAAGTAGGCCAGGACTCACACACCCTATTCGCGCAGCGGTGTGAACACACTTGGGCTCAGGGCTAGCGTAGGTATTTCCTATGCGGAGGGCAGATATGAATTTGGAAATGGGCATCCTTCAGATCAACTGAAGTGAACCAATCACAATGATGCACCGTGCGCATAACAATGGCCGGAGTTATCATTTCAAAATGCAACACTTTGAAGAAAGAGTTTGCGCGTCTGAGGTCAAGGGTAGGCCGTAGGCTATTATCCATTTTAGGCACTAGGAAGTATCTGCTGTAGAAACCATCCTTGGCCTCCTAGGGGGAAAAATGCGTATCACTGCATTAGCGAGTAACGCCGTAACGCAGGCAGCTGGTTGTTAAACAGCAAACGGTAACCCCTCCTCACTGAATTCAGTATTCAGGGTGAGTCTGTGCATTTGGCCCATGCGTCAGCGCGTTGGGCCAACAGCGCGTGTCCCCTGCAGGGCTCGGGTTACGAGACAGTTTACGGCCAGTGCTCGTTCAGAGCTAAGATTGCTGAGGGGGTGCCGTTTCCGAATAGGAGGTACGGCGCCGGTAAGTCAGGGAGACAGGGTGGTCCATGACCGCCATTTCTTCCCTATTTGCTCATGGATGCGAGGTTGGGCCATGAGTGTCCCAGGCCAACCACCCACAATGTCACAGCGCGGCCAGCGCTCAGCGCACCACCTGGGCTGAGGGTCTAAAGATCTCTCCCAGAGGCTAGCCGAGAAGCGGTAGCTTGGGGAGCTGTATTCTCCAAGGTTATCGCCCCCATGGAGGGAGGGGTGGGGTGGCTATGAATCGAATACCTCGGCAGTCACCTCCGGGCCTATGAAAAGAATCAGTTGCCGCTAGCGAGACCCAGTCACGTAAGGCCTTATGCACCTCAGGGGATATTCACGGGATTAATTCACGGGATAATGGGACGATCCCCCCCGCCGTGGTGTGATTGAGAATCATCTCAATGACACGGTTCACATGAATCACCTTCGACCGCCTCTCGGATGAGGGATACGCCGATAACACAGAGCACACAACGTGAGAATCTGTATTTACTGTTACAAGCCCACAGCCTCTTGGGCAGGGGCGCCCATGTATCGGGGAAGGTTAGTCGATTAGCTTGGTAGCTAACGTAAGCTGGCCACGCGTGGATAAGACTCACGTCTTCTACGAGACGCCTTACGACCAGCCATTGTGTACACTGTTGAGGGACAGGCTGCGTAAAATGGATCTTTCGCTGTGGGGATGCTCGTGCAAGCTCAACAGCAGTGACAAAGCGAAAACTACGGAGTTAGCCGCAGCTAGCACTGCCTCCGTAAGCTTCACTAGGTATCTCAGGAAGGTAAGTTGATTAGCAGGGTAGCTAACGTAACCTTACCACGAACGGATAAACTTGCCGTTTTCTTCGACGAAAAACCCACAGGGGACAAGTATTTGAATTTGCTAGTTAGGCAAAATACTTGTGTTAGTTCACCCCATGTAGCAAGCACAGTCGGACGATTCTGGCTGAATGTCGGCACTGTTGGCTGAGTGTCAGCTCGGCTGGAACATGGTTATCGTGACTGGGCCAACACTTCTTAGAACACTGGGCCAACGATGAAAATAACTTGTCAGTTCATGCAAAAACTGAGCCAACACTGGGCTGACCCTGAAAATAACTGTCGGCATATGGTAACTGGGCCATTATTGGGCCGAGGACCAAGCCAAAATTGGGCCAACTGTCAGACACTCGCGAAAAAGAAGTGGGACAACAGTGGGCCAGATCAAATTTGCTATGTGGGAGATAACCGAAGGGTATCCAAGTAGTAGCAGCAGACACAGGGGTGTATGTGGTCAAGGCTAAGGACACAGTGAAGTGCCTACTGTTAGCCTCGTGAGGATAGCTAATAGCTAATAAGGATGTGCGCAGGTGAGCGCTGCCTTTTGAGGACGGTGAGAAAGGCCAGCCTATTTGCCTTTGGCAGGGATGGTAATGGTATTCGTGATGGTACTCATAGGATGAGTATCACCCGAAGGAGAGCAGTCGAAGGAGCGACTGAAAGAGAACCATAGTTTCAGTGTAAGACGCAGTGTAGGCTACGCGTCATGCACCTGTGGCATTGAATTGTTTATCCTCCTGAAAGAGACTGGAAAACACCACATGCACACATGTTCTCTCTCTCTCTGTCTCTCTGTCTCTCTCTCTCTCTCTCTCTCTCTCTCTCTCTCTCTCTCTCTCTCACTCACTCACTCACTCACTCACTCACTCACACACATACACACACACACACCCGCCCGCGCTCGCGCACTGAGAGAGAGAGAGAGAGAGAGAGAGAGAGAGAGAGAGAGGGAGAGAGGGAGAGAGAGAGATGTGCAGAAAATAAAACATTGACGACAGACTCACAAAATTAAGAATCTTGGGTGCTCTTTTTATCCAATGCATAGCCTATTACTAGAGTACACCCGCCTGATTCAGACGGAGACTGCAGGTGGCCTTGCTGTTAGGGTAATTTCAGTCACATGCGTCTATTCATGGCTTGAGGACCAGCGCCTAGACATTTGTGCGTCGCCAAGTGGACGTACCAGGACGACTGTTGACTGTTCACAATTCGGTCATAGCCTATTTTGTTTATGAATGAGGGATATGATTTGTCTGCCGTGCTCAAATGGGAGTCTTCAAAACAATGGATATTTGCGCGGATTTTGAACAATACATCGGGATTTTTTAAAATGTGTTTATATTGGGTAAATTTACATTAGGCTATCTTCAAGTGTCAACTCTGAGCATGTCTCCATCGCTTTCGTGTTTTGCTTTTTCGATATGGGACGTCATTCTTTCGAGACATTGAATGTTTTTTTTGTCTTTTCAAGGAAGTGGGGTTTAGAGACTGTGAAGTTTGCAATTCGCATGGAGCCTACGTGGCGCACTACGCCGAAGGATGGATTGATATTGTAAAACAAGATTATATAGGCTATCTAAAGACGCCTGTCCTGCAAATCTCCGATAGCCACATGGCATGGAACGACACACACAGAGGGTTTTGGTCCTGACAAGTGTGTACTCTATGTTGTGATGCTTCTCTTTTCTATTGTAAGTAATGCCGTTCTGTATATTGCTTGGATTTGTTCGTCTGTAGAATGGCTCGCTTTGGAGATGATCTACCAACCCGTTATGGAGGCGGCGGTCCGCCGGGCGCTGGACGAGGGGGCGCCCGGGCAGGGGGTCCTTCAGGTGGCCAGAGGATGTACAAACAGTCGATGGCTCAAAGAGCCAGAACAATGGCTTTGTACAATCCAAAACAGACAAAACGGAATTGCTTTACTGTCAATCGGTCCTTGTTCATTTTCAGCGAGGACAATGCGATACGGAAGTATGCCAAGAGAATAACCGAATGGCCATATCCTTTCCGTTGATAAAAAAAAAATGACAACGCCAGAAAACAGGTCGCAATTGTGTTTGAATGGAAGATTTGTTTGAAAGCAACATCTCTTTCACATCTACTTCCCCAAGCCCCAGTGATTTCTATTGCCCTCTATGCTACAGGCATTGTGGAAATATATGTGGAGATTTCCATTCATCCAGGTGTGCGTGTGTGCGTGCTTGTGTGAGAAAGTGTGTGTGTGTGTGTGTGTGTGTGTGTGTGTGTGTGTGTGTGTGTGTGTGTGTGAGAGAGAGAGAGAGAGAGAGAGAGAGAGAAGAGAGAGAGAGGAGAGAGAGAGAGAGAGAGAGAGAGAGAGAGAGAGAGAGAGAGAGAGAGAGAGAGAGAGAGAGAGAGAGAGATGATGATGATGATTATGCCGATGATGATGCCATTGTATTCTGACTAGTGTGACAAACAGTGTTGGGAGTAACGCATTACAAAAGTAATTAATTACTGTAATGCATTACTTTTTGCTGTAAGCGAACAAAATACTGTAATATATACTAGTTACAAGGCTAACTTAAGTTACAATACATTTAAGGTAACCTGGATTTCTTTGGTGTTCAGAAAGAAGCTCTTCCTGAACCAGCTACTTTTTAGTCTGCATGCTGCCGAAACACCTCATGGATGGGAGGTTAAAGAGTCATGACTCATGAGCTTAATTTACTCTGTAAAATTCCAGATCCATATTTAGTTTTGCAAGAGTAACTCAAGTAATGCAGAAGTAGTGTAGCCTAATGCCTCACATTTTTAAATAAAGTAATATTTTTAATGTAAGAGATTACTTTGAAAAGGTGGCAACATGTTATCAGTTATCCATTACAGGTTTTGAGCAGGTTGCCCCATGGTGGCAACCCATCTTCTAAAGCAACCATTAGGTCCCATAAACACCCTGACACTCACCCTTACAGTCAGGAGTATGTTGTGTTTTTAAAATGCATAAAACGATTGATTAAGGGTGTTAATCGATACATTTTCCGGCTACCAAGTTAACCAAATCTTATATTTCACTTTTAAAAGTAGACTTTTATCTTTGCTGCATATCTATCAGTGCATTAATGGTAGATGGTTTATGGTTCATGGCTAGCTGCTTAATGTCGAGATTCATTATGTGATTGGCAACACTTGGAGGAAAACACCATTTTCTTTTTTTTCTGAAAACATGCCACAATCTGTCATTCAAATTGTGAAACACGTGACAGACTGATAGAGTAATCTGACTTAAGCAATTTGAATGTGCAACCCTCTTAAACCCTGTTTCTTTGAAGATTTTCAAATGTACTAATTGCACCTTTTGTGCTTGCATCTTTAGAAATCTTATTGGGGTTCAAGAGCGCTCTCCGTGGTACTGAAATAGTCTACGCAGGATTTCTAACAGACAAGTGGCTATGTCATGGAAACAATGGAGCCAACTTCAGTTACCAATTTTTATAGGCCTGTTATTCCTGAACACCCCACGACATGCATAGAGAGATTTTGATGCTATGTCTGTATGAGAGGGGAGCAGGGGTGTCAAAAGTTAAAATAAATGTGTGGTGTAAGTACAGCACTAGCGCATGATAGGGACTATTACATGGGCCTACAGTAGGAGTTATGCCATTTACTCCATTGTACCTCATGGGATGGATAGACTGTGTTGCTAGTGATAGTGTTGTTAACTGATAATGTATGCCACTGTAATGCTGCGCTCCACTGGAAGTGAGAAAGCATGCATGTGGGTAAGAAAGGGACGGAGAGATTACTGAATTAAGTTGACAGCCATGTGGAAATGAAGGGCATGCAATCTGTTCTTTAAGCCGTGAGCGGTGTGGTGAACAGCCCCCACCCCCTTTTTTTTTTTTACACTTATACTTCGAAGACATTACCAAGCTAGGGAGAGAGACTAAATATGTGAGAAAGGGAGTGAGAGCAAGGGCCATGTGCCATTGTTAGCAGTACGTAGGTCATTGCACTGGCTACCAGTTAGATTTAGAATTGAGTTAAAAAAATCTGATGGTTTATTAGTGACTAAATGGCTTATGCCCTAAATATATTGTAAATATGCAATATCATCCTAATAGATGTCTTTGGTCTTCAGAATCTCGTCTACTGGTTGTGCATAGGGTCATCTTGACAGGGTGAAATGACATTTAGTCATGCTGAAAAATGCTGGAACTAGCTTCATGTTGAAATTAGAACTGCACCAACAATATCCTGTTTTAAAAAGAAATTAAAAACACCTTTACTCCCATCTGCGTTTGGTGACAGTTAGTTAATTATCTACTATCTATGATAAGATATAGTTTTTATTCTTCTCTTTTCTCTTTCTTTAATATTTAGCACATTGAATGATATTATGTATGAGAATATGCTTAGTAAGTCATTTTGATTGATCATTTCCAGGAGCAGCCTCCAATATGGACCCTTTTCATGAGGTCAGACGCCTTCAAACAGTCAATATTTCAATGCACTAAAACAAGCCCATGCGTCGGCATTAACAATTGCATATACAGTAGATCCCTTTTTCATGTGAGGAAATGATACCACTGTTCTATGTTCCCAAACAAAGTTTAATGGCACAACGTTTCTGGCCCTAAGTCCTTCATAAAGTGCCACAGACAACAGACGTAGCATGTGGTATAAATATAGTACAAAGTGGGAGCCAGAAAGAAATATACATATACAAAGTGGGAGCCAGAGGGCCCCCTTACCAAAACCTTAACAATCGGCGACAATAGAGCTGAACAATATTTTACAATGGTTTACATCAGAAGTCAACATAAACATGCATATCTATTCATCAGTAAGTTTTTAACAGATCATCAGTCTCATGGCCTGAACATTGGAAAATGATTAAATACCATAAAACACACAGCCCTTACAGGTAGTCAATATAACATACATAATCATGAGCTTAATTATCACATCCCACAAACAATACTGTACACTTGTCCAGTACAGTTGGTATGAGGAAACATGAGGCGGAGGGTCTAACGCACTATTATATTTAAGGTAAAAAAAAGTTTCCTTGTCTCGGACTCTCCACTACTGCTACTGATACAGTATGCTGATGTGGAAAGGTTAAGTGTTTACCTTTTGAGTTTGAATATTAAAAATATGTATTATATATTTCTTGAAATTTAAAATAGCAGACATGGAGAGAGGATGCCCCTTTTCTTGTTGAAGTACAATTTTCCCAGTCATCATGAATACTTAGAATTTCACGGTGGTGGTAAGTATTTGTGAAAAAGGTAACAGTTGTGAATGGGCAGCGTAAATTCTGGAAATGAACTACTAAAATATTACACAGTGCACCATTTATGGGTGCCAATAATGTCTTTCTTTACCCTTCCTTGACTGTCCCACTCCATTCGAGTATCTAATCCTGGCTACCATCATTGCCAACTGTGTGGTGTTGGCTCTGGAGCAGCACCTCCCTGCTGGAGACAAGACCCCCATGTCAGAGCGCCTGGTGAGTACTGTATGAATGAATGAATGAATGAATGAATGAATGAATGAATGAATGAATGAAAACCTTCATGCCCCGAAGGGAATTTGTCTTGTGTTTTGGGAGCCATACAATAAACACTTGGACATACAGGCAATTACAACAGCAGACAAATACAAGACTAAAAACTTACAAAACATATGAGCAGATAAAAAAAAATACTGACAATAATAATTAAAACAAATCCTACATTTATTTAGTATGCTTGCGGGCAAGCCGAGGCCGAAGGAAAGCATACTAATTGTTCTCCAACAGTTTATTCTTCTTAGTCTACATTTTTCCATTTCACCTCGGGCCTATGGGATTCGCCATTCGAATGTACACCGGCTTTGAATCATCACAGCGTTCAACATAGAGACATGGTTCAAACGCCAAAACGACCGACTCAAAAAGGGCTCTGGATGTCGCATTTGTTACTGGCCTACCCCCTTTCAATCGTTCACCAGACTCAGTTTTCCAACATTTTCCCTCTGTTTTTTCCCCTCATTGAAATGAATGGTAGAATGTTCAGAATGATTATGTCACAAGCCCTGGCAGTTAGAGTGAGGGGTGACCTGTCCTCGGTTTTTAAATAAAATAAAGAGACTCCTAAAAATTAACATAGGCCTACTCCAAATATTTTCCCAAAAGGTAGCGCTGTTTGCTAGTTGTCTGCTGATGTTTCATAACCTTTTGGATGTTTTTTGGGAATGAATAAAAATGTTTTTGTGAACAAACAGCTGCCCCGGCCCCATTACAATGACCAGGATCTTGGAAAAGGCTGAAGAAGAAAAAAAAAAACCTCAGTCACTGACAAGTCCAGGGTAGTATGAGCATTACAACTGCATGTTGAAATTGACTGAAGTTATCCTTTCGGATCATTATCCAATTCTTAAAAATGTTTGCGAGAGAGCAGTTTTAAAATCCCTATGAGGTGACCCCATTCATTTACAAAAAGAGTGTGTGAACAGGTCAGTGCATAGGCCTGAAGATGTCCGTTTTTCAACTGAACCATTTGGCCTAGAAAAGCGATCTCAGCTTTGAAATGGAGAGCAGGGTTGTGACATTTACATGTGTCAATATCATATGGCAACTTCTAAAACTTTTGGAGATATGACCGTGTAAAAATAAGGCTGCACACATATCATTCAGCTATTGACTGCCAATCTGTCACCTTAAGAAATTTTGGAAACGCTTTATAATAAGGTTCTTCTAATGAGCATTTATAGTCACTACTAGTAAGCGGGTAGTAATACCCTTACAATAACATGCTTATTAACGTTGTTAACATGCTTATTAACGTTGTAAACATCTGATGAGTAACTTTATTTGAGTAAAAGCACGAAAATCGGTACACATGGCAGCCATCTGGAAAATGTATGGCTTTTTTTCCGACGCCTCCATATCTAGTATTAGTCAGCATATCAAGATGGATATGTGCACCGATTTAAATAATGAGACTAAAAAAATATACCACTATTAACACATAATAAGAAGCTTATAAGATGTTAACACATTTAATAAGCATGTTATTGGGCACTTGTAAGGGTATAACTACCTGCTTACTAGTGACAATAAACGCTCATTAGAAGAACCTTATTATAAAGCGTTACCGAATTTTTATTCATACACACACATGCAGCCTTGTAGAACTTTAGAACTCTGCTGTCACCTGGGTAACAGTGGCATGCTGCTGTGGCCCCTGTTGGTCTGTCAGAGGGTTGCACGTTCAATTTCCACCCTTACGTCTTCCTACCCACCCATTGCTGAAAGGCACCTGAAGCATCCCATGCATGCACACGCGCGTGCACACATGCACACATGCACACATGCACACATGCACACATGCACACACGCACACACGCACACACGCACACACACACACACACACACACACACCTCTCTCTCTCTCTCTCTCTCTCTCTCTCTCACACACACACACACACACTCACACACACACACACACACACACACACACACACACACACACACACACACACACACACACACACACACACACACACACACACACAGATCGCTCTTTCTTGCTTGTGTCTGAATGCATAAGCCCCAAACATACTAATATAATTTTCTCTGCGTAAAATGCAGTCTAGTTATATTAAAGTTAATATGTCTGAACTTAACTTCATGCCTCTATAAACAAAGAATGTTAACCCTCTATTTGTCTTTAAAAAGGGTAACCTGTATCTGAGTCCTGACGGGAAGTGGGAGTATTGAAAGAAAAGGGGGTGGGATGGATCATGTAATATGTTTAAGGACAAGTTTGTAGTGTGCTCATCAGAAATGTGCCCGACTGTTTTAACTTCTGTTCCAGTTATTTCAAAACCTAAATGTGTGATTTTTTTCACCATGTGTCTGTTTTTAACACAAAGAACCCTCTCCCAATACTGAATGGCAAAGGTCACCACACTGTTTGAAAGTTAGATGAAACAATCTTAAAATCACTATATCAACCTTGCTACGCAGTACGATAACTATTACATGACCAAAGGTGTCAAAAGTAAAAGTACATTTTTGGAGTAAGTACAACACTTGTGTGTGATATTAAATAGCAGATACATTTAGGCCTACTCCATTTTACCTACAGCAATGGGATACTGTATATAGATTGTGTTGTTATTGAAAAACACTAAAAACTCAGCTGATGCAGTCAGCTGGTTGTAATACAAGTACACAGGTCTACTGGTTATTACTCAGATAAGTTTCCTGTGTTGGAAGGAAACTGTTTCTATTTTAAACTTTTGACACCTCTGTACAGGACATGTCTTTCCAAGTGGATGTGGTCAGTTACATTAAGCAGAGTTGCTGTACTGATCTTATTTGTAACTTGTACTCCAATATTCTGATAGGGTGATGACAAGCTGCGTGCTGTTGACTGTTCCTCTGAGTAAAGAATGGGCATTCATAACCAATCAATTGTTTTTGAGCATTTCATGGATGAGTGGTAATGCTGTAGCAATTCTACTCTTACTTACCCAAAACAGTGACAGACAGGGACTGAGGTTGCTAATTAGCAGACAGGGACTGAGGTTGCTAATTAGCTATCTAGCTATAAACCTTCCATGTACTCACATCTGCAAGTTGTGTCATGGCTCTGCCATGTCATGTTTGTAACAATGTGCACTGCATTGTCCCTGCCAAATAAACTACAAATAAAATAAAAACATAAGGACCACCCCACTCTACCCTTCCTCCTCCCTCTCTTTTCAGGACTGGATCAAAGCCAGGACAGCGTGGTAGTTCTGCAGAGGCTGACTGACTAAGAGCATGTGTTAGCTTGACTTCTCTCTGTGGTAGAACTGTGCTAGTGAGCCAAGTCACCCGCCAAGTCTGTGTTGTGGTGCCACCCCACTAGTCCCGCAGAGATGGAGGAGGAAGGGTAGGGTGGGGTGGCACTTGAGTCTGTCACTGTTTGGGCTACCCACTCCACTCCCTTTAAAGAATGATATACATGTAAAACAGGTAATCTACTCGTAAATTCTTTTTTTTTCCCTAATCTAGATCAAATTTATGTATTTCTTCAATCAACCTAAGGTAAAAATTTGTTCAGCTACATCACAAGTAATTTCAAGTATGGCAGTGGTAAATGTTGAAATGGAAAAGATGAAATGAAAATGAAAAAGATAAGATGATTAATAAGATAAATGAAAAAGATAACGTGTGAATGGGCAGCATAAATTCCGGAAATAATTAGAAATACATAGTTCTTCTTGTACAACTTAGCAATATGTCCATTTTTAATTAGCGACATGAAAAAAACGTCAGTCCCAGCAGTTCATAGCACACTTCCTGTATGGAAAAGTATCCCCAGCCCTGCAAGTCGTGTGTGTGTGTGTGTGTGTGTGTGTGTGTGTGTGTGTGTGTGTGTGTGTGTGTGTGTGTGTGTGTGTGTGTGTGTGTGTGTGTGTGTGTGTGTGTGTGTGTGTGTGTGTGTGTGTGTGTGTCTTCCTCTTCTTGGGTGATGTCCCTGTTTTGTGCTCCACACTATATGCATCTCTCTCTCTCTCTCTCTCTCTCTCTCTCTCTCTCTCTCTCTCTCTCTCTCTCTCTCTCTCTCTCTCTCTCTCTCTCTCTCTCTCTCTCTCTCTCTCTCTCTCTCTCTCTCTCTCCTTGTCTTGTCCTTTTCATCTTGGGAGATCTATCTATATTCATTGACCCATGTTGCGTGAGTGTGTGTGTGTGTGTGTCATAGAAGAGTGAAAAGGGACCATCTCTTATGCTTGTCCATCTCTGCACTCTGTGGACTGTCATTGGGACCTTTCATGCTTCAGTAGTCTCTCTTTTTCCTTACAACAAAGGAAAACTCACCCATATTTCCCCTCTCCTCTCCTCTCCTCTTCTATCCATCCCGCTATAGGATGACACAGAGCCCTACTTCATTGGCATCTTCTGTTTCGAGGCCGGGATCAAGATCATGGCCTTGGGCTTCGTCTTCCACAAAGGCTCCTATCTCCGCAATGGCTGGAACGTAATGGACTTTGTGGTCGTGCTCACAGGGTGAGTGTGTATGCGTGTGTGTTTGTGTGTGTGTGTGTGTGTGTGTGTGTGTGTGTGTGTGTGTGTGTGTGTGTGTGTGTGTGTGTGTGTGTGTGTGTGTGTGTGTGTGTGTGTGTGTGTGTGTGCGCGCGCGCGTGTGTGTGCGCGCGTGTGTGTGCGTGCGCACGCGTGTTCTTACGTGTGTGTGTGCACGCGTGTTCTTACGTGTGTGTGTGTGTGTGGCTCACGCAAAACCTACTTGTTGTTTTTCCAAGTAAATACTCCTGTCAGCTCTTATGCTTATTAGTTGGGGACAGCCAGGGCGACCGTGGAGGATTTGGGAACATGCAGGCGGTGTCAAAAGATATATGCTAGCTACTGTACAATATGCTTTAGCTTTAGGTATATTTTACAGCCCACTCAGGTCAGCAAAGAATAATCATCCCTTTTCAACTATTTCAATGGTGGTTTGAATGGGCTGCCCAGACGGCCACTGCACAAGCCCTGCACCGTGGGACAAAAAGGCTACTCTGTCTACATCATGTAGACATGCTCTTATGCTATTAACTGTCAAAAGATGTATGCTAGCTAGCTACTGTACATCCACTTAACCAGTTTAACCAGTATGCACTATTAGTCATAGGCCATGGGTGGGGAACCTATAGCCGTGATGCAGTCTTATCCAGCTCCTGATATAATTTCAATGTTCAGTTTCAATACAGTTTCACATGAAATATGACATGTTTTGTAAAACAATCTTAGCAATTTCCTCTGCAATACAGTTAAGTTAGCCTACATTTTCAGAGGACCTCATGAAGGTGGGGTCTTTTGAAGATGTAGCCGCCTTCAATATAGGCCTAAAGTGCAGGGGGAAATCCTGGTTTGTGTTCATAGTACAGCCCTTTATAAAATTGGAAGTGACCCCTCGAATGAAAAAGGTTCCCCGCTTCTGCCATAGGCCTTAGGTATGTAGTGAGCAGTATGATACAAAATTAATTATCATAATGATCACCGCAGTACCATTGTATCATTCACGCTTGGCAGTACTGCAAGAAAGACCTTTTAATACCATCTTTCTTTTTTTCATTTTTGCTCTTTTGCTTAGGATGGGCCAACATGTGTTGAGACATTTCCCTTGCTGCTATTTGTATTTTCAGATAGCACATCACAGATTGTGTGTGCGTGCGCGCGCGTGCGTGTGTGCTCGTGTGCGCATGTGTGTGAAGAACAAGGAAGATCACAATTTATGGGCAGCTACATGCTGTTTGAAGGCCCAGGCACTGTGAGAAGGACGGACTGAATTTATTAAATCATGGGGGCCATTCTGCAGAGTGAACAAACCCCATAAATCAGCTGCAGCATGAAGACCAATGGTCTGCCATCTCAGTAATGAAAATGGGAGAGAGAGAGAGAGAGAGAGAGAGAGAGAGAGAGAGAGAGAGAGAGAGAGAGAGAGAGAGAGAGAGAGAGAGAATGAAAGTGTGAAAGAGAGCCAAGGAATGACGGAAAAAAGTAAAAAGAAGGGACATGGACTTAGACTTAGCAGGATTGATTGTACTGTGTCCAGCTGTGCAAACAAAAGTGTTGAGAATCACAGCAGTGCCAGAAACTGGCTAGAGAGAAGACAAGTGGTCCAGAGAGGCAATCATTTCCTTTGGTTAGATAACAAAGCCATTGTCCTGGTAAAACCATGCAGCCTGATGATGGAATGAAATTGCCACCACTGGGGTGTGTGTGTGTGTGTGTGTGTGTGTGTGTGTGTGTGTGTGTGTGTGTGTGTGTGTGTGTGTGTGTGTGTGTGTGTGTGTGTGTGTGTGTGTGTGTGTGTGTGTGTGTGTGTGTGTGTGTGTGTGTGTGTGTGTGCCTGTGTGCCTGTGTGCCTGTGTTTACATGTCCGAATGAGCGTTGATGTGGATCAGTGGAGCTTGGTCACCTGGGATACTGATGTCTTGCGTTGTCTGGGCAACAGCTCATGTCTTATCCTCGGCTGACCCAACAGAGTCAGGTTAATGTTCACATTTATCAAGGTCTATGTGGACTTTCCTCTCACACCTGCCCTCTTCTCTCTCATGCCCATGCCATGACCCTCTTCTTATGTGTACTGAATGTGCTGCATACCAACAGCACTATGAGGTTTGCGTGTGTGCGTGCAGTAGGGAATACTCACCCAATTTAAGATTACGAGAGCTAAAAATTCCCCCATGAACAGAGCAGACAACATGACAAGGATGCCATATCAAACATGACAAGGTGGAGTTGGGGAGGTGGTGGGTTGCGAAGAAGCGAGCAGCCAAGAGTTGGAAATAAAACAGAGAACTTTTAAAGGGGCATTCCACCGGTGAAGACATGAATATGTATTGAAAGTGGGTCATATATCTAGTACAGTAATATCATACATTTCTAATTTGGTGCCTTCTTGGCCGAGAAAAGGCAGAAAATGACTTTTTAGTGCTTGTGGATTTGTGACAACAATCCCCATAATGCATTGCAATGTTCAAGTTCCACAGGCCACACCAGGCAGCTCTGCCAGTGACTTACTGGAGCCTCAATGCCAGTGATTTCAAAAGCACTGGCACACTGATCTGTGATAGGTCTGTTCGCGCATTAGGTCCAACCCCCTATGGGTGGGGTTGAAAGAGTGGGAAAAAGGCTTGTAGTCTCAACAGAAATCCACCTCTCTTACACTTCCTCCTACAATGATGCAAAATGACGATTTTTACATCATTGTAGGAGGAAGTGTTAAGAGGTTAATATGGATTTCTCCTGTCTCAGGGGGAATTGAGAGAGTGTTGCATGACCATTAAAAAGTATGACTGGGTGTCTAGCAATGGAAAGCCTAATGCAAATGGGTGGAGTGTTCCTTTAAAAGGCACCAAATTTGAAACAGACCAACGAGGAGCAAGGAGAGTTTGAAACAGACCAATGAGGAGCAAGGGGAGTTGATTAGCTGATCTAGAACACCTGAGACAAATAATAAGCAGTTACTATCAGAGCCACATTATGAGTAACAAAATAATTACTTAAGTACTCTATTCATAATAGTATTGCCATTACCGTCACTCAGGAAGTATTGTGACGCGTTACAATTTGATGAATTCCGACGCCAGTCCTCTTTTTCAATGTGCTGACAATTTTTCCCATTTTATATATGATTTGTCCAAAGTAATTTAGAAAATGACAGAGAGAGTTAAAGGGCAATTCCTGTCAATTTCAATGTGCTGTTGTATTGCTCACACTACCCGGGACTTGTCAGTACCCGGTGACGCCGCAGTTTTTGGCTCAGCCCTTTCCGAGATATGAGCCATTGTAATGGAGGCAACTTTTGTTTACATTTCAACATTTTTTATTTATTCCCAAAAACATCCAAAAGGTTGTGAAACATCAGCAGACAGCTAGCAAACAGTGATACCTTTTGGGAAAATATTGGGAGTATGCCTATGTTCATTTTTAAAAAAATGTAAACAAGAGTTGCCCCCATAATGAATAGCTCATATCTCGGAAAGGGCTGAACCAAAAACTGCGGCTTCTCCACCTACTGTCAAGTTAAGGGTAGCGTGAGCAATACAACAGCACATT
This sequence comes from Engraulis encrasicolus, assembly GCF_034702125.1. Lineage (NCBI taxonomy): Eukaryota > Metazoa > Chordata > Actinopteri > Clupeiformes > Engraulidae > Engraulis > Engraulis encrasicolus. The sequence goes on from NC_085867.1 coordinate 56,492,505, forward strand.
GAAATGGACAGGAGTTGCCTATACAATGATATCACGTAAAATTCAGTTCTTTTTTTATTGATTAAAAAAAAAGAAACAACAAACACACCAAAACAAAGACAGCAAACAAGGAACGAAACACACAAAAAGGAGAAAAAAAACCCAAACAAACAAAAAACAAAGTTTTTCACAAACATCAAGAACAACGACACCGACCTCCACTCCCTCTAAATAATTCAAAAATGCCCCCCAAATCCGCTTGAACACCTCCTCCCTCCCCCCAACACTGACGGTGACCCGCTCATACCCGGCAATTTTTTACATTAATTCAGTCCATTCCTTAAATGAACAGGATGCAGATGCTTTCCGGTGTCTCAGAATAATGCGGGGTCATTTCACGTGAAATCAGACACTTTGGGACCTGACCGACACAGATTTCAATCATACTTGCTGTGCCTGTTTAGTAGCAGTGTAGCACCCCAGAACAGCATTTGTGTGAATCTGACACCAATGGGAGAAACAGACTAGCAAAGGTTTACATATGATGGCAGGACACTATACATTCAGCCTTTATTATATCAGTCAGTGTAAGTCACAAAAAGATGCCTGAGGTGTTGTTTGAAAGCTCTTTTCTGGCTTTACACACACAGCATGGAATACAACAAACTTCAGAAGATGAATTATGATGCATTAAAATTTTTAAAATTGAATATAAAAAAACTCATATTTTAAAATGTCTGGTTTCTTTGTATAGTCTGTTTCTCCTTTAATATTGGTGTCAGATTCACACAAATGCAGTTCTTGGGTGCTACCTTGCTATTAAACAAGCACAGCAAGTATGATTGAAATCTGTGCCGGTCAGGTCCCAAAGTAATAATAATAATAATAATAATTGTATTTGTATAGCACTGTGTCATACAAGGCATGTAACTCAAAGTGCTTAACAAATGAAAAAAAAAAACATTTTTAGAGATAGATTTAAAAGGAGAGGTATAGAGGAGAGGCAGAAAAAGCAGGAAGGCAGAGGAAGAAGAGATAGACAGAGAATGTAGAGTCATAAGGTCAACGTAGGATAGGACCAGGATTCTTAGATGTGTAAGGTCCATAGTGGCTGGGCCTATCATAAGTCATAGATAGTCACACAGAGATTGGGCGCTCAGGTGCGGCCCCTGGTGGCATCAGGGGTGAGGAAAAACTCCCTTTCGCTTGATTCTTAGTTTGTAAGGGGGAAAAAAGCTCAGTGAAGTCTGAGAAAAAAAGACCCCCTATAGTCAGGAAGAAACCTCAGGCAGAGACCAGCGGCCACCTAGGGGAGCCCCCTGCCAGGGCTGGTTGCGAGTAGTAAGGGCGCTGCGGCAGCTGGGACACTATGACGCCTTGGCAGCTAGGAGTTGGCAAGGATGAAGAGGTGGGTCTTCAGCTGCTTCTTAAAGGAGTCGACGGAGGTGGCTGATCGGATCTCGATGGGGGGTGGAGGGCGTTCCATCTCTTGGCGCATAGCAGGCAAATGCGGCGTCGCCGATCTTCTTCTGCGGGGGGTGGGGGCAGCTTGGCATCAGTGGACCTGAGAGCTCGAGCAGGGGCATAAAAAGAGAGCATGTCTGAGATATAGCTAGGGGCAAGTCCATTTAATGCTTTAAATACTGTGAGCAGAATCTTAAAGTCGATTTCTGTATGAGACAGGTAACCAGTGCAGGTCTGCCAAGACAGGAGAGATGTGCTCTCTCATTCTGGTTCTTGTTAGGATTCTTGCCGCAGAATTTTGAATGAGTTGCAATTTGTCAATTAATTTTTTGGGAGACCAGAGAAGAGAGCATTGCAGTAGTCTATTCCTACTGGTGACAAAGGCATTGAATAAGTTTTCTCAGCGTCTTGTTGGGGGGCCAAGCCGCGCAGATTTGTTAACATTTCTAAGATGGAAAAAAGCAGATTTTGTTATCTTGTTGATGTGAGGCTCAAAGCTCAAATCCGAGTCTATGACCACACCTAGGCTAGTAACCTTATCTTTAATGTGTATGCTTAGGTCACCTAGGCTTGAGTGGAGTTTTGCACGTTTTTCCTTAGGCCCAATGAGCAACACTTCAGTTTTATCCTCTTTTAATTTTAGGAAGTTACTGTTCATCCAATCTGTGATGGCAGACATGCATTTAGTCAAGGCATGAATGGCAGTGGTTTGGCTAGGCTCGACAGAGATATATAGTTGAGTGTCATCGGCATAGCTATGAAAATCAACATTGTGCTCTCTGATGATGGAGCCCAGGGGCAACATATAGAGAGAGAAGAGGAGAGGGCCCAAGCAACTACCCTGAGCAACTCCAAAAGGCACATCATACTTGTTGGAGACGTGTTCTCCGATGGTGACAAAAAACTGCCTTCCTGTAATATATGTTTTGAACCACTCTAAGACGTGACCGGACAAGCCTACCCAAGTTTCAAAGCGGTCAATTAGTATGTTGTGGTCTATCGTGTCAAAGGCGGCACTGAGGTCGAGGAGGATAAGTGCTGAAACTTTGTTTGCGGCAGTGCTGAGCCTAAGATCACTTATTATTTTGGTTAGTGCTGTTTCGGTGCTATGGTTGGCTCTAAAGCCTGATTGGAATTTTTCCAAGATATCATTCCCAGCCAGATGTTGATTAAGCTGTTTAAATACGACGTTTTCTAGTACCTTGCTTATAAAGGGGAGGTTTGATATAGGTCTGTAGTTGTTTAAAGAATTCTGATCTAAATTTGTCTTTTTTAGGAGTGGCTTTACCATGGCTGTTTTGAATGAGCTTGGAAAAATGCCTGTAAGCATAGAGGTGTTAACAATTTGCAGTAAAGGTGCTGCTAAGCAATCAAGTATGTTTTTTAGCAGATGTGTGGGGATCGCGTCAAGGCTGCAGGTAGACTGCTTACTTTCCCTGACTATTTTACAGAGGTCGTCCTCTGTAATTGGACAAAACTTTTGGAAGCTCTCAGGTCTCCTAGGGGGGTTTAACCCTCCCCTCGGTGTATCGCCTGAGTGGGCGACAGAGATTGCTGCGTTTTCACCTTGGATGCCTTCTCTAATGTCGGCAATCTTTTTATTAAAAAATCTAGCAAATTCCTCGCACTTGGCATGTGATGCTGCATTTAGGTTGTTATTGCTATGTGTTGGATTAAGCAGGTGGTCAATAGTGGAAAAAAGAACTTTCGCATTATGCTGGTTGTCTGTTATGATTTTGGAAAAATATGCTTTTCTCTCTGAGCGTACCGCATTATTGTAGGAGGAGATCTCATCCCTAAGGGATTGTCTATGGACTTCTAATTTTAGTTTTCCTCCAAAGACGCTCGGTTACTCTGCATTTTCTTTTTAAGGCTCTAAGTGAGTCATTCATCCAAGGTGAATACCTAGCTCTGGTCCTTGTCGTCGTTCTAATTGGAGCTATGTTATCTAGAATTCCTCTTAAGTTGTTGTTGAAGCTATCAACCATTTCATCAGGTGTGCAGTGACCATTTAGTAGGTCACCCGATTTGATGAGGTCTGAAATCTTAAGCTCAGCAGAGGCATTAATGCGTCGTCTGTGAATGACATTGTTGGGTGTGCTAATTTGTGTTGAAATGTCAAAATCAAAAAACACACAGTGGTGGTCGGAGAGGCCGACGTCCGTGACCGATATATTGTTGATATCAAGCGCATGTGAAATAACAAGGTCAAGTGTGTTGCCTTTCCGATGGGTAGGCTGTTCAGTGACATTCTGGACGAGACCGAATCCATTTAATGTGTCTAAGAAAGACTTGGCTATTGCGTCCATCTGATTTATTTACGTGGATATTAAAGTCGCCAGCAATTATTGCTTTAATCATAGTTAGTAAGTACGTCTGACATGAAGGTGGAGAAATCAGATAGAAATGACGAAGAGAATTTCGGTGGACGGTACAGAACAATAAATAATCAGTTTGAGGTTTGCTTGGACCCTCATTGCCATGTATTCAAATGAAGAGAAAGAGCCCAGATTCATCTTAGTACAATTAAATTTGTTGGAGAAAAGTATGGCTACGCCTCCGCCTCGTTTATTTGGTCTCGGGGCGTGAAGGAATTTGTAATCGGAAGGGCAAGCCTCAATAAAAGTAGCCGCCCCGTCGTCTTTAAGCCATGTTTCGGTAAGAAGCATGAAGCTTATGTTTTTGTCCGAGACCAGCTGGTTTACTACGAAGCTTTTTGTTGGTCAAGGACTGCACGTTAAGTAATGCAGCATTAACATTCAAAGTAGTAGAGCTATTGTTTATGCGTTCAGGTGCAATCGTAATTAGGTTGTTGTGTACACAACCAGAGGGTCTACATCTGCGAGCTTTCCTACGGGTAGTGACAGCGTGGATAGCTAGTGGAGTACTCTCTGTTGGGCACGCAGTGTCTAAGTTGGTGTAGTGCTTTGGATTTAAAACACCTGTTAGTCAATCCAAGGACCGATGGGCTTCGAGGGTCAGCTCCAGGTTGGTCGCGAGGAGACGAGCACCAGCTCTGTTTTAAGTGCCTTCCATCTCGTGCGAAGAGGTTTCGGCGGTTCCAGAAAGCGGAGAAGTTCTCAACGTAGGGAATGGCTTCTTGGCGGCAGTGTCTCATCAGCCAGACGAGTGCAGTTGGCGGAATTCGGGAGAAACTGGAAGGCAGAGAAACAGACAGAGGGGATGGGGCCTGAGATAGCGTATTTTTTTCCAGTGCTGCGAAGGGTATTAATAAGGGAGAGGAAATCAGACTCAAGTTTTTTAGATTGCTGCAGCCGGATGTCATTGGAGCCTGCGTGGACGATGAGAGTTGTGGCAGTAGGATACTGTGACAGCGCGTGCGGCACATTCGACTGGACATCGGCTACGAGAGCTCCAGGTAGGCACCACGTCTGGGCGTTTCGTAGGGTTACGTGGCGAACCATCGAAGATCCTATGAGGACTGTTGATGGTCGCCGGGGTTCTGAATGGGCAGGCTGCCTCTCGGGTGATTTGCCTGGGGGTAGCGAGGGTCCGGCGGCTACTGGGTCGCACTCTTTGTGGTAGAGGCTTGGGCACCTGGTGGGAGGGGGGGACAGGGTCAGTTTCTGCATCGATGACTGAGTCAAGTACAGAAAAACGATTGCTAGTCACTAGAGGTGGTGAACATTTCTGCAGTACTCCCCTGCCGCCGTTAACCACCTCCGTCCAGCTACGACGCGCGGGAGTGGAGCACGGTGGATTCGGGGGGGACTTCGGCTGGTGTTTGCTGTGACTGGGGAGAAAAGATAGTGTAGTTTAGGTTGGCGCTAGTATTACTGGTTTGGTGTTTCAACGTGGTGTTATGGGATTTTATGACTATCTCGCAAGTTAGCCGGCGAATGTCACTTCTAAGTGTTTCAATCGTCATGTTGGCTTTGGCTAGTCTTTCATTAGCATTAGCTAGATCACTGCAGGCGCAGGTAGAGTTGGCCATAATTAGGTCTGCGGATGCAGCAGAAAAGGTTATTTTTGCGAGATAGTTGGTGTAGTGTTGCAAAATTGACTATGAGGTGAGGCGAAACTAAAGCCGAGTAGGGCTCGGCGCGAAAAAAGTTATGTGGGCTAGCCTGGTGGAAAAAATCTATTTGGATGGTGGGGAGGTTAGCCTATGTGTTTATGTTGTTGTAAGAGTGATAACAAGGTAACGCAAAAGTAACACTACATCGAATCAGTTGTTTGTAGTTGTAAGTTCAGACAAAGATTTTAGGAGAAAAACGAGAAGAAACTTAATTTCGTCCGAGTAGCTCCTCGACGGGAATAGCTTGATCCGGAAGCGGAAGTGACATCTATTAATCCATGTGTGTCTGGATTGTGTCTGAAAGTGAAAGTGTCTGATTTCACGTGAAATGACCCTGCGACATCCTGATGTAGTCATCAGACGCACCCATAACTTGTTTATTTTTGTTGTTTTGATGTTTTCTGGCAGCAAACCAAAAATACATAGCTCTGGTGATGCAGAGAGATCACACTGAAAAACATAACTTAAAAGGTTCACAATCCCATCCTAGAGCACTATTTTTTTCACATTCGTACAACATATGAATCAGTTCCAGTTTCTTTCTGACATTTTTAACAAGTATCACTATCCATTAGTTTCAGTTTGGCCAGTTTACTGGGGGTCCAGTACTTTCTGTGGAGCACTTTATACTGAATGAGCTGAGATTGTGTTTCTCGTGAACAGGTGTGCCAAGATTCGACCAACCATTTCCATGTATCTTCCAAAATTGGCGTGCCCAAATCTTTTCCCCAACACAACCTCAGTCCCTCTAATTTGGGGGCTTGTGCTTCTCTGATAAGCCAGTAGAAAGTAGAGGCTTTTTTAAAGCCAGGTTTCATAAAAAAAACCTCCTGAAAGCCAGATGGAGGGTCTGGGACAGATTTCAGCTTAGCTCTAATACAATGACAGAGTTGTAAATATGTCCAGTATTCCTTTTTATCAAGGTCAAATTCTTGTTTAATATCACTTAATGATTTAATCCCATTATCACCAAAAACATCCCCCACTAGATTAATACGTAAAATTCAGTTCTGAAATAATCTCAATGTAATGTCTTTTCAAGTTATGGAATGATATGAAGTAAATGTTTTAGTCAAGCATACTTTTATTCTGTGTTTATTGCATGTTGTTAAATGTTAAAAAAAAAAACCATTTCGCAAAGCCACAGACATCTTCTCGGACATTCATCCATTGTGTCCTGGAGCGACTTGAGATTTGAGCTGTTTTATTAAAAATTTGGGTATGTTAGAACTGAATGAACTAGTGCAAAATTACGGTTCCAGCTTTTAAATGAAACTTATTTCCTGTTTTTATGTGCTTCGGAGGCTGAGATATTCAGGTTTTAATAGGGAGATGGCACCTTTTCCCAAAAAGGGCTTAGGTTAAAATGGGTTGAGTGGTGGGCAATCTTGAATTGGTTTGAGTGCGAGTAACAAACAACAACAAAAAAGAAAAAAAGAAAACAAGATGCCGAAAAATCCTCCACTATCCAGAGAGGCAGGGCATTTAGTGGGCCAGCAGATGGAGAGGTATTTGGAAGATCGGAGGTTTAGAACACAATGTTTACCTGTGTCAGAGACGGTATGGGTATAAGGAGACCGGTCAGTGGTGTAAGTGTCCATAGAAATTAACAGTGAAGATTCTTAACGCAAATATGGCTGAAAAATATCTATCTATTGAAATCACAGTGCCACCACAGCCTTGAGTTGAACAATGATTTAAACAGTGGCTTTTAGCACACTGCCTGTTATGTCGTCGTCCGGGCGGATGCTTCTGCAGTGGTCATGGACGTCAAAGTTCTCAGAGGAGACTGCTGCCACCAGCTATGTCAGTGGTTCTCAACCTTTTTTTGAACAAACGCCCCCTGGACTCCATCGTAAGCCTTCACGATGGCCCTTTGACCTCATCAAAAGCCTAAAACAGACAAATGTCCCCAATGGCAACTAAGCACCACCCCTTCTCAGCTGTGTGCTTCTCAACACCCGACAAGGGTTCCCCAACGCCCCCTGGGCGGGCTGTATAGTCCCCGTTTAGCTTTGTCTATGGCCTTCACCTCAGGAGTGTGCATGTACTATCCATGCATGTGGTTCAACCAGAGACATTGGATTAAGTAGAGACGACGCTCATACTTTTACGAGATCATGTCTTGTCATGTTGAATGCCCCTTTAGGAGACCAGCGGAGGTTGGAGTTTGGAGTTCCCTTAGTGCTGTAGATGGCACGTAGTGCACATCTTATGCAAACTGACACCAAACGCCACAGAAAGAGAAGAAGAAGGCGTAGACAACGCCCCCTTAGGAGACCCAACTTGAGTACACTCTTTTGCGTTGTATAGGCATGGTTTGATTTATCATTTTACTAGAAAATCATTGCTTCAATGGTCTGTGTTGCTTTTTGTTACACTTGTTGCCACTCAGCATCAGGTGTGGGATTTTGTCAACACTGCCCTCTTTGCTTCTCTGTTCCCCCATTTAATTTTTTATCCAGTTCAGCACCAGGTAGCTCACTTCAAAGACCCACATTAAATCCCCCAGGTCTTTCATCGGCCCCAGGATGCAGTCAACAATAGGTGGCTTCAAAGTGGACCCCACACCTCACTTTCCCCTCCGCCTGGCCCTCTACATGGTCATTGATATCGAAGTACCTTTTGAAATAGCCGTTGTTGGATCATGGATGTACCTCCCTGTCTCTCTCCCTCTCTCTCTCTCTCTCACTCTCACCCCCCCCTTTTCCTCTTACTGACATTGATGGTCTTTTTCTCTCTTATCTACCGCTTCTTAATATATATTTCTTATTTTGTGTCTCTGCACATCCATATCGTAAGGTGTACAGAGAGGAGGGTGACGGGGTCAGTGCTGTGATGTCAATATATGGCTATCATTACAGTTATCAAAATTGTTCTTGGGTTGGTGCCACTGCCAAGCCATTGGTGTTGTGATTAAAATGTCCAGATGATGACAAGTTTTTGACTGCCATCTATGTCAGTTCTATTCATCTAAGATCAAAGTCACACGTATTATGCGTATGGTGTGGGACTAACTTTGGGCCGTAATTTTATGTAAAATGCCATTCAATGTGTTAATATAACTCATCACAACTGCTATATCACTCAATTCCAACAACAACACTGTCATGAAACGCACCCCAATATCGGAAAAGGTCTGTTGATGAGAATGATCAATATCCGAAGTCTCCCGTGTTTTGCCAAGGGGTGATCACGCAATCAAGTGGAGGATAAGTGTGAGTCAACGGAGCTGACTGAAAAAAGCTTTTCATTTGTTGTCCAGAAATACTAGTAACATTCCAAATGAGATATAAAAAAGACTTTGTTTCAGACATACAGTCATGGGAAAAAGTTTGTACACCCTTTGAAATTTCTTACATTTCAGTCAAAATTGGTCATAAAACATGGCCTGATCTCCCCGGAAATCACAAGAAGGAACAGAGTCTGCTTTAACTAATTCCACCCAAACATTTACATGTTATCATATTTTTATTGGCCATAAGATGTAAACATTCATAGGACAGCAAGGCATAAGTAAGTACACCTTTGCATTCAATAGGTTTTAACTCTCAATTAGTCGCAATAACCTTAACCAGACGTTTCCCCAGTTGCAGATCAGATTTACAAAACAATGTTGATGTATCTTGTGTCCCTCTTCTATATAAGACTGACCATCTTGAGCAAGGTTTCTGTGATGTCTGGAGTGAATATGAATGAAGTGAATAGCTTTCTTGATTTCATGCCATATCATCTCAATAGTTTTTTGTCAGGGCTTTGACTGGGCTATTCCAGAATGCGCATTTCATTGTTATGAAGCCATTCTAAAGTCGATTTGCTTCTAAAATATTGGTTGTTGTCCCATTTCAGCACCCATCTTCTTGTGTACTTCAACGGTAACATCAAATCTGAGCTGGAGCTTGAACACCACATCCATCGTGAAAAAAGCCCAGCAAAGGCTGTACTTTGTTAGGATGCTTAGGAAGGCTGGACTGAATCATCGCCCTCTCACCCAGGCCTATAGAGGACTAGTATCCTCACCACAGGCATCACTGTCTGGTATGGTAACGCAGGCTGAAAAGAAATCTCTGCAACGAGTAATCAAGACTGCGGATAGGATTATAGGCACCACACTTTCGTCCTCGGATTCCATACATGTACAGCGCAGCCAGAAGAAATCAGAGAGAATAATAAAAGACCCACTCCATCCAGCTAACTCTCTGCTCAGACACAAGCAGTGCACGTACAACCCCTAATGGCAAAGAAGAACATGACATAGAACATTTTTGATTCTTTTGATCCCTCTCCCTTTTAATCACTTTTTTGAATGTCTCTTGTTTTTTTTCTATTTAACTCTATTTATTTAGTGACTCAGAGGGCCTGCACAAAGTTCCTATGTGCCTGGGCTACTAGTTATTAGTCCATGCACAAATGGCTAATAAAGAACTTTGACTTTGACTTTCCTCTATTCATCACTTGGCCACATTTGCCCTGTAGGTGGACCTGTAGCCTTTTTATAGTGCTGTGTGTGTGTGCATGTTTTCGTGTGTGCTTGTGCGTGTATGTGTGGGCACCAATGAGAGTGACTATTGGCATGATATGGTGCAAGCTTCTCTTTGTCCACCACTCCTTTCCTGGCTTGTTGTGTGTGTGTGTGTGTGTGTGTGTGCGTGTGTGTGTGTGTGTGTGTGTGTGTGTCTGTGTGTGTGTGTGTGTGTGTGTGTGTGTGTGTGTGTGTGTGTGTGTGTGTGTGTGTGTGTGTGTCTGTGTGTGTGTGTCTGTGTGTGTGTGTGTGTGTGTGTGTGTGTGTGTGTGTGTGTGTGTCTCTCTGTCTCTCTGTGTGTGGGTGTGTGTGTCTGTGTGTGTGTGTGTGTGTGTGTGTGTGTGTGTGTGTGTGTGTGTGTGTGTGTGTGTGTGTGTGTGTGTGTGTGTGTGTGTGTGTGTGTGTGTGTGTGTGTGTGTGTGTCTGTGTGTGTTAAAATGTGTTAGGTTCAACCAGTAATTCATGCATTGACAGAAAGTGGCTACAAAACATCCATGGTGGCGCTCATTTATGGTAGCCTTGGCCATGTTCATAAATTGTGTGTCAGAGGTTTGCAAATAGCTGGACTAAATAAGAAGAAAGCAAAACAGATTGCCAAGTATTGTTCAATATCTGCAATTATAGGCAGCCTGCATATTTGGAGGAGAAGATGCCACTTGCACCCCTGAATAGGCTTCAGACCAGTAAAACTTTTTTTGCATTTATGTAGAAGACACATTATTGGTACTTTAATATTGTTTGGGGCGCTGTATTGTTTCTCAATAATTATTGGTCCTCCCACATAAAATAATCAAAGTGTGTGTGTGTGTTCTGGACAAAATTCTGGACCAAGTACAGAGAAATCACAGACAGGAATTTAGAAAAAAGTCAAGCAGTGAGTGAAAACAACATTGTACAATCAAGGAATCTTTGACGTGGAAACAAAATCGAACACTCCAAAAGCAATAGGAAGAGGGAACAATTCGAGCATGAAGATGTGCTTGCTCCCCATTAGTTTAATGTTGTAGTGCAGTGTTCAGTCAGTTGCTTTGGTGCATTGTCACTTCTGACTCTTTAGCATGGTGCGTGAACAGACAAGATTGCACAGCCATTTCACACCCAGTTTTCAGCCAGAGAGAGGAGGGAGACATTATCCAAGGTCCAATGGAGAAAGAAATGCGCATTTGTGTATTCTCACCCCTTATTACATGTCTAGTGTTTGCGATCACTCTGGTAATGACAAATATCAAATAACACAGATCCTACTGCCATAAATGTTTACTCATCTCTTTGTTTGGAAAGATGCAATTTAAGTTTTCTTTTCTTTTCTTTTCTTCTTTCTTTTTTTTTTAAGCAACTGGTTGTGGATTTCCTGGCTAACTGCACAACAAAGTAGGTGATCAAATCTAAGCCATGAAATTAATTGATCACCTCCAGACTTGACTACTGCAGTAGGGTGTAGCATAGCTAATGTTCTATCAAGTAGCTTCCTTGGCAGAGGTCTGCACTTTCTGAGTGCATTTCTTGTTGAGTATGGTTCCATGAAAACCATGAATAACCATGAGCCATGGTTAGTTTTCATAATAAAACGATGGTAAAATGCAACAAATCATGGATAAGCCATAGTTGGTTCAGAAAAGTTAGAGTAACCTTGACATACCATGGTAGAAACATGATTGCTATAATAAAACCATGGTCTATTATCGTAAGGATGGCCAATGCCGGACTGTATCAGGTTACAAATGGCATCGTCTCTTGACCCGTTATCAGACAAACAGGGGAGTGTCTATAGGAAAGAACTTAAAGGGGGAAGGATTTCACACTGGAAAATGTAAATAGCAAAGATTAAATATGCAAGTGCTGAGTGGGTAGCGACATGTTGGAGGACAAAGTGATTGTGGCTTTTGCATTTGCAGACTCAAACCACTTATGGCATGGCACTGTGAGCTTTCACATGTGCATACTTGAGCAATTTATTGCAAAAAGACGACGAAATGACTTCCTTTGGCCCAAAATGGCAGCAGACAACAGACAGTGTCTGTGCGTTTGCAGACTGTGGTGAAGTTCCTCAAAGGTGCATTGTGTAAGACTGTGGCCAGTAGGTATTGCAGCAATGCTGATAATTGAAACTGTGCTGCATATTCCCAAATTTGATCTTATCATGAATATTAATACATAATAAACCAATATTTACTAGTATGACCAAAGGACAGTAATTTTTGCAGCTAAAAATGCCTATTTCTGGAAATTCAAAATGGTGGACCATGAAGAAGATCCCTCAGTTAAATGCAATTTGCCCAGTCATACTGAATACTTAGACTTTAATGGTGGTGGTAAATATTTGTTAAAAATGTAACATTTGTGAATGGGAAGCATGAATTCTGGAAGTGAACTACTAAAAATATTACACGGTGCACCTTTAAGATTTTTATTCCATTTTCATCTCTAGTTTCTGAGAGCACAGAGACGGATCATCAGTTTGACAACACCCACCCCCACCTCTCTTTCTTAGCTGCCAGATTAACATCTGCTTGACTGTGCACAACTAACACAGGGGCGAATCTATTGAGTTTGTTTGAAAGGAAGAGAATAGTGTGTGTGTGTGTGTGTGTGTGTGTGTGTGTGTGTGTGTGTGCGTGCGTGCGTGCGTGCGTGCGTGCGTGCGTGCGTGCGTGCGTGCGTGCGTGCGTGCGTGCGTGCGTGTGTGCGTGCGTGCGTGTGTGTGTGTGTGTGTGTGTGTGTACTTCTTTTCCACTCCAATGAGCCTCTCTGTGCTCAGTGACTCATAGTAGTCGTATTTGGGAGCATTTCTCTGAGAAAGCCCTCAAGCCGTGGCCAGACTCCTGTCATCTGTCATCTCCTGTTTTCATCCTCTCAGTTATGGCACACTACTAGTCTGCTCTGTTTGTCTTCTTGCTCTCTTTTCATGGCTTGGCTGACAGTTAAACTGGTGTTGTGGTTGCTGTGATTTCATCGTCTTATCAACAAATAATGGACTAACTAGTAGTGGGGAATAACAACACTACGTTTTCAATAATATTCTGGTTTTAAGATAAGATAAGATTAGCCTTTATTGTTTCTTCAGGAGAGAAATTTTGTTTAGACATGATAATGAAATTAACAATAAACACGAACAGCACAGCACACAGACAAATATGAAACATGTACTGTATACTAAACAAGGAAACATGTGTACACAGACAGTCTTTGTTAGTACAGATTCATCTTTGCCCTACTAAGCATCAAACATTCATCCAAGGTACCTGTAATGCAAACCAAACACATTTCACATCCTCCTATCAGCGTAGAACGGTGGTAGATAGCAGAATTTTGAAATTGGGGAAAAAAATCGGAGGCAGAACCTTGGGCACACTTGGGGAAGGCCATTGCAGAACAATCTGAGGTGTTGGTGAAGTGTAATGCGAACAGTTGGTTCTTGAGTAGATCGGACAGTGATCTGTTGATAACATCCTGCCTCCTTATTTCCTGCTTCTGACATCTGTTTCACACAGATTTCTGTTGCTGATTAGCAGGATATTGCAAAAGCAATACCTCTGTTGAGGTGTTTGTTTTTCAGTGAGTCATCGTTTCATGAGGGAACACTCCTTTGGGGTATTATTTTTAGATGTTATAAAATATAAATGATGGGCCAGTGCCATTGTATGGACCAACCACTGACTGTACTGCACATCAGAGGAAGTGAGTGTCTGCTTTATTTCTTTAGATGGTAAACCAGTAGAGATGGGATTTATGGCTCTTTGACGGGATCCGGATCTTAGTGGCTCGTTCCTTTCAAAGAGCCGTTCAAAAAACTGGCTCTTTTGGCTCTTTTTAAATTATTTATTCAGTGTTTAGAGTGTAATATTTTGACTCCACCTCAAGGTGATTTTGTTCAAACAACAACTGATTATTCTCCTGCTCCTTAAGACCGTTTTTGCCACTCTTTAAGGCCAACAATCAAGGATGGATCACTGAACGGGCCTACCTGGCCCAGGCCCAGGGGCCCAAGAGCCTGGGGGGGCCCGGGGGGGCCCTAAGGCCCAGGCCTCCGCGCAAAAATTTTGAATAACCTACTGCTCCTGGGCCCCTGAAGTCATGGAACACTAGTTATGTTATGTAATATGTGTCAATAAAGCCCTTATGCCATATGCCACATGCTTTGTCATTCATTTATGACGGAGGAGATCAAATAGTATAGTGCGTCATAGGGCCCTGAACCCTCTTTTATGGCCCTTGAATAATGTTACATGGGGCCCTGACACATGGGGTATTTACTCATCTATTTGAAGGGGCCCCTTTAATGGTGTATAGGCTATGTTATGTAGGGCCTGGGGATCCGAATAATGTTGTTGCAGGGCCCGACAAATGGCTTGCATTTGCTGAACCGGTACCTGGTATCTGACAGGGCCCTGTAGACCTATTGGCTTATATTATGAGGGGCCCTGGGGATAAGAATGGGCCCCTGAAACACATGTTGGCCGAATCGGTACCTGGTATCTGACAGGGCCCCTATATTGGCTTATATTATGAGGGGCCCTGGGGGTAAGAATGGGCCCCTGAAACATATGTTGGCTGAACCGGAACCTGGTATCTGGCAGGGCCCCTATATTGTCTTATATTATGAGGGGCCCTGGGGATCAGAATGGGCCCCTGAATAATGTCATTGCAGGGCCCCTGAATCATTGGTTATATAATTATTACATACTTGCATATTTTGTATGGCAATGGTTTTGAAACATAACAAACAGCCCTGTGTGATCAACAAGTAGGCCTAATTGAGTCATCATGTGTGTGCCAGGCCAGCTTATTTTTTCATTCTTCATATTCGCTGTGATCATCCCCTCATTTAAAGTGTTATTTTATTTGGTAATGCAATATCTACAGGGCTCTAAATTAACAACAGCCAACCGGCCAAATATTGATGAAATTTCAGTTTGGCTGGTAGAAGAGACAACCTTACTAGCCACATTGGCCCATTAGTAAATGTGTGTTTGGCTAGTAAAATTAACATGTAACCACTTTGGCTGGTGATGAAAAAAGTAGATTTAGCCTGTAGTGGAGTCGTAATAGGCTCAGTCATTTCAAATTGATGTCAAAGTTTGGTTTTCACTTCCAAGTTGAAGTTTAGGGTCTATAGAACAATTTGAGTTCGAGTGTCAAACACACAGATAACAAAATGGCCTGCGGGGGGCGCTCTAAAATATATAAACTGCTATAACTTTTTATTAGTTTAACCAAATTTAACATATGAGGTACAGTATGTATGGATTCAGCATGAAGAGGAGGAATCTGTGGGCTAAATAGTTGGTTACCAGATTAAAGACACAATATGTAATAAACACACTTTTAGCCAATGGACAGCTAAATCCGGGCTTTTTTAAGATAAAGGGTGGAAATGCCCTCCAAGTTGCTATGAAACATAATTTATTGTTACAATGTATTGTAAATAAAGCCTGGGTTATCACTTAACTTGATTTGTTCAGAATATCCCTGAAGCACACAGATACTTAGGATACATACACAAATATAGCTGCATAAAGCCAACTTTGAGTTTATGAATTTAGGATCATGAGTACCAGCTTTTTTTTTCAATCAAGCCATCATTTTATTCACAACTTAAACACTTTATATCTGGAAGAAAGTAAATCAATAATAATAATAATAATATTAATAATAATAGTAATGATGATGATGATGATGATGATGATGATGATGATGATAAATACTATGGGGAACATCATTTTTTTTCTTGCATTCAAAAAGTAAACAGAAGACCATAGGGCTAACATATAATATTCCAATACTCCACTCTACAATAACTATGACAGAGAACAGATGCAAAAACAGTCAGTGGCCAGTCTTAGAAATTGTATGTGCACTTGCACAGACGTGTGCACTTTAACTCTGCCTTCATGCACTTGCACCGAGATCTGGCAGGTCTATTTGTACAAGTACTAGTACAGCTGCACTTCACCTCTAGTTGGAAAACATCTTTGGCAACGGCATCTTTGGTAGTGTAGTCCAAATCTGGGAACTGTTCATTTGTTACCAGATTGGCAGGCATTTCTGGCAAATGCAGATAATAAGAACGGTTTTCATTCCTGTCAACTACGCTGGTAACAAATGGACAGTTCCCAGAGCAGATGATTGTGTCTACCATTTATGAAATAGTCCTATAGTATTATTTAGTATGCTTGCCAAAGGCCTCTGCTTGCCCCCAGCAAGCATGCTAATTGTTCTCCAACAGTTTATTTAGTATGCTTGCGGGAAAGCATATTAATTGTTCATCAACAGTTTATTATTATTCTACATTTTTCCATTCACCTCGGCATATAGGAATCGCCATTCATTAGTACGGCGGCTTTGAATCGTTGCAGCGTTCGAGATAGAGACACGGTTCGAGTGCCAAAACGAACGGCTCGAAAAGGTCTCAGGGTGGTGTATTTTTCGCTGGCCTACCCCCTTTCATTTGTTCACCAGACTTGTTTTTCCTCAGTTTTCTCTCTGTTTTCCCCCTCATTGAAATGAATGGTAGAATGGTCAAGATGATAATGTCACAAACTGTGGCAGTTAGAGTGAGAGGTGACTTGTCCTGGGGTTTTTGTATCAACTAGGTAAAGGCATTGTCAGAGAGGTATTGGCTCTGAATACAAACTGTGTGAATATCATAAGCCAACTCTTAAAAATGTTACAAAGAGAGCAGTTTTAAAATCCCTATGATGTGACCCCATTCACTTACAAAAAAATGTGTGAACAGCTCAGCGCATAGGCCTGAATATGTCCATTTTTTGACTGAACCATTTGGCCAAGAAAAGTGATCTCAGCTTTGACATGAAGAGCAGGTTTGTGCCATTTGTGTGTCAATATCATCTGACAACTTGCAAAACTTTTGGAGATATGACAGCGTAAAAATAAGACTGCACATATTACTCAGCTATTGACTTCCAAACTGTCACCTTTAGAATCTTCAGTCATACACACACACACACACACACACACATGCAGCCTTGTAGAACTTTAGACCTCTGCTGTCAGTAAGTGGCAGTGGCCTACTGGGTAGGGTGTTGGTCTGTCAGAGGGTTGCAGGTTTGAATCCCACCCTTACCTCTCCCTACCCACCCATTGCTGAAAGGCACCTGAAGCATCTCCATACATGCACGCACACGCACACGCACACGCACACGCACACACGCACGCACACACGCACACACGCACACACACCAACATGATCTCCAAAAAATCCGTGCTCCTGGACACGGATGTTAAGGACACAAAATCTGTTCGAAGAGGGGATGTCTGCGCTTCAGCCTTGGTGGTGCTCACCGTCGAGGACAGCAGTATAAAGACAAGCTGGGCTAAAATAAAAAACCTCTAAAAAAGTTGCTGAATGCTCCAGTCATCTCTGGGTCTAGTCACTGTGAAGTAGCCCAGCTTGTCTTGACACAAAATCTGTGTCCAGGAGCACGGATTTTGCCATAATACCGTGCTCCTGGACACGGAATTGCTTTCCGTGCTCCTGGACACAGAATTGTTTGAAGTGCTTTCTATAGGCTATTTCCACAGTCTTGTGTTTTCTCAGGATTTTTCTAATTTCAAATATTTTGTCTAAAAAAAAAACATTTCTTACTGACAGGTTAGGGTTAGGGATTGTTTTAGTCTGGGCACAGCTAGTTTTCTTTCATTCATTATATGAGTTTGATAGCCTAGCAACCAATTGGAAAAGGTATTTCTCAAAAGTATGTCTTTAATGACAGGTTAAGGTTAGGGAATGTTTTGGTCAGGGCACAACTGAAATTGCTATAGCATTATTTTGTTTTGGATTAGCATTTGGTATGTATTTTCTAATGATAGAGTTAACACAGTGCTGTGGTAATAGCCTATAGAAAGCACTTCCGTGTGCCCATCACGGAAAACAATTCCGTGTCCAGGAGCACGGAAAACAATTCCGTGTCCAGGAGCACGGAATTTTGGTCCTGGACACCGATTTCGTGTCCTTAAAACATCCGTGTCCAGGAGCACGGAATTTTTGGAGATCAGGCTGCACACACACACACACACACACACACACACACACACACATCTCTCTCTCTCTCTCTCGCACAGACACACACACACACACACACACACACACACACACACACACACACACACACACACACACACACACACACACACACACACACACACACACACACACACACACACACACACCTCTATCTCTTTCCCTCGTGTTTCTGTGTGTGTATACAACAGCTCTGTGTGTGTGCATAATCCGCAAGCATACCAATAGCATTGTCTCTCCGGAAATGCAGTCTTATTATTGTTATTATTATTATTATTATTATTATTTATAATAATAATATTGTTATTATTGATTTATTTTCTTCCAGATATAACGTTTTTTTGTGATTTTATGTGTGAATAGAATATGGCTTCATCGAAGTCGACTCAAAGTTGCAAGTTGGGTCCTAAATATCACAAAGGCTTTATGCAGCCATATTTGCGTATCCTAGGTATCTTTGTGCTTCAGGGATATTCTGAACAAATCAAGTTGAATGATATACCAGGCTTAATTTACAATAACTTGTAACAATGAATGATGTTTCATTGCAACTTGGATTTCCACCATTTATCTTAAAAAAAACCTCTTAATTTTGCTGTCCATGGGCTAAAAGTGTGTTTATGACATAGTGTGTCTTTAATCTGGTAACCAAATACTTAGCTCACCAGCTCCTCCTCTTAATGCTGAATCCATGCATACCTCATATGTTAAATTTGGTTAAACTAATAAAAAGTTATAGCAGTTTATATATTTTAGAGCGCCCCCCGCAGGCCATTTTGTTATCTGTGTGTTTGACACTCGAACCCAAATTGTTCTATAGACCCTAAACTTCAACTTGGGAGTGAAAACCAAACTTTAACACAAATTTGAAATGACTGACAAAAAATGCACATGCCTACGACCACTACTGTCTATAAAGCACTGGGAGAATGCAGTTGATACTGACAGAGAACGAAGACCAAACCCATGCATCATTGATTGTGAAACCGGGGAACCTAGGACCCAGGCGACATAGGACCAGGGAACAGCTATCACACTCCCGATTGGCTGCGATGCAGAAGGAAATGTTATTTCCGAAAATGTTTGAGCAGCTTTCAGCGATGGTAAAATAGCCGAAAGATTTTACAATAGACACGTAATTTCCGAAACCTATAGAATTGAAAAACAAATTCGAACGGCAGAGTTAGCAAAGTCATTTTGCCCCAAAAGGCAAGCCCGCTTCCAGCATTTTCTGTGAGAATGCAATCTAGTTGTCTTTCTCTTTCCCCATGAGCTGCCAGGAAGGGCCGGAGACTAATGTACTCCTAAGGGCGGCAATTATGCACTCAACTCATGATTCGGTTCGTATCAGGATCTTTTACCTACAGTAAATCAATTTGCTTTTGCCACCTTTGCCAACAATATAAAATAAAAGTATAAATAAAAACTATGATAGTTTATAGGCAGAATAAGTTACAAGATATGATGATGATGATGATTTGAAGCTTAGAAGCACTATCACATGTGGTTGTTTTCTGGATTGAAGGGATTTGAAAAGGTGTATCACAAGGCCTTCTTTTACCACGATACAGTATTATGACTGTGTATAATGTCTTGGTTCAATACAATATTGTTACAGCCCTACTAAGCACATTTATGCAATTTCTACGGATGTGTCAACATTTGACCTTAAGCCGAGCTGACAGGGAGGTCGCACCTCCACCAGCTGATTAAAAACACATTGCACACACGCACACGCACATGCACACGCACACACAAGCACAAAAACATCCTCTGTAGCCCACTGATGAAGGCGCAAGTTAAAAATAAACTTTTTACATGTCAGTGATTGAACAAACCATTCATTAGTCAAATCTTCTTTTAAAGTCAACAGTCACATTGAAAAATCAGTTCTGAATAATGGAATGCATGCAATTTCCATGGAGGATTTTGGTGCTGCACTTGGACCAAATAAACGGTGCAGCTATTTTAGGCGTAGACTTGCTCCTTTGTCTACTGTTTATCAAAGATGGACCAATGGGCTGGGTCTTCAGTATTGGCCCCTCACTGCAAAAAATCTTATTTTTCTAGTTTCAAGTAAAAACATCATCAATTTTATGGTGCACTGTATAATATTTTTAGTAGTTCATTTCCAGAATTCATGATACCCATTCACAAATGTTACCTTTTTAACAATTACCACCACCATGAATTCTAAGTACAGTATTCGTTATTAGGCCTACATGAAAAG
The DNA here is from genome assembly GCF_034702125.1 of Engraulis encrasicolus. NCBI lineage: Eukaryota > Metazoa > Chordata > Actinopteri > Clupeiformes > Engraulidae > Engraulis > Engraulis encrasicolus. The sequence continues at coordinate 56,512,780 of NC_085867.1, forward strand.
GGGATCTTCTCCATGGTCAGCCATTTTGAATTTCCAGAAATAAACTTTTATTGTTTTATTATTTTGTAAATATTCATGATAAAATCAAATTTGGCACATTTTTTAATGAGCCACAATCTTACACAGTGTACCTTTGAATCACCTAATAACTCGTACGTTTGAACTAGAATTAAGAGCTAGAATTATTATAGTAAGTATATTATAGTAAATAGTATTATAGTAGTAGTAATAATAATAATAATAATAGTAATAATAATAATAATAATAATGATTATTATTATTATTATTATTATTATTATTATTATTATTATTATTATTATTAAAAGAGCTAGACTATCTTTTTTTTACTTATTACAAGAAATATTTGATTTTATTTCTTGCATTGCTGAGGACTGTTGACCTCACCGGGAAACTGCCCTGTATGCCAGATCCATTGCCAGTCCAGGCCTGCACTCATGCACACACACATGGTTGCACTCATGCACACACACACAGGCCTGCACTCATGCGTGGGCACTGGTTGAATTGACGTGGAATGACCCTTCTGTTACTCTCTTGTTGACCTTTAGTTACACTGCCTTGAGATGATGGCGGTCAGGGTTTTTTTAATGTCATGGCTGATTGCCTCATCATCACATGTAGGCTACTAAAGTACATTGCTGTGATGTGATTAGATTATGCTAATGATCTGCTCTGGCTGCCTGGGGAGTGGAGCGTGGAGCCAGTATGGTTTCTTCAAATCTGTCTGTCTGGCTGGGCTGTGCTGTGCTGTGCTGTGCTGTGCTGTGCCGTGCCGTGCTCTGCTCTGCTCTGCTAACTGGCTGTCCGTGGGTGGTACTTTCCAGAGCTTTGTCGCTGACAGCCTGACAGGGACGGGATTTTGTGTCTTCGTGATTGTGTGTGAATGTCTGCATGTGGTGCCGTCAAAGATGTTTGTGTGTGTGGGTGTGGGCATGTGGCCGTGCGTGCGTGTATGTATGTAAGAGGAGCTCATTGTCATCAAAGGGGGAAAAAGGTACTTGATTTTGGAGTTAAATAAGGCGGTTCTGTATGTAGTACTGTATGAGTTGTTCATGAGCATAGATAAACGCAAAATGATGCATGTACATACATAGTCATTTGATATTTCATCACATTTTGTGAATCTGCCGGGTTTAGGAGGACTCTGAGTGTGGCCTAGAATTCTCTCACCAACCTGTAATGTATTTTGAGGGTCCAGTGTGTAATATTTTAGTCATGTATTCTGCCCTACAAAGGCAAAGTGCAGTAACTACGCCAAGTTATTGGCTGTATACTTTGTAGTAGTTACTGCAAATTTGACATGGCAATATCTCTAAATCGGGACAGAATTGAACCATAAGGGTTTGCAGCCAGATAAAGGAGGTGTTATGAAGACCATTTTCAGTCTAAACTCAGTTCTGTCAAAATGTGTAGTTACTGCACTGCCGCAGGATTCCAGAATATAAATCTTCCCATTTTTATGCCATCATGTTTATGAATATCTACAACCACCATCACCATTATGTAAGTGGGTGGTTGACGTGACGCCTTGTTTTTTCGTAACATTGGTTAAAAACCTACAAAACTATTATTTTTCCTTTAAAAAACAAATGTGAATGAAAGAGGATGTGGTACATTATGTTTCATATTAGTCCTAGATGAAAAGAAACATTTTTGTTGATTTATGTAAAGGTTTATATGTAAAATATCCTGCGGTGTGACTGTAACATTAATGAAACCGGGAATATAATATATATATAAATTAACCAACAACATTTTGAATAATGTATGAAGCATTTGGCATGATTGCATATATATTAACTTTATATTGAAATATGCGAATCTGAAAAAAACTCAAGACAGTAATATTAACTACAAGTTCAATTTCGTAACACAAATTGCGTCCTGTGGGGTGACATGTACTGTATGTCAATGTTTGTGAATGGGCAGCTGCAAGGCCAACTACAAGTGTCTTAAAGACTGGCTCCTAACCAATCAGTACCTCAGTTATTGGAGAGTGCTGTGGAAGTTTAAGGTGACTATTAACCTCTTAATATGTCTTCATATTGCAATGTTTATGTCACACAATGCTTAGGTTCATTTTGCGGTGTCCTGTGGTGTGACTGCTGTTATAGAAGGGAAAAAAGTTTCTTTTAATAAATGAAAACACATATTAATATTAAACACAACATCATTATCAAGTTAGCATGAGCTCAGATGTCAGTCATGTATACAAAAGGATTAAAATGGCCATAATGCAGTGAATTTCCTGTGGTGTGACTTCATTTTCCTCCGGTGTGACATGCCTATGCAATGTGTTGATGCAGGACACATTTTCCCAAAAATGGCAAAAATATGTCGAAATTCCACGAACCACTGAGTGCTTTATTTTTTTCTATTTTTTTTCCCATATTTTTCCATCATTTTTTTCAGGAATTGGAAAAACTTTTTTTTTGCGTTTTTTTTGCGGAGTCACACCACAGGGATTTCACTGCATTATGGCCATTTTAATCCTTTTGTATACATGACTGACATCTGAGCTCATGTTAACTTGATAATGATATTGTATAATGATATGATATAATATGTGTTGTCATTTATATAAAACTTTTTTTCCTCCTATAAGAGCAGTCACACCACAGGACACCATAAAATGAACCTAAGCATTGCGTGACAGAAATATTGCAATATGAAGACATATTAAGAGGTTAAGAGTCACCTTAAACTCCCACAGCACTCTCCAATAACTGAGGCACTGACTGGTTAGGAGCCAGTCTTTAAGACCCTTGTAGTTGGCCTTGCAGCTGCCCATTCACAAACATTGACATACATGTCACCCCACAGGACGCAATTTGTATTACGAAATTGAACTTGTAGTTAATATTACTGTCTTGAGTTTTTTTCACATTCACATATCTTAATATGAAGTTAATATTTATGCAATCATGCCAAATGCTTCATACATTATTCAAAATGTTGTTGGTTAATTTATATATATATATATATATATTATATTCCAGGTTTCATTAATGTTACAGTCACACCGCAGGATATTTGACATATAAACCTTTACATGAATCTTAACAAAATGTTCCTTCTCATCTAAGACTAATATGAAACATAATGTACCACATCTTCTTTCATTGACATTTGTTTTTTAAAGGAAAAATAACAGTTTTGTAGGTTTTTAACCAATGTTACGAAAAAACAAGGCGTCACGTCTCCCACCCAGCCATACAGTACTCAACACAAGATTACAATTTTCAGCTATCTAGCCTCAGCATACATATTTTGTCTTATCTTGTTACGTCCTTTTTGGTCATGTCTTGTTTAATTAGATTAGATAACTTTTCTTAGTAGTCTACCCAAAGCTAGATTTGATTTGCAGTCAAGTCATCTCCACTCATACAAAACATCGTAAACACGTAGGACACACATAACATACAAGCACTCCACACTGGACATTTAGACAATACCAAAAGTTGTGCTTCCCATTGAAAAGACATTGGTTAATGTCTGTGAGAATAACTGGGGCCACACCAAAAGACAATTTTCTGTTGGATTTGTAACAGACAATAACGTTTTTGTCTTGTCTTGTCTTGTCTTGTCTTGTCTTGTCTTGTCTTGTCTTGTCTTGTCTTGTCTTGTCTTGTCTTGTCTTGTCTTGTCTTGTCTTGTCTCATGTTATCTCATCTTATCTCATCTCTCTGTTCACAGAATCCTGACTGTGGCCCAAAGTACTGTGGGGAATGACAAAGTGGGATCAGAGTTCGACTTGAGGACCTTACGAGCTGTGAGAGTGTTGAGACCACTGAAACTGGTATCGGGTATTCCCAGTAAGTGGCTTTGTAAAGACACAAATTTTACATTCCTTCATTTCAAAATGAAGACACACACAGAAATTGATGAAGAGCCTAGATGATGACGACCTTAGAGTCGAAACTGGCTGGTCAGTCTTTGCTTGCCCCAGAACTAAAATAATATGAAACCAGAGTGGCTCAGATGTCCCTTTTCATTCTACAGAATTACTGTATATATTAAATGGCAACTAAGCAATTACTCCACGCCCCACCCTAAGGCTCCCAAGGCCCCTGGGGGACTTTAGAGTCTCATATCTCGACTTTTCTTTTTTTAACTTCTGAATTTATAAATAATTATTTTATAAATAAATACTTTCAACATTAAAATTGGTTATTAAATAATGTATCATACACAGTAGTGCTGATCTCTATTTTATAATGAATAAAGAACAAATGAAGAGTTCAGATGCAAAACCCCCTAAGTGCCTTTTCAGAAAATAATCTTAATTCATTTTTATTTAATACAAAGCTATCAAAATTGCATAGTTTTTTATTTTATTTATGTAATATAACTATTTCTATGTATTATCAAGTACATGAATGTAAGCCAAACCAACAACGGGATTCTCTAAAATATAGAAGTGCAGGTCTTCAGAAATGGAGTTAGGGGGTTTTGCATCTGAACTCTTCAAATATAGAATCATAATAACAAAATGGGGAGATATGAGGTTTCTGCTAGACAGCGACACATATTTGTCATGTCTTCTCTTCTTTCTCTCCTGTCTGTAGGCTTGCAGGTGGTCTTGAAGTCCATCATGAAGGCCATGGTCCCTCTCCTGCAGATCGGGCTGCTGTTGTTTTTCGCCATTGTGATGTTTGCCATCATCGGGGTGGAGTTCTACATGGGCAAGTTCCACCACACCTGCTTCCGGAATGACACAGGTGCCTAAGTAGGAGTGTCTTAAGCTAGACTCACACTACACAACTTTAAAATCGTAGCCCATTTTGACATTGGGTTGTGCCACACACATAAAGAGAAACGCAACTGTCAATCTCATCTCCAGTCATAAACATGGACACAAGACCCGATGTTCTATTTCAAGTCAAAAATATCAAACATGTTTGACATCTACGATTTGCGGTCGACGACTCCTTGAACCAGCAAAATTCTTATCTTAAATTATATCTTAAAACTTCACACACGATGAAAGAAACGCTTGTGAGGCTCCTAACATTCTACCAGTTGGAGGAGGTTTCAGCCAAGAGTTGGGCTGATGTGGGCTTGCTGTGGTACAGTACTCTATTCAGTCACCTGATAAACTGCAGTTGTTAGAAAGATTTTTCATCTTTCCATTTTTAGTCACGTTACCGCTCCATAGCAGATCTTGACAATGGCACCTGCCAACCGACCAAATGCTGGTAAAACTTGGCTAGTGAAACTGAATTTGTTGCAAGCCTCAGTGTGACATATCAGAGTAGCCAATATTCTATTGTTTGCCCCTTGTGTATCAATATTGTTTTGAAATTCAAGAAAATATTCAGGTACTCAGTTTCTATTTGTTTAATGTATTTCCTGTGCACTCATCTTCTTGCTTTAGCGCTTCAATTTTAGATGTACAGTACAGTGTCATGATGAAGAAAAAATCAGTAATAAATGTGTGGCTAGTAAAATAGCAGAATGGCTCGTGACTTGGGAAAACCAATAACCACAGTGGACAGTTAACAATAAATTAAATGTCAAGCACTGACATTAGCTATCATTCAAACCCATTTCTGATGGGCCAACCACCACACACAGTAGTTGCCTAATAGACATCTACTCTATGTCTGTTGGTTGACCCATTGGATATCGGTGTGGATTTTAGAGGCACTGCTCACAATGTGGGTCTGTTGACTTAGAGATGTTTTATGCTTGTTATGCCTTGGTAAAGTTTGTCTCAAATAGATCAACTTATCCCAATATGCGTCGAAGATTGGCTGTTAATGTTGATAGAAAATCGACATTGAATGTGTTTATTGCTTTCTAAAATGGTAAATGGACTGCACCGATATCTCTACACTCCTTCTAGCACTCAAAGCGCTTTACATTGTATGCCTCACATTCACCCATTCAGACTCACATTCACGCACAGGTGGCATCGGCTGCCACACAAGGGTATCATCCTGACACCAGGAGCAATTTGGGGTTAAGTATCTTGCTCAAAGACATATCGATGGGGTCAGGGAGAATGGGTCTCAAACCTGCAACCCTCTGGCCTCTGATTGTGCAAGGACAAGCCTCCTGTCATTATTCTGGTTTTATCTGTCTGCGCAACGGAATACTCTTTTCTGATTGGCTGATGGGGTGGCCATCAATCCCAAAGAACAGATCTGGTGTCAGGCATGCGACTAAGTTAAGCGCGCATAGAATCTTCGTTTGGAATGCCGACGGTATCTATGGAAACCTTGCACATCGTCTACCGAAAATGCAATAATCACAACGTCTGCATACCAAACAAAGATTCTAGATGTGTCTAAGTTGGACGCCCGCATAGCGACTTGTCTATCTTGCTCACAAGATTCTGGTGCAGTTGACATGGTTCCTGTGACTTTACAGATAGTAAGAGATTAGAGATTAGAGATTATGCTAACCTGAGCTAAATTCTATGGTAGCAAGGGCTTTTTTTGGTGAATCTCACAGAGCAGATCAATAGGCACGTGCCCCTGTATAATAGGTCTGGCGACACCCCTGTGACAGATAAGCGGGATAACAGCCTTCAAGGTCGACCGGTTACACAAAGTAAATGGCTTGGTGGAGGCAACTCTGTCTCCATGCTGTGCACGTCTGAGTTCTGAGCCGCCGCCTCGCCATTAACTTTGTGTAACCGGTCACCTCGTCGGCTGTTATCCCTTACATATTTGTGTTATAGATTTATTTCCAGTGACATCACTGTAGCTTTGTGGTGCTTTCTTTGTTGTGGATACTGGGATCCTCCAATGTCTTGCAACAGACTCCCGCTGATGTTCTATCAGTCTGGCGTTGGAGTGCGAACATGGCTCCAGTTCTGCTCCATGCGGTGCCATATGTTACCACTACTAACTGGCTGAAGTTAGTTGGTGCACTCCTCTCGACCCCCCCTGGGTCAATCTTGATCTCAGATCTCATAATTAGCGCATTGTCAACATTATGCAAGTAGACCCATCAACATGAATCATTTTCAATCAAGACATCAATTTACCCTAATTGTGCATCTGGTGTAACCTGCTCTGTCTCTCTGTCTCTGTGTGAGGCTGACGTGAGAGAACTTGACAGTATGTTTGTGTATGTGTGTGTGCACTTGCACATGTGTGCACATCTTTAATTAGCTTTAATTAACAGTGGTGATGACACTTGCCTACTCTTTTACCATCACTGTAACATTGTGTGTGTGTGTGTGTGTGTGTGTGTGTGTGTGTGTGTGTGTGTGTGTGTGTGTGTGTGTGTGTGTGTGTGTTTGTGTGTGTGTGTGTGTGTGTGTGTGTGTGTGTGTGTGTGTGTGTGTGTGTGTGTGTGTGTGTGTGTGTGTGTGTGTTTGTGTGTGCATACTTCCATTTGGTGTGGGTAAAGTGTTATAAGATTTCTAGAGGTGTCAAAAGTAAATTCATGGTGTAAGAACAATACTAGCTCATTAAATTACATAGCTCTAACATCATTTACTCCATTGTACCTAATGAGTTAGACTGTGTTACTGAAAAACAGAAAAACACTAAAAACTTAACAAGAACCCACCACAAACTTGATACAACCAGCACATAGTCAGGTGATAGTAAGACAAGTACACAGATCTACTGGTTACTCAGATAAGTTAGCTGTGGTGGAAGGAAACTTTTTAGGGGCCAAGCAGCGAAGCTGGCGAAGGCCCCTATAGAGTTAGTAGGTTTTCTTCATTATTATTATTCTCTAGTCACCATTCCTCTCCCTCTGCAAGTCTATGGCAGCCCATAGAACCGTACGTAGGAAAATGCTGTAAATCGGCACACACATTCGGGCCCGGCTCAGCATTACCCACAGCAATTTATAGGTCCCCAGCCCCAACGCTCTAGCGCCACCAACAGGTCAAAGTTGCAGGTACATTTCTGCTTGTAACTTTTGAACCGCTGGGCCGATTTTCATAAACTTGGTATCCCTGGAATCCTTGGGCCAAGACGAATCCAACGCACCCTATGACGTCATTTTCCGCCAGGATAGTTTTCCCGCCATTTTGGATTTTTTTGAAATTCAATAAAAATGCTATTTTTCCAGCAATTTCTGACCAATTCACCCGAAATTCGGTATATAGTATCTCTGTACTGAGCTACATATGGGGTCTTCAGGAATATTGGATATCTTTTATCGTTTAGCCGTGAGAGCCAATCAAAATTGTCGTAAACGTGGCGGAACAGGAAGTGAGGTCATATCTCAGCAACCGTTTGTCGAATTGGGCAGGGATTTTGTACACACATAGTAGTCCATCCCATGACCTACCACAAAAAAAATCTAATCCCCAGCTCAAACTCTGTAGCGCCACCAGCAGGTAAAAATTTTAGCTACATTTTTGCCTGTAGCTTTTGAACCGTACTCCCAATTTTCAAAATATTGGTACACAGGTCATCTTCACACTATGTTGCACCCAGGTATGGATTTTCGTAACGATTGAAAAAACTATCAGCTCTCAGCAGCCATTCAAAATTGTGGAAAGAATGGAGGGATTTTTCTCATCTCTCTGTCCCCTTTGCCAACGGCACCTGCGCACGTTCACTGACACCATTCTCGGCAGGGGGTCTCTGGACACACAAGAGACGAGAGCTTAGGTGTGTGCGTAGTCTGCTATTGCTCTAGTGTCAACCAAAGCCCCACTTCCCCAGCCCCTGCACATACCCCCCCACCCCCACCCCACACACACAGACAGACAGAGGGAGGGGGAGAGGGAGAAGGAGAGGGAGAGGGAGAGGAAGAGGGAGAGGGATAGGGAGAGGGAGAGGGAAGGAGATAGGGAGAGAGACAGAGAGAGAGAGAGAGAGAGAGAGAGAGAGAGAGAGAGAGAGAGAGAGAGAGACCATTGTTGTTCTCTCGGTTCCTCTGTCTCTCTCTCTCACACACACACACACACACACACACACACACACACACACACACACACACACACACACATTGCTTCTATATACACCAATTCCTCAGACCAGTCTCTCAAAAGGCTGGCCAACATTACATTGCAGCCTATAGGATTCTTATGTTTAGGATTTCAAGGACATATCTATTTTCAGTAGGCTCCCGATTCTTTTCCATAACATTGTATGTCATATAAACAATTTTACTAAATAGAATGATCACAGAGGATTATAATTGCTGTCCAAAAAGCAAGCCTCTCAAGTATAGAAATTACTTGCTGATATTTTATAGACTAATTTGAGAGGGAATGGAAATGTGTTACTCAATATAAATCAAGGGCAGCACAGGCCCTGCCATGGCCAACCGGTAGGGCACTCGTCTATCATGCGGCTGACCCGGGTTTGATTCCCAGCCCAGGTCCTTTGCCTACCCTCCCCGTCTCTCTCCCCATTTTCCCCTCCAAGGAATGCACCCCAACATTGGCGAGATTTGGGCCAAAGGGGGCGCTGCAGTTCCTTATGTTGCCATGGCAACTTTGGCAAGTGTACTGCTTGGCCCCGCATTGCTGCTTGCAGCTATATATTTTTTTTTTTTTTTACTTTTGACAACTTTGAATTACAAGATAAGCTGATAGAGATATCCAATCACATTCAATTCAACAATGCTTTATTGGCATGACGAATAAGACATCCATATTGCCTAAACAGTCATTCAAACTGTTATGTTGTGCGGTATAAAAGAAGCAGGAATCCGGTATCCTTTTTATACACTTTATATACGATCCAGGAGGTCAAAAGCATGTCTGCATCGTAGTGTACATTTCAGCATCTCTGCATTAAGACCTTCCTCTCATGCATATATGAATAACTCAAAGAGATACCGGTGCCACCTAGCGGCGTGGCAATGTGTAGACACAACGCAAACCATTAGAGCAGGGGTGTCCAACTCATTTTGGTCTGGGGGCCGCATGCAACCCATGTGGACCTCAAGTGGGCCGCATTAGTAAGATCATCGCAAAAAAAGAACTTAAAGCAGAGGATTAGTTTTCAGTACTATCGTGTTATCTTTTCAGCATGTTTTAAAAGTGTTTTGAATATGTAGAAATACTGAATACTGATGCTGATAATACTGATAATCCTATGCAAAATTTCATTGATTTCATTCATTCATTGCCAACCGTCAATTAATAAAATATGGCACCGTTGTTTTTGGTGGGGGGTCTAGAGGTCTTCCCCCAGAACATTTTGTATTTCTTTGATGTGATTTCTTGCATCTTAAAGCATTTTAACATCCCGTTTCCCGTTTCAGGCTCAATACGAACCAATACAAATACAGTTATATTTATTATGTAATTATAACCAATACCAATACAATACGAATAAGAAGTATTAATATTTGATCTCTATATATGAGGTCTATATATGAGCTTTATCAAATGCCTGTCACAGTACAAATTTACCATTTATAATAGAAGTGTGATGTGCACTTTACTACATATACATGTATAGGAGAGAGAGAGGACTATTGGGTTAATGTCATGCAGGTCTCGATTTTGCCCCCAGTGGCGAAATTGCACATTTCGGTTATTTCTTTGAAAAAGCACCAAAAAACCCCCCCAAAAAAATGTACCTCCGGGTCGGATTGAACCCTCTGGCAGGCCGGATGCCGTATGACGTATGTTTGACACCCCTGCATTAGAGGTATCACACAAGGTATTAGAAAAAAATAAGCCATATATAGCGGGCTATAAATACAGTACATTCTAGCCAACAATCAACCAGTCATTATTTATAGCACATTATCATACGTAACTATCATTCAATGTGCTAATGAGTACAGAAGGAGAGAAGGGGAAAAAACTGTAGGCTATTGGATAATAGATAACTAACTAACTAACTATCATCAAAGGCAGATGAGTATAAACTGTTTCTTTGCCAAACAAGATACTGTTGGGGCAGTCTTAATTTGAAGAGCTGGTTCCAGTATTTGGCAACATAATGACTGAATGCCATTTCACCCTGTCTGCATTTGACCCAAGGCGCAAACTGTAGAGGAGACTCTGAAGATCTAAGACATCTAGTAGGATGATATTTCTCTACCATATCTACAATATATTTAAGGCCTACGCCATTTAGTGAATTATAAATTAGCAGAAGGGTTTTAAACTGAATTCTAAATCTCACTGGTAGTCAGTGTAATGACCTAAGTACTAGAGTGATGTGGTCTTTTTTTCTTGATGCCTCTCCATCTCTTCATGTAGGTGAAATGCAGCGGATAGCCGAGCACCCATGCGGCACAGAGCGGCCCGCCCGCCTGTGTGAGCCTGGCGCCGTGTGCAGCGAGTTCTGGATTGGACCAAACTACGGCATCACCAACTTCGACAACATCCTGTTCGCTATCCTCACTGTGTTTCAGTGCATTACCATGGAAGGCTGGACGGACATTTTGTACAGCGTGAGTGTCATACTTTTTGTTACATACAGTTTTGTTGGAACTGAAAAAGATTTTGTTTTATTATGTAAGACAGGTGGCCACGAGCACTTAGGTAGGCCTAGTACAGCATTTTGAGATGGTTGTGTCAAAGGTGCACTGTGTAAAAATGTTCGTAGTTTATTTCCAGAACTCATGCAGCCCATTCACAAATATACGTACCACCATCAAATTCTTAGTAGGCCTTGGCCTATTCATTATGACTGAGAAAATTGCACTTTTCATACATGAAAAGGTGAATCTTATCCACACAGCCATTTCCAGAATTTGAATTTTACAGTAACTGCAACTTACTGAACTTTGGCCATACTGAATATTAGTCATCACATTTGACTGTAGGCAACACAGTTTCAGTGAGCAGCGTAGTTGTGATACCTACTCTGGCCACAAGCCCACACAGTGCACCTTTAACAGAGTTAGCAATGTCAGGATGTTGATTATACCTTCCAAGAACCGAATGATTGGAATAGTGGAACTTTAATAATAGTAATTATGATACTTGTTTTAAAACTGGTAACTTGCATCAGTAAAGCTATCGCCATCCTCGCGATATTCCAGCGCATCACCATGGAAGGCTGGACAGACATTTTGTACAGTGTGGGTGTTATCATTTTGGAATGCAGCAGAACAACTTGTCTAGGTCTTCCAATAGAAAGTGAAAAGATTAGCAAGCTAATAGCTTTTATAAAATGTCAGTAAAACTCAAAGATCACAAAAAGGTTTGTATGAAATAACTTGGGTTTACTGAATTTAGAGTTTCAAATGAATGAGACATAACTCGCTGCTTATTTCGCTACCATAATAACGAACTTGTCAGACTGGTGCCTTCTCCAAGGGGATACATTGCATCTGCGTATCTCACACTTGCTAATGCACCTCTGGAGAGCTTTAAAGGCTGATTTATTGTCGCACTGCAATAACTGGCCATCTGCCATTAAGTGGCATTAAGATATGCTGCTGGTCAGACTCCTCTCCTCCCTCTTCTCACCTAGCGGATGTGGTGGCTTTGCCTTGAGATAGATAGTGGGTTAACTACAATAGTTTCATGTTTTTTTTATTTTACATTTCATGTTACAGTGTATTATTTGTATTTGCTATGAATGTGTATGCCACTTTGTGGCAAACGATTTAATGTGCAGTTGACTTGGATGTATAACCAGAGGTTGTGGTAGATTGGTCATTGTTGTAGATTGGAGTTTAGTTGCAGGCAACCTGACCTCTTTTTATATCTTAAAATATCTTAAGTGTGTGTTCATTCTTCAGTTATAATTCTGGTAGGCCTACCACTTTATTGTAAGAGGTCACAGTTACAGTGTATTTCAGTCAATTGCATGTCATGACGCCATTTTTTTTCCATTACTTTGATTTTCCATAGTAGAAAAGGGCTCAATTTTGACAAAAGTCTCACAACTTACGCGGATACATTGTTTTTGAAGTCTAATTTCTTGTACTTTGAGAGAATACTGAGAGTAAAATGGTGACCTACGTATACTTAAATGTTTACCCAAAGCAGCATATTGTGTATGTTGGTGTTGCACCATATGGCAGTGTCAACATGATGAATGTCAGCATACAAACACAGTCAGCTTGCTGTGTTGTACAGATTTGTATCATATTGCTACTGTATAATACCAGCAAGTTTGGAAGAGAACCTCACATATGCAAAATTAAACGTTAAGGTGGCTTTGCAGAAGTAACTGTCACTGAAATCAAGATAGTCATATGGAAAATACTAGTTGCACCAATTGATTCAGACTAGTTACAGGTTTGTGTCGATTGGTGTGACTAACATTTTCCATAGGCCTAAATATATTGATGTTTTACAGGAAATTTCATAGTCATAGTACTCTATTAGTTATAGTCCTCTATTTCAATGTCCTGACAACTTTTTTCAGTTTTAGAATGATTTGTCAAATGTTATTTTGAAAATGCCAGAGGGGTTCAGAATTTGTTTCTAAATGGCAAGATCGCATACATTTAATGTCCAGTTGCCTACAACTAAATACTATTGCCATAGATTGCCTGCTGCACGAATTAGATTGTTCACAGTCTTGTTCTTGGGCAGACTAACTCCCTAGTCCAGATCCTGACTCAAGGAGTGTCTCGAAGTGTTATTTCCTATATATACCACCTCCACCTTCAACCAAGTGTGGCTTCGTTACCAAGCAGTGAGTCACAAAGTCTTGGTGAACCTTGACCCTGTCTCCGTGACGACCTGCACTGTCAGAGCCATCACAGCTCTCATCAAACATTTTTTTTAAATAGCCACGAGAGAGAGAGAGAGAGAGAGAGAGAGAGAGAGAGAGAGAGAGAGAGAGAGAGAGAGAGAGAGAGAGAGAGAGAGAGGTCAGGAGAGCGAATGAGGTAGTGAGTGAGCGGTGATGGACAGAGAGAGAGGGAGGTAGGGTGGGTGATTATATTGTTAGTTGCATGGCACTGAATCATTTCTCCCGTTCTCTCCCCACCCTTCTATCACCCACTCTGCACTCTTGGCTAATTAGAGTGGCAGGGAGAGGAAAGAAAGAAAGAAAGAAAGAAAGAAAGAAAGAAAGAAAGAAAGAAAGAAAGAACGAAAGAAAGAAAGAAAGAAAGAAAGAAAGAAAGAAAGAAAGAAAGAAAGAAAGAAAGAAAGGATAAAACAAGATGGAAGACAAGACAGAAAGGTCAGAAACATAATCTTGCCATGCCTTTTTTAAGATGATGAGAAGATGAAGCTCTTTACTGGTGCACTGTGCAATATTTTTATTATTTATTTCCAGAATTCATGCTGCCCATTCACAAATGTTACCTTTTTCACAAATACTTACCACCACCATTAAATTGTAAGTATTATGACTGGGAAAATTGCTCTTTGAAAAGGTGTATCTTCTCCATGTCCGCCATTTTGAATGTCCAAAAGAGAATTTTTTAGCTGCAAAACGTACTGCAACTAACTGTCATACATGTTGGTTTATTATTTAGTAAATATTCATGGGGGGGGGGGGGGATCAAAATTGGGAATAGATAGCACAGTTTCAATGAGCAGCATAGTTGCAATGCCTACTCTGGCTGGGTCATTCCACGCCAAATCAACAAGAGCCTGCGCACTTAGGTCTCAAAAAATTCTGAAAATATTACTGAGTGTACCCATGGTACTTAAGAGAAACACTGTTACTTTATTTGAGTGTAAGATGTATACTCTCGATGTTACAGCCAATTTCACTGGGGGAGGGGGGTGCCCATTTTGTTCACACTCTTTTTTTTGTCAAAGTTCACAAGCCCGTAGCTCAATAACTAAACCATGTAGGAAGCTCAAATTTGGCATGCTGGTACATAGATAGGAATAGTTTGTTGCACAACTGTCAGTTTTGATCTGTATGATCCTGCATTGTCATAGCATTCCCTCAAAGATGATACAAATTGTACTGGAGTTTTTGGCTGTGCTCTGTTTAGGCCTTCAGAAGACATATTTGTGCCCAACATAGCCTCATGATTTTTCCCCCTTGTAGATACAAGTAGAAACACTCCCATAAAAATCTATAAATAGAAAGGAAACCCCATCAGTGTTTGACCAGAAGACCTCACAAGTCTGACAAATCATTTTGGGTGTCATTTTCAGAGCACCGGAACCCCTTGTGGGATTGTCCACAGATTTTTATTTTATATTTTTCTTCATTCTCCATGAAGTCTTCTTTTTAAAAATGCCAATGAGACTTGTCTTATGTGATGTTTTCTTTTGTAATTTCCACCCTGAACATGGGCAAAATGCAAAAAGAGAGCAACATGATTTCGATAACATTTAATGTAAAGACTAAATAATCAAATGCAAATTTTGCCCAGACATGATCACCCGAGAGTCCCTGTGCAGGGGTGCAGGTATCCCTTTCAATTTCAATGATTCCAGGAGCGTTCAATGTGGGAGCAGGTTCGCACACCAAAAGAGACAGTAGGTCACGCACAAGGAGTCATGTTGTTTCTTTTTTTGACCAGCAGATGGCAGCGGAAGAAATGCATAGAAAACATATTGCCCTCAATGTGCATGTTGCCCATGTTCAGGTTGGAAATTACAAAAGAAAACATCACATAAGACAAGTCTCATTTGCAATTTTAAAAAGAAGAATTCATGGAGAATGAAGAAAAAAATAAAATAAAAATCTGTGGACAATCCCACAAGGGGTTCTGGAGCTCTGAAAATGACACCCAAAATGATTTGTCAGACTTGTGAGGTCTTCTGGTCAAACACTGATAGGGGTTCCTTTCTATTTATAACTTTTTATGAGAGTGTTCCTACTTGTCTCTACAAGGGGAAAAAATCAAGTGGCTATGTTGGGCACAAATATGTCTTCTGAAGGCCTAAACAGAGCACAGCCAAAAACTCCAGTACAATTTGTATCATCTTTGAGGGAATGCTATGACAATGCAGGATCATACAGATCAAAACTGACAGTTGTGCAACAAACTATTCCTATCTATGTACCAGCATGCCAAACATGGCCGTAGTTACATTTGAGGCTACCGAGGTCCGGACCTCGCCTATCGTGAGAGGTTTTTTTTTATTATTATTATTTTAACGGCAAATATGACCAACTGAAACACACAAAAACATCTATAAACCTTTGTGAAGCGTCCTTTGCCAACTGTGTTGTTAACATCCATGTGCTATGTGTTCTAGTTTTGCCTTTGTGTTCTGTTTTTGAGAGTAAACAAGATTGATTAATATCGCAAGTGGTGCGACTCGTGGGAGAGAACGCAACTCAGCCGACATCGCAAGTGTTTGGTCGCGTTCATGACAGAGCATTGCGCAAAGCAAAATTACCATGCTTTCTGGTTGGAAAAATGCATTGAAATGGCAAAGTGTGCGTGTGCAGCCTGCGCAGTAATGTGCCGTCACGAACGCGCCCATTAAGCACGCGCTTGGTGAGATCTCCGCTATCAGAAAGCCCGCGCTTGATGAGATCTCCGCTGACAGAAAGCCAACCGTTGTATAGCCTACATAAAGCTCATGCGTAACAAGTAGGCTATGGTGTCTTAAAAAGCCATTTGAGTCATTATTTTAAGAAGGCCGGCTGCTGCATCAGCTGCTGCATAAAGGTAAAAGCAGGATATCCGTGAAAGGTAATTGATTGTAAATTGGAAAGCATGTGATAAACACTGACAGAGGAGGTCACCGGAACATCTTCAGGTGTGGATATTTTCCTGCTAATTTGGACAAGTGCCAAGACTATCGACGTTGCCACGTCTTCGTCAGAGTCAATCGCAGTAAATATCCACACCTGAAGAGGCTCCCGTGACTACTGTGTCTGCATAGCCGTGACGCATCAGATGGCTCAGGAGCGCGGAGGATAGGCTACTTTTCTTTCTCATTGAAAGACTTTTGTCCTCTGCGCTTGTGAAGAACTATAACAAGTAAATAAAAACAAAACGTTTGATGCGACTCTAGGGAGAAAAAAAAGTTTACTCCAAAATAGGTGGTTTGCACTACAGAGCTATCCCTGTATCTTTGGAGGAAAACAGCTGAAGTGTAATTTCATTGGGAGAAAAATATGAATGGCTGAGCAACTTGCCATCTGAGGATGTAGCTTATTGTGCAACTTCAGGGTCAAGCTTTAGTTTCCTTACCAAGGGCTTTACTGACTGGGAGGATGCTGTTTATAATAAAAGAGGCATGATACCAAAGCATAGCCATTCAAAGGGAATAGGCTGAGTTGGCTGAAAACTACAACATATTTATTATTATACATGTCTACATATTTACTATTTCACATTAGGCCTATACATTCATAGAGGAGGGCCCTATATATAGGCCTGTGTAGCCCATATTTATTTATTTTATGAATTCATTTTTAATTTATATTTTATATTAATAATAAAATTTCGGCGCGCGCATCATGGACCTCGGCTACTTCACATGGCTGGCTACGGCCATGATGCCAAATTTGAGCTTCCTACATGGTTTAGTTATTGAGCTACGGGCTTGTGAACTTTGACAAAAAAAAGAATGTGAACAAAATGGGCACCCCCCTCCCCCAGTGAAATTGGCTGTAACACGGAGAGTATACATTTTACATTCAAATAAATTTACAGTGTTTCTCTTAAGTACCATGGGTACACTTAGTAATATTTTCAGAATTTTTTGAGACCTAAGTGCACGGGCTCTTGTTGATTTGGCGTGGCATGACCCGGCTATAATCCTACACAGTACACAGTATTGTAGCCTACTGTAGATAGAATTATTTTTCTCTTGGGCCTATATACCTGCTTAAAATCATTGTTGCAAATCTTGTGATTTTTATAGGCTAATCATTAGACACAAATATGTTTCAGTGGCAATCCGAGGTGAATTGGTATTTGTTTTTGCACATTTTGGAGCGATCTCCCTCTGCATAATGATCATGGTGTCATAGCAAGTGAAGGCACACTCAGTTCCTCCCTCTGTCTCTCTCTGTCTCTCTCTGTCGCTCTCTCTCATGGATGCAGTGTCTCACCGGCATGCTGTTGATCGTTTGGTCTAAATTTCACAGGCATTAGAAAAAAAAACTCTCGAAAGGGACTCGTGAGAGACTTGTGATGTCACCTTTTGGCCAGCTCTGCCCAGAGGCAGATTATATCTGTGGTGGATGCTCTTTGTGGCCGTAGGTATACAGATACTTAAGCCATAGTCTTTTTCTAATTGTGACCCTCTCATTCCCTTGTTGGAAAGATGTACTTGGCCTATAGGCCTAGGTGATGTGAACTCAAATAGCTAAACCAAACATTCAAAAATTTGAGAATGTCGGGTAGACTGTCCACGAATCGAGGGAGGGAGCAAGTTTAACCAATCACATCAGTTTTTAAAACATACAGTTCTTGTGTAGCCTAACAGTTGTTTGTCTGTAGCAGGTTCGTGGCGCTCAGCCGACTAATAACTAATGAACTAATATCTTAATTAATATCTTCTGTACCCAGCGTGAAACTTTGCACTGCAGTGTCATCCCCAATTTTGTGATCATTCAGTAGAGTGGTGTGGAAGTTGTGTGTGGACAAACAGACAAATGTTTCCTGAATTATTAGATTAGATAGATATATTCAAAAAATCATCAAAGAATCAGCTTGAGCTGCACTGGATTACCTTTTAGGTCATTAACCGTCATTACATGCAGTTTGATTTGTAGGCATGTTTTTTTATTTTCCTTAAACATGTATTTTAAATGCATATATTGGGATTACTGCCCATGCGTAAATTAAAAACGGCAAAACAATGAGTACAGTATGACATTAGCACATGGAGAAACTATAGGCCTACATTTCAGCCATTTAGATTTTGAGAAATTACACAAGATTTTACCCATGTATGACATGTATAGTACATTGTCATCTATATAAATCAGGGGTGGGGAACCTACTGTATGTTTCGAGGGCCGTTTGCGGCCCTTGAAGCCGTTTTATCCAGCCCCCGATATAGTTTTTAGTGTAATGCAGCTTCACATGAAATATGACATATTTTGTAAAGAAAACTTAGAAAATACATTTGCAATACAATTACGTTATATTCAGGGGGCCCAGAGAGGGTGGGTTCTGTTTTAAAGCTAGCTGCCTTCAATATAGGCCTAAAGTGCAGGAAGAAATCCTGGTTTGTGTTCGTAATACGACCCTCAGAGGACTTTTACGGCCCTCGGATGAATTTGAAGTGGCCCCTCGAATGAAAAAGGTTCCCCACCCCTGATATAAATAAAGTACAGTACAGTGAATCATTTCTGCTTACAACACACTTTCATTCGTCCCTCATGCAGGGGTCTATGCAATGAAAAAAAGAGCACAGACAAGACACATTCTACATGAGGGGTGCTGATCTCAGGGCCAGTTTTTTCAAAATTCCTCCCAGCAAAAGAGCTGAACATATTAACATTCATCTCTGTATGCAGCCCTATGTCTCATCTGCTGTATCAATGCTTCATTATCATACAACTGTAAAACAAAACCTGGGCAGTGTCAGTAAACTCATCCCAACTGTCCCTTCTCTGAAGGTTTTTTATTGCTCCCAAACCCAAGATAACCACAACAAACTTTTGATCCTTCTGTCTTTCAAGAACTTATGGTTTTCTCTATGGGATGTATTTACTCCATGAGGAAAGTGCAAAGGATTTTTTTTTTCTATATTGTTTTCTATATCAGTTGCACAGATTAATGACAACATTATTGTTAAGGGACATAAGCACTTTCAAACGTATGTTGTTTCAACTCTGTAGTATTTTTAAATATGTTTGAAATGACATAGTATTTGTCCATAACACTGTTGACAAAATAATCAAGCAAATGCTCGCTTTCATTAGAGTATTTATCAAATGATTTAAGATTAATCTTGGCAATTTGTTTGTTTGGAAACTTAAATATATACACTATGGAGACATGTAGGTCATTTAGTTGAAAAAAAAATACTGATAATTGACATTTTGCTTTTGCCAAAAGCGCAGTCGAATCGTAGAATCACTCATATATAGGCCACAAACATCTAACTGGAGTTTTAAAACAATATCCAGTTTTGCCATTCGTTTTCGTCATCAGAGGAAAAACCTCCGTTTGTGTGTGAATGAAAGTCACAAATGAAGGTGTAACGGAGGCTAACTAGCACAGAGTTGGCGTGGAACGTTGGTAAACCTCCCTCCGATAGCCTCATACAGTCTTGTGCCGTTGCGCCGAGAGACTAGTCTCTTGGCCCAGCGGTAACGTACTGTGTCTCCCATTGCCGGACCGTTGTAGTTGACGAGATCGCACGTTCGATCCCCGAGGAGGGTGGACAGGTGCAAGATGACCTTCGTCACAAAGGGAAAGCTCTTCGTTTGAAAAAAAAACCCTGAGTGTGTATTAACGCTGCCTAGAGGTTATGCTCTCTTTTCAGCATGTTGCCTACAAGTCAACGCAGTTAGTTTTGCTCAATCACTAGGTCTGCGCTATTCTTATCCGTCGCAACGGTAGGGGCAGTGACAGGGCTGGTCTGGGGAAAAAAATCAGGCCGGACATTTTCAGTGAAGACCATTGAACCAGGCGCTGAGAGAGACAATGAAGCCTGTGTCAACATTTTTAGTCATCTATTACGAGCTTTTTTGACCACAATAGTCATAACTAATATTTGATTCTGATTCAGAGAGGTCTGCTATAGTGGCACAAGGACTGATACCACTACATTGAGGGGAGGACCAGGCCACAGTCATCAACAGTCCACCGGGCAAATGCCCTGTATGCCCTTTGGCCAATCCAGCTATGGGCAGCGAGATTATTGTTCAAATTGCCTTTAATACAAGGAGTAAACTAGACGTCTCTGTTGTTTTGTAGCTACACAGACTCAATGACAATGAAAATGAAACATTTAATAAATGTCACATGCATTTTTGACCAGCCACCGCGGAAGTTTGGAACAAAGAATGTCGAGAATAGGTCACACGAAGCGGAATGGTTCCTCGGAAATATTGTTCAACTGTCCTGATATACAGTGCCCTCCATAATTATTGGCACCCCTGGTTGAGATGTGTTAAAAGCCTTAAAATAAATTCAGTGTTTATTGCAGAAGAATACTGTCACAATGAAAATTGTAGGAAAATGTAGCCTTCAACTCAAATGAATTGTAGGAAAATAAAAAAAATCCCTGACTAAAAAATAATTATTTTTCATTAAATCACCTGTTCCACAATTATTGGCACCCTTAACAATTCCCAGGAAATAAATATAATTGAAGCATTTCTGTCATTTCTACAGTAGTTTACAAAGTTTACCAGAGTATGTAGGAACATTTAATTAGTAATTCATCACTTCCTGTTTCCCTGGGGTATAACTATGACGTGACACCGAGGCCATTTCTCTTATCCACTCTTAAACATGGGAAAGACAAAGGAACACAGCATACAAGTGAGGCAGATGTGCGTCGACCTTCACAGGTCAGGCAGAGGCTACAAGAAGATTGCCACTCAACTGCAGCTGCCCATATCTACTGTGAGAGGAATAATTAAGAAGTTCAAAACAACTGGAACAGTGGTAAACAAGCCTGGACGAGGACCCAAGTTTATTTTGCCACCACGCACAGTGAGGAGGATGGTAAGAGAAATCAAAATATCTCCAAAGCTCACTGTTACAGAATTACAACAAATGGTAGCATCCTGGGGTCACAAAGTCTCCAAATCAACCATCAGGCGCTGTCTACACGCCAACAAGCTGTTTGGGAGGCATGCACGGAGAAAACCTTTCCTCACCCACAATCATAAACGCAAACGTCTGGAGTTCGCCCAGCGGTATTGGGGCTTCAACTGGGACCGTGTGCTTTGGTCAGATGAGACCAAGATTGAGCTTTTTGGCAACAAACACTCTAAGTGGGTCTGGCGTGCCACAAAAGATGCGCATGCTGAAAAGCACCTCATACCCACTGTGAAGTATGGGGGTGGGTCAGTGATGCTGTGGGGCTGTTTCGCTTCCAAAGGCCCTGGGAAGCTTGTTAGGGTGCATGGCATCATGAATGCTTTGAAATACCAGGACATTTTAAATCAAAATCTGTTGCCCTCTGCCAAAAAGCTGAAGATGGGTCGTCACTGGGTCTTTCAGCAAGACAATGACCCTAAATGTATGGCCAAATCTACACAGAAATGGTTAACCAGACACAAAATCAAGCTCCTCCCATGGCCATCTCAGTCCCCAGACCTCAACCCCATTGAGAACCTGTGGGGTGAGCTGAAGAGGAGAGTACAGAGGAGAGGACCCAGGTCTCTGGATGATTTAGAGAGATTCTGCAAAGAGGAATGGCTGAAGATCCCTCTTTCTGTCTTTTCCCATCTTGTGAAACATTATAGGAGAAGATTAGGTGCTGTTTTGTTGGCAAAAGGGGGTTGTACAAAATATTAACAACAGGGGTGCTAATAATTGTGACACACATTATTTGATGTCAAATAATTATTTCTTTATGTGGGATTGTTTCCCCACTGAATAAATGCACTTGTATTGAAGGTTGGATTTTTCTCTTTTTTTCCATTAAGGTCCCATATTATTTAGAGAAAAATAATAATAATTGGAAGCTAAAAAACACATCTCAACCAGGGGTGCCAATAATAATGGAGGGCACTGTAAATTCAGCGTTGTACTTGCAAGCACACGTGTTGTCTTTGGTTCGTGTAAATAAATGAAACCACAAAGCATAGGCAACTTATTTAATGAACATCTCACAGTCAGTAGCCCGGTGAAAGTTAGATCAAGGAAGTAGCTGTTTGTAATCGAGCACTGGTCGAGAGAACCAATCACAGTGGCTCCTGCTGCCGTTAACTGCGTAGCTGGCAGTCACATTTTCAGGGGTGAACACCAAGTCACTGCGGATGGGGGGAAAGTAACTGCGTGGCTGTCTGCCTCATTGCGCAGACACATTTGTTTCTGAGCATAAACCAGGCTTTAATAATAATAATAATAATAATAATAATAATAATAATAATAATAATAATAATAATACCTTTTATTTTAAGCGCCTTTCAAGATACCCAACATCACTTTACAATTAAAACAGATAAGAGTAGAAAAAGTATAACAATGAATCAATGAATTAAAAATAGGAGAATAATTAAAAATGTAAAATAAAAATAAAAATGAATTAAAACAAGAAGAAAAGTAAAATACATTAAAATACATTAAAAGAAAAAGAAAAAGAAAAAAATTATAATTAAAGGAAGTGGAAGTGCCTGTCAGAGTGATTGAAATGCAAGAGTGAAGAGGTGTGTCTTGAGCGTTGATAAAAGCAGTGAAGAACACTGACGGATTGACAGCGGGAGTGAGTTCCCTTTAGTGAGGCTTTAGAGAGCAAGATGGACTTGTCTGGTGACCACAAAAATCTGCCACCACCAGAATCTAATGAATTTTGTTACTCAAACATTGATGGGTATGTTGCATTCTCTCATTCTCCTCTCAGGCTGATGACTCATCGGGAAACACCTGGAACTGGCTCTACTTCGTCCCCCTCATCATCATCGGCTCCTTCTTCATGCTCAACCTGGTACTGGGTGTCCTGTCTGGGTGAGCCAGCTCTCTTTCTTCAGTTGAAATGTGTATTCATAACACCTCCTTTATCTTGTGACAAAGTCTTAAGGTGCCGGTTTGCTTGCTGCGAGATACGCAAGCGCGTGCACGATTCGTTCATGAACGCGTTAACATGCGTATTTAATGTCAATTTCGCGCGAGTTGGACACGGCAGCCAAATGTGCACGTCAGGTGCAATATCTTCAAACTCACTGGGGGCGATCGTAAGATAGACCGCGCAGTTCCACGCGTGTGCTTGATATGAAAACGACAATGGCAGCAACTTTTAAGAGCGTCTCGTTGAGTTTGTCCGAAATTTCAAACATTTGTGATCATACTTCCTTGTTGCACTTTGAAAAAGGAGCATGCACATACAGGAGTAGGCTAGTAGCAGTATTCTTTCCTTGCCCAGGGAGCCCCTCTTTTTGTTTTGTTTTCCTTGCCATCTGTGTTCCCAATTTCCGCATCCCAATGTTGCGTGCTCTCTGCCCCCTGGATGATACCGCCAGTATTTTGCGTCTTGGTCAACTGCTTTTGAAGCAAGCATGTGCTGTCGGTTGCTCGCGGTGACACACGTAATTTACAGCTCGCAGCAAGCATACCGGCACCTTTATGGTCCAAATGTGTCCCGTCTCATTGCCATGTCAAATTTACAGTTACTACAATATCCAAATACCAATTCTTTGAAGGCCTTTTTCTGAGTTTCAATGTTGGCGTGCACTTTGCCTTTGTAGGGCAGAATAGGTTCTTGGTTCCCAGAGAACTGGCAAAGGCAGTCAGGCCGCTTTGAAGGCCCCATAGTCAGATGTTGAGTGAACCGACCTAAAAATAACTACAGATTAGGCCTACTGGCGAGTAGGCTACACCCGGGGGTGTAAATACCAAATACCACAATAGCCCTGATTTTCTGATGCTACCACATGTTTGAAACACTGCTGTGTATTTTTTTGAAAAAATCTTCCAACCCCCCCCACCCCTCAAATTGCTTTTCCCACCCAAAAATATGCGTTTTTAGCCTATTTTGCCAGTTTATCCACAGTTATCCCAGAACTACACATGAGTATGTTCATGATTTCCCATTTAATAGTCTAAAATGTGTGATGCTATATCACAGTAGAACTTTGAGCTATATAAGTACAATGTCAAGGTCATAATAGAGGTCAAAGGTTACAAAATATTGATTTTTAAGGGGGAAATACTTGTTTTCAACTGCTGTTCCAGCACAATGCACTAATTATTTCCCATATTAGCAATTTTATGATCTTACATGTGACATATCATATCATAGTTGTACTTTGAAATATGCAAGTACAATGTCAAGGTCATAATAAAGGTCAATATCAATTTCTAAGGAAAAAATTGTGTCATTGGGTTGCTGACCCAGTACAACACATAGATTATGTTCATAATGGTCCATTTAATGATCTTAGGTCTTTGAACTATGCAAGTACAATGGTTCAAGGACATAATACAGGTCAAAGGTTAAATAATATTGGTGTGGGGTGCTATTTTCAAACCGTTTTTCACAAAAAAACAAATGTGAAAATGAATAAACCTATAATATTAACACACTTTTGATTAGCTATTGACTTTTCTAATCATAAATATTGCTAATGTGGCACAATAATGTGGTGTAAATCTAAGGGACCTAAGGTCAAGCGAGTTGGATGACCCAAGTGAAAACGATAAATCAATTAACTTAATGTGCATGGCAATTTCAAATCAGATCTACATGTTGCTACTATGCTCAGAAAATTGTAATGTGCAGGTTTATTATTCAGGGCCAATGCCCTCTTCCATCATAATTGAAGTTTCACATATGAAGAAAAATGTGGCAACAACAGCATCAATGTTACCAATGGTGAATGTGCCATGATGCCATTCTTGATGTTTTTTGGTTCATGCAAATTGTTCTTTGCCTCTTTGTAAGCATAGGCTTCACTTGTGGATACCAGGCCCTCAAACAGACTTCATGAAGACTATTTCTGACCAGTTGAGCAGAAACATGCACATCAGTACCCTGCAAACCTCATTTTCAGGGCTCTGGCAGTGCTTTTCCTGTGCCACCTGTCCCAAGGAAGGAGATGGTGATCCCGCTTCTAAGTTTTAAAACCGTTCTAGTCTCCTATACGTCCCCTGGTGTAACGGCATGTCTCTTGGTATCTCGTCCATGCTCTGGACACTCTGCTTCTTGCCACAGCACACATTGGTGTGGTATCTTGGATGAATAACAGCTGAGCAAATTTAGTATAGGATAGACACCAACCCATGGTAACTCCAGGGTTGGGACATTGAAAACATGCATGTGACCAAAAACAGCCAGAAAGGATGGAAAAAGAGAGTACCACCACCTACAGGATAACTCTGTTTTGGGGCTTGTTGATATTACCTTTACCGTTTCTACCCACTATTTTAAAGGTGGGGTTGCAGGTATGACATCACGTTGGGGGAACTCCCCCAGGATTCTAAGGTTCTACATAGACTCCTATGAGCCTGCGGAACCCCCAACGTGATGTCATAATAGTACATTTTCTTAAAATGGTTAACCTGCAACCCCACCTTAATAATAATTTGCACACCAGTAGTCAAATGGACTCGCAGTGTTGCTTCCTAACGGGACTGACATCACAAAAGTTATCCACACTGATCATTGTGACATTAAAGAGACAATGTGTTTACCCCTTTGCGCAGAGCCTATGTTTTAACCTTATTGTCCTCAAAATTATAATGACCAAGTCTTAATCTCTTATCTAAGGCTCTCATATCAATCTTGTTATGATGTAGTTGAGTCATTCCAGCAAAGTCTGATTGGGTCTGAACTGATCATGGAATGTAGTTGGGCGCATCTGCACAAAGAGGCTTTATTCCATGATCAGTTCACTTGATTTTTAAGCTATTTTGATTTCTTTAACCCTCAATATAACCTAGAAATAAGATATTGCATTGTGTAAAATATTGGCATACCACATAAGTAGCCTTTTGAGTGCCCTTAGTTCACTTTCTACACTGAAACATCAAAAATAGGCATTTTAAATCATTTTTGTGACCTTTGACCTTAAGTAGGACTGACTTACAGTATGACATGGTACATGACATACCATTCAATAGCCCAACATGAACATATTTCTATTCTGCACTCCATAAAAGATGGGGAACCATGGAAAAATGGCTGAGAATAGGCATTTGAGACCATATTGATGACCTTTGACCTTGAATGTGACCTTGACATTTGACTTTTTTTTGCTCAACGTACACCTCCAGCATGGCATGCCACATGAAATGAAGAGTTCAGATGCAAAACCCCCTAACTCCATGTCTCAAGACCTGCACTTCTATATTTTTAGAGAACCCTAAAAAAAAAATTACATCAATGTATTCATCAAATAACACCCCTCCCTATATATAACGGTGCTTTAGGAAATGAACAATGCTGTGGGAAATGCGACCACCGGTATATATTTTAATGTTGGCTAGCTCCCTGGTTTGCCCTGTTGCCAGACTGTCAGAAGTTTGAGTGGTTTAGTGCACTTGCTAGCTACGTAGCATGAGTTACGAACACTTTTTAAAAACCCATCTGAAGCAGTCCAAGCCCTGTCATGCGAGACCTTCGTTTCGCGAATGCGGTTGGGTGCGTGATTTATTTCCTAATGGTTTAACTACATAATAAGATAACAAAGCTAGGTTGGTATGTGCTCTGTTTGCTTAGTTTACATGATTGCACAAGTCCATGATCCCAATGCAAAAGCTTCAACTGACATTAGGCTACACAAAAATTTATAATTTTGCCAACCTTCTCTTCATTGCATTAATCAATGCCGGGCTGAAGTTTATCTGTGCAATCTGAAGCAATCAGACGACAGACGTTTCTGCAAGTGCTGCCGAGTTTCTCGTGCATCTTTTAGACAGTAGCCCATCATCAAAAGTAGGCTTATCTGATTTGGGTCCAATTGGTTTTGTCATGTAACAGAATACTCAGATTAAAACTGGAGTATTCTATCCCTCGCGCTGTTTTTATCAATTTATAAAAGGTAGACCTACGCTTGATTTAGCATTTAACATTGCACAATGGCCAACAAAAACACTTGATTCTAACCTCAGCTTCAAAAAGCACATACAAATGACTAAAACAATTAAATATAACGTGGCAAATGTTGGACATATAAGATCATCACTTCCCATGGATGTAGCCAAAACATTTATGCATGGTCTCATCTTCACACTTTTCATATTGCATCAACTGTTGGGGGCAGACCAATGAATCTACCATTAGACCATTAAAATCCACAATATAAACAAGTTTTTAAAATTCTTCATAAAAAAACATTTCATTACCACCACTGCAATATTTTAGAGAAACACCATTTATTAAGTTTTGAAAAGTTTTCAAACCTCTGTCTAGTATACAAGATTTTACATGGTCTGGCCCCAGCTTGTGTTTTGGAATTTGTATGTCATCGACCTGCTAGGTCCATACGATCTTCAAGAATAGCATATGTGTATGATTGTACAACATTTGGGCAGTCCTCCTTTTCATTTAGGCCTAAAGCCACATCACAATGGAATGTTTTATCAGGTGACCTGAAGAGCTGTGACTCCTTCATGACCTATAAGTCACAGCTGAAACATGTTCTAAAACACAGCCAAAAATTCTAACCGCTAACTTGGTGATAATAATTTCTTATGGTTATGGTCAATGTTTTTGTTTTTTTGTTTTTTTGTTTTGTTCGGGTGGGTGTGTGGTTGGGTGTTTTCGTTGTCTTTATTTTATTATTCTATTTTATTTTATTTTAATGTCAGGGACTACAGATGCACACTAGGCTAAGGCTACCTCTGGTACACTGCATTAAAGGGAAACATTTATGTTGTAATTGTACATGGTCCCAATAAACTGGATTGAAAATGGTTGAAACAGTAGTGAGGAGGATGGCCTTTGTAAAAGTGTTTAGCGGTTTCTGTACTGTAGTCTCTCTCGCCAAAGGCAAAGTAACATCTGCCATGGATCCCCAAGTGCCATGGATCTCACTTACACATGCCCACTCACACTTATCAGTGTTTCATTTGATTCACGTGAGGCCCGTCACTAGGTTTGAGAGACAGGAGTGGCTTAGCCCTAGAGGAAGAAAATGCGCGCGCGCACACCTGCTAAGGTTTTGTCTATGAATTCATTATTTTAAGAGCAAAGAAATCCTGCACACTGTCCATTCCACCAACAAACTTTAATACATTGTTTCGGTCATCCGACCTTCATGTTGTATTAAAGTTTGTTGGTGGAATGGACAGTGTGCAGGATTTCTTTACACTTGAATGACAACCCCACTGGGATAATATCCTACGCACCTGCCCACCTAGAGGTGTGCAAAAGCGTCTTCTTGAACACTTATTTGTTTATTTAAAGAGCACCATACCGATTTCTAAACAGTAGTTACAGTGGATTTTTTTAAAATTCATATTTTATTGAACATGCCTTATATGTAAGCTAAACAAAACATTTCAAAATATTTCAACTGATGAATATTATGTATGGAAGTTAAAATGATTAGATTACAATGCCGAGAGCATCATTTACACAAGGACTAGGTTCATAACTAGGGGTGGGCATAGATTAATTTTTTTAATCTAGATTAATCTCACTGTAATAATGAAATTAATCTAGATTAATCTAGATTAATCTATATCAAAATCGCTCATTCAGAATAGGCATGCTAGCAAAATAATGCCGAAAAAACCTTGGGGTTTCTTAAGACAGATGTCGCAATTAGACCAGAGCTCATCTTTTTTTTCCAAAATGCATCTCATCTTCAAAAAATGGTTATGTTGATACTTGGTGATGAAAAAAATCACAACAATATGTGTAAAGTGTGTCCAATATATTAGGAAGCATTTACAGTTATAAGATGCTGAAATTTCAAAATGAACAGCGCTATACATTGTAGAGGCAAATACAGATCAAACATTTAGGCTCTTTAAACAAAATTACCTCAACAATTCAGCATTTCTAATGGAGAGAGAGAGAGAGAGAGAGAGAGAGAGAGAGAGAGAGAGAGAGAGAGAATCTGCCACTGACTGTTAAAAAGAGCAGCGGCTCCTTTAAGAGAGGGAGGAGCTCTCAGTAGGCACAGCAGCCCTCAGCAGAGCCAGGCTACTCGCTATCTAGAACCTGCAGCACTGGCACACGGCGATTTGGCCTACCTGACAGTTGTTTTCAGAGTCAGAACGCCAGAGGAGTTACAACTGGAAATGAATTCAGTTGGCAAAAAAAATAATCAAGCGCGACAACCGCGAGGATTATTACCGTTTGACATGAGAATATCTCACTGAGTCGCAAATGTGCGCGATTGCAACACAAACATTCAGTGAGAGTAGATATTGACAGTTTCAGTTTGACAATCTTCAAAATGCATATCCCACGGAATGTTTTGCAATTATGGCACATTCAAGATTTCTGGAAGTTGTTTAGGCTATGTGTTCCTGTCCATGCAATGCGTGAGGAAATGTAGGCTATGTCGGGCTGGTAGCCTACTCACACACAATAATGTCTCTCTATGTTCACCTTAAACAATAACGTCTCTTTAGTCTACCACTTATGAAAAAGCACTCAAACAACACCTACCACGGCAGAGGGATAAATGTTTTCAGCTTGCAAACACTTCATATTTAGTAGGTCTGCTGAAGCAGCAGGTGGAGAGGAGAAACGACTGGAGCGCAGTCTGAAAGCGTCTGTCAATTAAACGCTATGGTGACGTGCATACCCAAATTCCAAATCTATATTTTGAGAATAGATTAACGTGCAATATTTTCTTTATCGCGCGACAAGAGTCTCACATTATCGCAGCACGTTAACGCCGATAACGGCCCACCACTATTCATAACTAACTGCGCATCTCCAGGAGAAGCAGTGGTCAGGAAGCGATTCATTCAAACAGGTTCCTTACTTGGAAAACTCTGCATACCCGGCAGATATTAGGTCATTTTTACTCCATTAGTAGCTATTTTAATCACTAGATTTCACTTTTCTCGAGGCGTCAGTCACAAAGCACAATCCTCTACCTTTTTCCCCCCTGCATAACATATTGCTGTGCACCCTGCTTTTATTGCTGTGCAGCAAGATTTAAGTGGAATTAAACAATAAATAATGTATTCAGAGTAACTTGCCTTCTTGGTGGTTCGTATTCAGTGCTTTACTGCATTTGTTTTTGGAAAAATGTAAAAAAATAAAAAATAAAATAATATATATATATATTTTTTTTCTGCAAAATCGTTTAAGGGTGACTAATATTAATGTAGGGGGGCTAAAGCCCTCCTAAAATAGGGCTAACCACGTCCCTGATTCACATCAAACAGTGGGTACGTACATATGGCTTCTTGTGTGCATAGCTTCCCACCTACAGTTGAGGACGATATTATTAGCCCCCCTCCTGAAATTAGACATTTCTCTTGATTTCTCAGTAAGAATGACCATTATTAACCGTTTCTGTTATTCTGGAAACAAATACACTGATGGAGATAATGTTCAATGAGTTGAATTTGGATTTTTCTATTGTTACGATGAGCTTAAACAAAAAAGGGCAAAAATGACAAGGACAAAATTATTAGCCCCCTGATCATTAATAGTCAATATGGCGCCATTTATGAACCAAAACTGACAACAGGCTCTGATAAGTTGCTACCTAGGTTGGCACATGCCCCACTAGGGATTTTGGCCCATTTCTTCACTGCAAAGTGTTCTAGCTGGTCCAAATTGCATGGATGCTGAGCATAGACATTAACCACAGACTCTCAGTGGGATTGAGGACTGGACTATGAGCGTGTGATTCCAATATCATGGTTTTAGTGTCCTTGAAGAACCTCTGAACTAATCTAAATATATGCTTTGGGTTACAATGTTGTTGGAAGACCCAGCAATCCAGATTCAGACCCAGACTCCCTGTGTCTGAGGCTGAATAACAGACTAAACTTGATGCCCCACCACTGTGTGCAACTGTGGAAACTGCTTGGCCTCATTAGACCAAAGAAGCATTGGACACCTGCCTAGATGATTGTTATTGACCTGGCCTCACCTGGAGGTTTTTCCCCCACCAAGAAAGACAGTTGTTAGGGCTTGTCATCATATTGGGCTTTTGGGCCATCATCACAGAAGAACCCCTTTACTAAAGGCAATGCATATCAGAGTGTTATTGAGCTTTGCCTGTGAACATTTGAAAGTCAAAAATGAGTTTTGAACATCTCTGCTTTCATCTGATGATATTCAATTGCACCTGCTTTGATGCATGAATTCTGCTTCTGTCAGGTGAAGAAAGGGATAGGCCTTGAATGGTTATAAGATGGTTTCCACAATTAAACATGGTGGTGGATGCATCATTCTGTGGCAGCCTCAGCCACAGGAAACCTTGTTTGGGTGCACGGCACTATAAAAAAGGAAAATTATGATAGAATGTGGAAAGTGACCTTGCAAAACTATGCTCATAGAGGGAGCTAAGATCTTCACTGGATCTTTCAATAAGATAATAACCCAAAACTTGCATCCAAAATAGTTCAAATGTTCTTCAAGGATACTAAAACCATGGTCATGGAGTGGTTCAGACCTCAATCCTTTAGATAGTATTTGAAGAGTGCTGAAAATGAATGTCCATCCTCAACATCCATGCCATTTGGACCAGCTTAACTATTTGCGATGAAAAAAATGGGCCAAAATCCCCGGTAGGACATGTGCCAACATAGCAACTAATCAAAGTGCCTGGTGTCAATTTTTGTTCATAAATGGCACTGTATTGACTATTAATGATAAGGGGGCTAATAATTTTGTCCTTGCCATTTTTACACTTTTTTGTTTAAACTCATTGTGAAAATGGAAAAGTCCAAATTTAACTCATTGGATACTATCTCCATGGTGTATTTGTTTCCAGAATAACACACATTTATTAATAATGATCATTCTCAATGATCAATGAAGAGATATGTCTAATTTCAGGAGGGGGGCTAATAATATCGTCCTCAACTGTATTTTCTCGGTTTCTCCTCAGCTGGTTGGTGTTCGCGTAACATTTGACAAATCTGTTTTTTTTTTCAGCTTATATCAACAGCTGGCTCAACAAATCATCTATAGCCAAGAATGGTTTTCATTCAGTACCATTTTGCCATTCAGTTGTAGTTGTGATGTTATACAGTAGAATAGAATAGAATAGAATAGAATAGAATAGAAAGCCTTTAGCCATTATACAAGTACAATGAGATTGAAAGCTTTAACATAAAGTGCAGGCATAAGCTAATGTAGGAAACACGTACAATAAAACTAATATAAAACTACTGACTACTATACATAACTAAACAATACTTGTGCAAATCCTGGAGGTACACAGTAACAGGTTTGAGAATACAGTGTCTACGGTAGCAGCATCAAGTGATTAGGGGAGCCTTAAGGGGCCTTCACAGATTTGATTGATAGATGATTCAAGAAGCATGTCAAATAATAAAAAGCAAGTTCTTTTTATTTTTTATGGGTGTGTGGGTATTTAGAATGAGTATCTTTGTTACATTGTTGCACACTGAAGAAGGCACACACTGAACTGCATTTGTGCAATATAAAAACACTATATGCAATGTGCGGCCTCTTTCTTGAAAAATGGAGGTGAGCATTTGGGCCAGCACTCTCACAATCGAAGAGTGAAGCCTGCTCCAAGCTGGAAATTAGACTCTATATTGCAGCAAATGATTGCATTAACATTGTTAAATTCCACAGTGAGTGTCTGTACTGTAGCTGCTGGTTGTCCTTTTTTCCATTCTACATTGCTAACTGAAATGACGCTCTCGTTCCCTGTGTGTCCCCTGTGGAGGAAGCAAGCTATAAAAAAAGCTCTAAGCATGTTCTTTCATTTTCACCCTGCGCTCCCTCTTACAGTCTGCATCCCCAGGGTTGGTCTTTTTTCTGCCTTGCCCACTCACCACTGTCCGCCACTTTTGATTAGAATGGTGCCATGTGGCGTGTGATTGTGTGACTGTGAGTTGTGAGGACCATTTCTTAACTTCAACATTGTGTGTGCTGATATGGCATTGTGCTGCTGACTTCAGAGACTTTCTCTGCATGGTAAAAGTCTATATATGTCATAATATTATTATTATCCATCACCATAATGAGTTGGACTGTAGATCACAGGGTTGAAAGTTCAATCCCTACCCTTACCAATCTCTTCCTCACTCCATAGCTGAAGTGCCCTTGGATGAGGCACTTATCTCCACAATGCTCTAGGGACTGTACTGTAACCAATACCCTGTAATATATGTAAGTTGTTTTGTAAATCTTAATTAATTCTAATTAACTACAACCTTTACAATGTTCAGAAAAAGTCAAGCCCTTTTGCAACTGGTTGATAATTGCCACAATTTCATTTTGTCATTTATCATAGTTTTGTACATTTGTTTTTATTTAACTTTCCAGGGGCTAGCTGACTTCACTTACCATGCCAAATTTGCATGTGCATGCGTACGTGTATGCGTGTGTGTCCTCACAGGGAGTTTGCCAAAGAGAGGGAGCGTGTGGAAAAGCGGAGAGAGTTCCTGAAGCTGCGCCGGCAGCAGCAGATTGAGCGCGAGCTGACAGGCTACCTGGAGTGGATCTGCAAAGCCGGTCAGTAGTGTTATGAAAGAATCGATTCTTTTGAATGGCTCGTAGACATGATCTCTCTTTCCCACTTATTCCCTGTCTTTATTCAATAAATGGACATATTCACTAACAACTAACAACTTCCCTGTGGTGTTTGCCCCTTTTTTGATAGTCGTTTGATAGTTTTGATATATGGACACAGAAATGAATTTGTACTGCAGAAAGTTGAGTGCGTGCGTGCGTGCGTACGTGCATGTGTGTATGTGTGTGTGTTGAGTTGCAGTCTTCCCCCTGACAGGAGATTTTTCCCTTTCCAGAGGAGGTGTTATTGGAAGAAGAGGATCAGAATGCAGAAGAGAAGTTTAGTCTGGATGGTGTGTGGTACAAGAGGAAACACAACAACTCAGGTGAAAAGACAATTAAGCATAACTTCAAGCAGGATAAGATTATTGGTAATACTTCACAATAACCTTGCGATGGTTAACTAATGGTTGACTAGTGTTAACTAATGGTAAGGTATTATTATGTCGCCCCGGAAATCTGGGGGAGGGGGGCATAAGCTCTGCAGCATAATCATGATTAATAATCCGGATCGTGATTTTCATGTAAATAATCGTGATTAGAATTTTTTCCATAATCGTGCAGCCCTAATATAGGGTGAATTAAGGTAAATTTGGCCACTTTTTTGCATATAAGTGTATTATTGTCATCAGCAATTGCATAGTAAGTGTTATACAATTCATTTAATAATGATATATCAATGCTTATAAAAGTGTTATAGATGCACACCAAATATTAGCTAACCATTAGTTAACCATTTATAGCGGAAGATTATTGTGAATTGTTACCAGATTATTTGTTTGTGACTTATGTGTAAGGAGATTCAAGGATATGTATGGAATAACAGCCAACGAGGTGTCCCGATATCAAGGGAAATAATGGACGAGGCGAAGTGTTCTATTAGCCCAATGATGCAGCAGAAGGACATTTTTCTCTTGATATCAGGACACCTCGAAGGCCGTTATTCCACTTATAACGTGGTTGCCAGCATTTAAGTAATAATGTATTACTACTGCTCTGCCAATCAGAAGATGCTCCTTCTGTTCACCGGGTGATGAAAAAGTGTTCCTGTGCAACCGTGATGTCAATGACATGCGTTTAGACACCAGTGGAGCAGGGATTCACTTATGCATGTGTGTTCTCCTTCTGCATATTCTATTATAAGAATTATGGATGCCTTATTATAGCATATTACACACATACCAAGTACACAGTGTGCATGATGAACCAGAAAGTGGCCATGCAAGCAACTTTTAATTGCTGTTCGCTATGCAGTCATGGCTACTTATAATCAAAAAGTGAAAGGGTAAATGATAGTAATCCTGAGTGTATGTGTGTGTGTGTGTGTGTTTCATCAGTGTTAACACGGGGTAAGGTGAAGAAGAGCAAGAATGAGCTGATTAATGCAGAGGAGGGTGAAGAGCAGTTCAACGACATCTCCTCTGTTGGTAAGATCCCATCTGAGATGTTGACCTGTTCTCGCTTTTAACCCATCATTACATTATGAGCTAGCATGTGTAACTGAGGTGTTCATAGCAGTCTGTTACTCGGGGCTCGAACTCACCACATACCTGTTAACGCTCCAGTTTGGGCATGGGAGACACAGCATGATACTGCTGAGCTAAAGGACCAGTTCGATAGCTCAATGCTACCGATACTGTATGAGGCTTCGGGAGGGAGGTTTATAAACGTTCCACGCCACACTAGAGCTGCACGATATATCGATATAATTTTTTTTAAAGTATTTTTTGAGGCTTTTCAGCCTTTATTGGTTTTTGTGAGACAGGACAGTGGAGGAGAGACAAGAAGCAAGCTGGGAGAGAGAGACGGGGAAGGACCGGCAAAGGACCCGGACCAGGAATCGATCCCGGGTCGGCCGAGTGGTAAACGTGTGCCCTACCACATCAGCCACAGTAGGGCCGATGAGAGATTATTTTTATGGGTTCTTTTTCGTAAGATTCGCTCGTCATCTGTATGGGAGTCACTCATTGCCTGACGAAGAATGTAGTAAAATCACTCCTGAGAGTGGAAATTTCGCGCCAAGGGCAGGGCC
The DNA here is from genome assembly GCF_034702125.1 of Engraulis encrasicolus. Lineage (NCBI taxonomy): Eukaryota > Metazoa > Chordata > Actinopteri > Clupeiformes > Engraulidae > Engraulis > Engraulis encrasicolus. The sequence continues at coordinate 56,548,884 of NC_085867.1, forward strand.
CGCCCACTGCCTATATTACGCAGAGCCACAGGCCCGAACATTGTTCTTACACTCTCTTCGGCTGTGTACTCCTCGACCTGCTGAGTTCAACTGTGCGACTTCACTGGGTGCTCAGCACGACAAAGGGCTTCTGCCGCAACGGAAAAGTGGACAAAAGTGCCTCAGGTGTACTTTTTGGACACTTTGGAGACTTCTTTGCCAACCTTCCGTGGGATTTCGTCGAAGGAGTCACCAAGGCTAACCACCTAACTGGCGTGATTAGCGTGCTAACTGCCACTTAGCTAACGGTTACGACTTAGCTAACATGGCCAACACAGGAGTCGAGAGGACGGCAGTGGAGGAACACGGCGACTGCATCGGTTTTATTGTCAATCTCTTTACATGCGCTGGTCATACAAATAATTGAAATTACGTTTCTTACTTTCCCATGCAGACAGACATAGACTCTCTGTTGGAGTTTCCCAATGGGCTTTCACTTTCTTTCACTCTAGGTGTGGACAAGTAGACATAGACAGTATACATACATTACACCTAGAGTACTGTACCTATACAATACCCATACAGACATATAAAGTGCAAGACTGGGCAACAGCAGACATACATAGAACATATATTAAAAGAGGTAGTGATGTGCATTCCAGTTAAGTCCTATTGTGACAATTCTGATGTAGTAGCATTTGAATAATAATAAATATAAAGTGTGCAGACAGGCTTTCTCTGTGAATGTTCTGACTGTTAATCCCCCATCTATTGAATTAAACTTGTGCAATTTTCACACTGTGTCCCAACACATGTTAGTGACAAGCACTGTTCGCACCTCACCGGACGCCTTGCCTAGCATGATAGCCGCCATCCCCAAAAAACAAAGAGTGGCGAATCTCCCCCGCGGTTCCGTGTAGTCACGTGACCGGGAGGCCAGGTCATATTACACCTCTACTACGCACTACCCCGAATATGTCATAGGATGGAGCTCTGACATAAGGCATACCGATTCCCTCGAATGAGTTGTAATCTGGTTGCCCCCTCTGGGTCTCCGACTAATCAGCGGTCTAACACTTTTCATTTGGATTTTGAGCCTAACGTGTGCACAGCTTCGATTCTGTCTGTTTGCGAGCAAAATGTATCTGGCATACCCCAATCTCCTCCAGGGTTGTACCATGTGATTACCGCCGAGGTTTTGGGATCATAACCCGTACCTGGCACCAGTGGTGCTTTTGGTGTACCCCATTCACAGCGTTCAGTTATTTCTAATAACACTCGCTTCCTCTCCCCTTTCTCCAAAGGGAACCACAATAGTTCCCCTGGTGTTTTGGGCCCTGATTCACTACCCAACACTGTTGGTGCTTTGTGTGTACTTCAGCCTACGTCTTCGGTGGAGTCTAACACTTCTTAATTAATGCTTCCCTGTCTCCCCCTCGAGAAGGTGAGTTGGTTACAGTGTCTGAGGTTTCTAAGACAACTCTCATTCTGTCTAAATGCAGATCACTGCATTCTCTGCCTTCGAGCACTGCATTTTCTATCTCTCCAGCCGTGCCACCCAGTGCGTCATGAGTATGTTTGGAGTCCCCACCAATGCTGCGCAGTGCGCCAGGAGCGCGCATGGCACTGCCAAATGCCGTGCGTAATACGCCTAGAGCGCTTTCGCTGGTTATTCTCCTTTCTTACCCCGACAGAGGGGACGGGGTTATATAAGCTCCCATGGGCTTCAATAGGGAACACTTCCCTGTGTGATGAAGTGGGCTGTGTTTGAACGTTGATGTACCCAACGTAATGTAATTGCTTTCCAATGCTCGATGCCCACAGGGTTGGCATTCCTACAGGAACAACTAGATGAAGGCAAGGCCTTCTCTACCCTCAAAGTCTACTTGGCCGCGATATCCGCATGCCATGTTGGATTTGGTTCAGGCTCCGTGGGCAATCACCCACTGGTGTGCCGATTTTTGAACGGGGTCAGGCGTTGTGCCCGGCTGTGAGACAGACGATGCCCCCCTGGGATATCACTCTGTTGTTGGAGGCTTTGTGTGCACCCCCCTTCGAGCCTCTCCAAGGGGTGGATTTGCCTATCCTCTCTATTAAAATGGCCCTTCACCTCGCCTTGGCGACGACGAGGCGCGTGAGTGATCTACATGCCCTCTCGGTCAATCCTGCCTGCATGCAGTTCACTCAGGGCGACACTCGGGTTGTTCTGAAGCTGAACCCCACGTTCATGCCTAAGATTCAGAACGTCTTTAGTTGTGAGCCAATAGAGCTTCGAGCTTTTTGTGCTCATCCTTTCCAGTCAGCGGAGCAGCGGCGCCAGCACATCTTATACGCATTTGAAGAGGTATGTAGGGCTGCTGGCTGGGCCAGCCCCTGTACCTTTGTTAGGTTCTATCGACTTGACGTGACCACCATGCCTCTCTGACATAGGGTACTGGGCACCACTAGCCTGGGGTGATGGGGGCACCTTCCTTTAAGAGGACTCCTGTGGACGTCCTTCTAATTGGTCGGTCAGTATATGATCCGGGAGTGATTGTATGCTCCCATAGAAATGACGAGCGAATCTTACGAAAAAGAACAATAGGACTCGTATGAGTCCGCAGTTCTTTGAGTGAGATGAGTGAGTCCTACTCACCACAGCCGAAGATTGACTCGCTTGATTTATGCTGCGGCCGTCCTGTGTCTACGCGTGACTACGCCCTCCCGCGCAGAGGCTCTGCGCCCGTTGTCGAGTGCCTCGAATAAATCCTGACTATCCGTCGGACAGACACGAAGGATGCAGACAAAAAGGCGCTGTGATTGGTCGTGTCGCTACTTCCTTGTTTTTGTGACAGCGCAATGCCGGTAGTTTGCAAGAGCAAAGCTGTATTCTGTTAAAAACTGTATTAATGCCTTGTGTGTAAATGTGTGTAAATACATGAATCTACAAGCTAACTAACAAGCAATGCATCAGTTCAACACTCGTGGCACAATGCCTGCAGTCTGACTACCGTAGCACCCAACACACATCGGCAGAGTAAACCATTTCCATGCTTGAATTTTCTGCACGTGAAAACAGACTGGGTATGTCAATAATACCAGTACATTGCCTTTGCAGTTTGTGCATAAACATGGAGCTGGTTAGCGAACAGACACAATCGACATTTGAGGTGCGCTGATGCAGAAGTCTAATCTGCCCTTAAGAATGATGTAGCGTAATATAGACTATCTATCTATCTATCTGTCCACTCAGCTGCATGTGACACTGTGGTCAGGGGGGGGGGGGGACAATCGCTATTCCGACATAGCGCTATTCCGACATGCCGCTATTCCGACACTTTTTAGGGTTAGGGTTAGGGTTAGGGTTAGGGTTAGGGTTAGGGTTAAGGTTAGGGATGTCGGAATAGCGGCATCAAGTCAAGTCAAGTCAAGTTGGTTTTATTGTCAATTTCTTTACATGTGATGAAAAACAATCTCACAGCAAGTTTATTTCAACAGCATTTTTTATTTACTGTGTAGATTTTGAGACAGGCATGCCACGGGCACCGCGCAAACGTCCTTGCGCCACTTTCAGTCTTTTCTGTCCCGTTTTACCCTATTCGATACTTTCTGCGCCTGTTGGGGCTCATGGCTTCAAGCATCCATGTGGTTCACCTGGGGCTACTCTTCATGAGATAATTAGAACGGTGGGTCTACTCTTTGAGGTTGTGCCCTTTCCGTCACGGACGCCGCCTGGTAGCGGTATTCAACAGCTGCCTGTCCTCTCTAGTGTTCTGGAAGAGGCAGGATGTTTTTGGCGAGCCCATTCTCGTGAAAATCAACTACAAGCTTTGCGGTGCCGCTACGATATAGCCTCATTTTTCGTAGTTGGGCAACGCACGCCTTCATCGAGAGTGGGTGAGAGAGAGCGAGTGAGAAAGAGAGACCACCCGAGTAGCGTGCGTGCATTCCGGGAGGGGAGCGCTGTTGTTGTGTCAGCTTCATGCCATGTCTCCCTTCCTCCAACATTATCCCTAACCTTAACCCTAAACCTAACCCTAACTCTAACCCTAATCTTAACCCTAACCCTAACCCCAAACTTAACCGTTAATCACTCGTTTGAAATGTTTGATTACCGTGGGGGCAGTCGTGGCTCAGTGGTTAGAGCACTGGGTTGGCAACCCAAGGGTTCACGGTTCAGTGCCCGACCGAACCACGGCTGAAGTGCCCTTGAGCAAGGCACCTAACCCCCACATTGCTCCCCGGGCGCCGCTCAGCAGGCAGCCCACTGCTACGGACTAGTGTGTGCACTTCAATGTGATTCACTAATCCAAATGGGATAAATGCAGAGAAAGAATTTCCCCTACCTAGGGGACCAAAATTGGCTCCAATCCAAATTGGCTCCAATTGGCTTAATTAAAGCACCACGAGGCTTAAAGTTGATTTTGTCTGTTTTTCTCGTAAAGACTTCACGTATGGCGCGAGTTACTGTTGTTTTGGCAGAGGGGCACCTCTGGAGACCTCCTTTTCCCGTATGGTGATCCGGCATACAGAAGCATCCCTCACTGGATGGGGGGCTCTGGAAGGCTGCCATGGTGTCAGCGGAACCTGGTCTCAGCAGTTGTCCGCGTGGCTCATTAACTGCCCCAAACTCTTGACAGTGTTCTTGGGCCTGAGGCATTTTGAGCCTCTTCTATCTAGGCGCCACATTCTCGTCCGAATGGACAATATGGCTGTGGTGGCCTATATTAACACATTCAGTACCAGCTGTTTTTTTGGAATTTAGACTCCCAGCCAATTTCATCATTTTTTGTCATTTTTTGAACAGCCACCGAATATTTTATCTTCAACCCACAGACACATGTCAGGGTTTGTTCGAAAACCCAAAAACTCAGCTGTCTGTATATTTTTACGGTTTGTTTCTAGCTTATTCCATTCCGAAGTTATTCCACTTTAAGCGAGCACTGGTTTAGGTAAAAATAGCGTTTTTCAACATTCGAACTGAGATAAAGCCTTTTTTTGTCACGGGTGCGCTCTGACTCTCCGAGTTTAAATTGCGGGTCTAAATGCATTTTCACGCCCGAAGAAGAACTATTTCGATGCAAAAATCACCTGGCCAGGCTATTGTTCAGGAGTGGAGACTCCATCCAGAGACAGTGGAAATGATCTGGGATGACTTTGGCGAGGCCGACGTGGACCTGTTTGCATCTGAAGAGAACACCTATTGTAGGTTGTTTTTCTCTTTGGACAGGTGTGATACCCTAGCACACTCTTGGCCAGACGGGAGACTTTACGCCTTTGCCCCGATGGTACTCATTCCAGCGGTTCTACACAGGGTGCATCTAGAACGCTCACTTCTGTTGCTGGTCGCCCCCTGTTGGGGTGGTCAACCTTGGTTAGCCGAGATCTCAAGCCTTTTAGCGGGCAAGCCTTGAGAGCTACCCTTGAGGAGGGACCTACTCTCCCAGACCCAAGTGTTTCACCCACATCCTGAGCTGTGGGCTCTTTGGGTGTGGGCAATTCAAGGCTGAAGCTGGCGATGCAGTGAGTGGGCAGGTCCCTGCTTCTCCGGAGTGTTGGCTTTGACTCCAACACTTGGTTGCTTTCTCTTGCAGGGCAGACGTCCATGGTAGCCAGTAAGTCGATGTTTTCGGGAGCGTTTTTAACGCCCATAGAGAGTAGTCGAACGAAAGACCGAAAAAGAACAATAGGACTCGTATGAGTCCCCGGTTCTTCAAGGGATTGAGAGAAGACTACTCTCAAGCATCCCCTTTTCGTTCATGAAAGCTCAGTCAAGTGGAATGGTTGCACTGCAGTCGAAGTTTGCATCTAAGACGGCTCGTTGCATGTTAGAAGGACAGTGCGAATTGTTGTCGTCTTACTGCCAGGGCTGTAAATTAATTGCTGGTGAAAATTCTGTTTGGCTGATAGAAAAGTCACTCTCTAGCCACCCACTTTCACCCACGAGTGAGTGTGTGCTTTATCATCTACTAGACACTTCGACACAGCAAAAAAGACCGAAGGTTGAATGCAGGTTGAATGGTCTGGGAGTGTGTATGTAGCAGTTTTATGACATTAGCCACTATTTTTTCGCTATCACCAAAATGGTCACCTCGGTGGTAGCGGAGATCAGAGAAGAACTCGCATCGATTGAGAAACTAATTTCATCCCTACTTCAGAAACAAGTTGACATTGTTGCTAAGCTTGCCTCGTTAGAGGAATTGGAGAAAGGCCTACCTGACCCTTCAACCGCGGGTGTCATCTCGGGCTCTATCCCAGGTCCCTCCACCTGGTCTACGGTGACTGCTGGCAAGATCCGACGCTCACCTCCTCCTGTCCCTACGTGCTCCGAAGGCGTTTGTCCTGACCTGGAACTTTCCAACTCATTTGCTCCTCTCGCTGATCTTCCAACGTCGCCTTAGCATGTGGTCCCCGGGCTCCCTGACAACCCTGGGCCGGTGTGGCGCCCCCGGCCTGCTTCCACCCCAGGCTACCCAACATCGTCAATGGTGAAAGCAAAGCTACATCCAAGTGGAACAGGTCTCCTAGTGATGATCATCCCACTCCAGACAAGCGTCCCAGGGTCCTCGTCATCATCGGAGTGGTCTCTGGATGCCATGGATGCTCCTGCGGACCACTCTCCACCACCTGGCCACGGAGTGGTTAGTTCCGGTAACGTTGCCCCCTCTGTCTGTCCATCTCTACCGTCGCACAATGCTGCTAACCCTGACAGCTGCCTTTGGTGTCTGAAACTCCCACCTAAAACAACAATCCACTATGACTGTCGTGTCCGGTGTAAGCCAGAAATATTGATTGTCGGCGACTCAATTGTTCGACAGTTAATTATCCCCAGCGCAATCACTGTCTCTCTCTCCAGAGTCAGTGACATTTCCGAAATTATCCCCTCTCTCCTCGACTAGCACCCCACTGTCAACCTTGTCATTGTTCACGTGGGGACCAATGATGTCATGGCTAGAAGTTCCATCAAACTACAAACTGAACTCGAATAAATCTCTCTCGCCATAGAAGGTTTGGGCAAGCGCTGTATTATGTCAGGCCCGATCCTTCTCATCTCCTGCAAACCTGAGCGGTTCAGTAGGCTGTACAGTTTGCATAACTTTTTAAAGAATCTTTGCTATGCTACTGGACACGGTTTTATTTCTAATTTTGACATTTTCTGGACCATTGAAAATCTGTATAGGCCTGATGGTTTACATCCCAGCAAAAAGGGCACTCAGGAATTAACCACAAATTTTATTCATTTTATTGCTTCACTCTGACACATACCACCACAGCATGACCCAAGTCAGTCAGCTAATGTTTCCATCTTAAAGAGCATGGGCCTTGCTGATTCTTCTCATGTATCCCTAAATGATCTGGGGATTGCCTCTCATCGCTTGCAAAAAAGACTTTTATTGTAAATAACATCATAGCATCTCATGAACTGAACAGTATTTTCTCACTGAGACATGGTTGGATGCCTCAGGCAACTATGACCTCATAGTCATCTCCAGTGGATTTTTCTTTTTCTCTCTGCTCCTGCTCCAACTAGAAAGGAGATGGCGTAGCTGCCCTGTTCTCCAACACACTAGCCTGTAAAATGTTTCGCTTGGTACTTACTCCTCTTTTGAATACCTAGCAATATCAATGAAGGAACCAAACCCCTGTTTAATGGCTACAATCTACCATCCGCCACAGAACCGAGTTGGCTTTATCTCTGAGTTTGGAGAATTTCTGTCTTCTATAGTAACTAACTATGATTATATTATCATCTGTGGAGACATGAATATTCACATGGATAATCCAGATGACTGTTATACTATGCAGTTTACTGATATGTTAGGTTATGATACTGATATGATAGGTATGTTTGAGCTAAAACAGCATGTTTCTGTGCCAACTCATAACCATGGTCACACCTTAGATCTAATTATTTCCAAAGGCTTCAAGTAGTGCATCTGGACGCAAAACAGTTTTGAGACGCTACATTGGGGTAGACACTCCGAATGATTTTATAACTGCTTATAAGGATTTTGGGTCTCACACTGATTCAACCTGAATTGTCATACTAAAATGTCTCCATTACTCAAATTATGGACAGGAATGCACCGATTCAACTCAAATCTGTCCGAAAGAAGCGTAAACCACCCTGGATGACTTCTGAAATCACAAGTACTCTTAAAAGAACTTGTCGTAAACTTGAACGTAGGTGGCGCAAGAGCAAAGCTCAGAATGATTTCCAGAACTATAAAAGGCATCTGCTCACCTACAATTGTGAAGTAAAAAAAGCTCGCCAGCAGTATTTTTCACAGATTATATCTGAAAACTTGAACAATTCTAAAGTCCTGTTTAACATCATCGACAAACTAATCAATCCTCCTCCGCACGAAAGAAAAGTGCAATCAGTTTGCATTATTTTTCAGTGATAAAATTTCAATCATCAGAAACAACATTACATCTATTAATGAGGGTCTCTGTCATGTAACTTTTAGCCAAACTCTGCCTACTAGCACAGCTACTCTCCAGAATGTCTCTGTTATTCTCCAAAATGAACTTGATGAAGTGGTTCAGAAACTAGGGTCTGCTACTTGCTCCCTTGACCGTGTACCCACTAAGCTGTTAAAGCGAGTTTTCAGCTGCTTGGCTGCTGACATACTTAAAATTGTTAATACATCATTACTATCTGGTATTTTTCTTGTCTGTCTGAAACATGCCATTGTTACTCTACTGTTAAAAAAATATCAATATATCAAATTTTCCTTTTCTTGGCAAAATTCTTGAGAAGGTTGTCTACAAGCAAGATGTGTCCTATCTGTCTCGGAATGCCATATTCAATTCCTTTCAGTCTGGTTTCCGTGTAAATCACAGCACAGAAAGTGCTGTAGTCAGTTGTTAATGATCTCAGAATTGCCACTGATAATCAGAAAATGTCAGTCCTAGTTCTTCTTGATCCAAGTGCTGCCTTTGACACGGTTGATCATACTATTCTGCTTCACCGTCTTGAACATTTAATTGGTCTTCAAGGTACAGCTCTCGCTTGAATTTCGTCTGATTTAAGCAGAAGGTCTTTTACTGTCTCTATTGACAATTTTCTCCCTGATGCTAAGCCTATTCTATTGACCCACGGGGGTCAATTCTTGGTCCTTTACTTTTTAACTTGTACATGCTACCTCTTGGGTCTATCATCCGGCAACACAACATCTCGTACCACTCATATGCTGATGATACCCAACTATATATATCTTATTCCTCTGATGACCCCAGTCCTATGAATGATCTCACTCAATGCATCTCTGCCATAGAGACCTGGATGGCCCAAAATTTCTTAATGTTAAATAATGCAAAAACAGAGGTTCTGTTGGTAGGCCCAAAGGCCCTCAGAAATAAATTTTATCCACTTCTTAACTCTCTTGTTATACCTATTGAGGAGGTCAAAAACGTGACATGTCTCTGGTTGACTTGACATGTCTCTGGTGGAAGAGGATGTGCGCATGGGCGCGCTGCCTTACACAGTGAGGAGAATAAGTATTTGATCCTTTGCTGATTTTGTTGGTTTGCCCACAAATAAAGACATGATCAGTCTTTAATGTTAATGATAATATGTATTCTAATATGGAGAGACAGAATATCAAAAAGAAAATCCAGAAATTAACTCTAAAGAATATATATTAATTGATTTATATTTCATTGAGGGAAATAAGTATTTGATCCCCTGCCAACCATTAAGAGTTCTGATCCCACAGATCAAATGACACTTCCAATCAACTTGTTATCTGAATTGAACACACCTGTGAATAGTAACCTGCACAAAAGACACATTGAATCTGCAGAATCAGTCTATAGAATCAGTCAATCAATCAAACTAAACTCGCCAACATGGGACAGACCAAAAAGCTGTCAAAGGATGTCAGGGACAAGATTTTAGAACTCAACAAGGCTGAAATGGGCTGATGGATATTAAGGAGCAAACTGTTGGTGCATTTCTTCCCAATTTTAGGACATACAAAAATATCATCAATCATCAATCTTAGGCCTGTCTGTGGTTCCATACAAGATTTGACCTTGTGGGATTTTAACAACCAGAAAAAAAGAGATAAAGCACCTTAAAACTGTATGGGAGGAGCTAGGAAATGATCTCAAGGCAGCTGGGACCTCAATCACTAAGAAAACTATTGGAAATACTTAATACCACAGTGGATTAAAATCCTGCAGTGCATGTATGGTACCCCTGCTTCAGAACGAACCTGTTCAGGCTCACCTGAGGTTTGCCAATGAACATCAAACTGGATTAGGATATGATTGGGAGGTGCTGGAATCAGATGACACCAAAATCAAACTGTTTGGCATTAACACAACTCAATGTGTTTGGAGGAAGAGAAATGCTGCCTATGATCCCAAGAACAACACCTTCTCCAACATCATACATAAAAGTAGTAACACTATGTTTTGAGGTTGTTTGTCTGGCCAAGACAGAGGACAACTTCACATCGTCAAGAAATGAATGGAGGGAGACATGTAAACGTACAATGCAGCATGCCAACCTCTTTCCCACTTTGGTAGAAGAAGGTACCGCACACTCTTGTCCATCGTGCTGCAATTTATTGACAAACAACGTTTCGGCCCGTATGGCCTTTCTCAAGTTTTACAAAAGCAAAGTGAAGACACCCCTTATAAATTGTCCTCTGGTTTGTGATTGGCTGACAACAGCCGGTTAATCAGTTCAGTGACACCTGCCAGACAAGATGAAATCTCATCTTGATTACAGTTTGTTTTCTTTACACATTGGCAGTAATGTCAAAAAGAGGTAAGACAATTTATAAAAATTAAAAAACACATAGTGATACACCAGCCCCTGTGAGTGCAAGAGATCCAAATCCCAAGTAAACTAGCCTGATAAACCAGACTAAATGTGGATGTCTAATTTAGTCTGGCCTCGATGCATAATACATCCGAAGATTGTTGATGAGAACAACCTTCCCTCAAAACCCTGCCCGTTTTGATTCAAAACACATCTTTGCGTTGTAATTGGATTGCCAGATTCATGGCATTCTGGCTTCATTGAGTCATTATGCGAGGCCAGACCCACCCGTAGACAAAACGTTTTGTCGTCCAGCGGGTGGCGCTGGTTCACCAGGTTACAAGTAAACTATATACATTACGTGATGGGAAGGCAAAGTGAGAGCAACACTTACAATTTGAAGATCAGGCCACTAGAGGCCGTCATGAAAAGTATTGTCTCATCTTGACACCCATCACCAAAGGCCAGATGATCTGCACAATAAGATTGAGTCTACCTAGAGAAAACATTTTAATTCAAATTCCACATTTAGACCAAAGGGAACCAATGTCTTAAGAGAGTGGATATAATAATTTTCTCTCTGAGATAGTAAACGTTCTAGGTTACCCCCCCCGTCTAGGCAGAGATACCTTCTCAATCCCTATGTATCTTAGTGCAGAGACCGAATGGCCAGCTTCCACAAAATGCGCAGCTACTGGATAGTTAAGGTTTTTACAACGAATAGTGCTGCGATGCTCTGCAATGCGTACTTTTAACTCCCTACTAGTTTTTCCAACATATGACTTTCCACATGGGCACGTAATCAGATAAATAACAGATTTTGTGTTACATGTGATAATGCCCTTAATGGGAATACTTTTACCTGTGTGGGGGTGTTTGAATGTAGTGCATTTATAAGTATAACTGCATTGCGCGCAGGAGCCACATTTACGGTTACCATCCGGAATAGGGGTTAGAACCGACTTGGAGGGCACAATCAATGGTGGAAGATCAGCGTTTACTAGCCTGTCTCTTAGGTTTTTGCCACGTTTGTAAACTATTCGTGGTGGGTTCAGAGCATCGCAGCACTATTCTTTGTAAAAACCTTATCTATCCAGTAGCTGCGCACTTTGTGGAAGCTTGCCATTCGGTCTCTGCACTAAGATACATAGGGATTGAGAAGGTATATCTGCCTAGACGGTGGGGGTAACCTAGAACGTTTACTATCTCAGAGAGAAAATTATTATATCCACTCTCTTAAGACATTGGTTCCCTTTGGTCTAAATGTGGAATTTGAATTAAAATGTTTTCTCTAGGTAGACTCAATCTTATTGTGCAGATCATCTGGCCTTTGGTGATGGGTGTCAAGATGAGACAATACTTTTCATGACGGCCTCTAGTGGCCTGATCTTAAAATTGCAAGTGTTGCTCTCACTTTGCCTTCCCATCACGTAATGTATATAGTTTACTTGGGATTTGGATCTCTTGCACTCACAGGGGCTGGTGTATCACTATGTGTTTTTTAATTTTTATAAATTGTCTTACCTCTTTTTGACATTACTGCCAATGTGTAAAGAAAACAAACTGTAATCAAGATGAGATTTCATCTTGTCTGGCAGGTGTCACTGAACTGATTAACCGGCTGGCGTCAGCCAATCACAAACCAGAGGACAATTTATAAGGGGTGTCTTCACTTTGCTTTTGTAAAACTTGAGAAAGGCCATACGGGCCGAAACGTTGTTTGTCAATAAATTGCAGCACGATGGACAAGAGTGTGCGGTACCTTCTTCTACAAAATTGATCTTGCACCCGCTACCTGCACCTCGAAACCTCTGGTGTGCGTTGGTTTCCTCCCTCAAAATATAGACGCTTCCCCAACCGACAGCACCCAGAATCGTCCACACAAGATGCCGGCAACGCAATCCGACTCAGAAGCCCTCACAGGCCATCAGCAAACCCAACCGAAAATGCTTTCATACAGCCAAAAAGACATCGAAGATATTTTGGTCACTGACTCTTTGTTCAGTTCACCTTCAGATGACGTTGATCACACCAAGATGGGCTCTGAGCTGTTTGATCTGACTTCACAAAGAACCAACACCTATTTTCATATGGTGACCCTGAGTGACTACGTGAGGAAAGGGATGATCCCCCGTGGACTGAGATGGCAAAAGGAACCGATGTTGGGAAACAAGACGGCTGAATTCTGCGACAGTTGGTGCGCTATTCTCAACAAGTGCTCCTTCGACCTAATGACTTTATTGGTTGACAACCTGAAACAAGAACTGGCTGTGATTGACCTCGCCATCGCAGACCAAACCAAATCACTCAAGAACAGTATCCAGAATGAAACTGAGTTCAACGACATCCTCAAGAACAACGAAGAAAAAATAAAAAAGCTTTCCAACGAAATCAAAGAATTCAAGATCAAGAAATTCCAGAGAGATACGAAGGATGTGGCTGAAGGCAACGTCTACTTTTGGAGGAATCCCGCAAGAAGATCAGGCCCACGCTCCACACGCAAGGCACGCCCCAGAGAATTCCAATCTACCTTCGACAACTCATCTGATGTTTCCACTGCGTCAACTTACAGTTTTTTAACCAACAGGACCCACGTCACAGCGCCACAGCAGCGCGGGTGTGGACGAGGGCGAGGACGCCCCCCAAAGGCCGCACGCGGCGCAGCATCAAGAAGAAATCCAGTGGAAACACAGCCACGTTGGACGCGCGCACGTACGCAGAGCACACGGACCTAACCACACAAAGCGCTGAAGAAATAACTGTCTTCAACCTCTCCAGTAAGACACTAAACGCCTCTCATCTTTCAGTTCTCAATAAGGGTTTATCCTTTGTTCCCACTACACAACCAAATGACTTTGATGTGAAGGTTGATCTATTTAAGTTTTTTCGCAACATTAGGCTGCGTGAGTTTTTTGCCACCACTCAGTCAGCATCCCAGTTGGACATAAATACATCTGAGTCACAACACCAACACACAAATACCCTCTTTCGGCCAAAAAGTGACTTTATACCTCCAGCCAACCGCAGTGCCTCGATTGAGACATTCTGTAGATTGGTTGACCAAGATGCGACTGAACTGTTGAAAAGAAAACACGAATTCAACACACATAGTAACTTATCGGCTGATGAGAAAAAAGCACTGAATGATTTACGATCAGACGAATCCCTAGTTATTAAACCTGCTGATAAAGGAGGAGGTCTTGTGGTTTTAAATCGAATTGACTATGTGAATGAATGTGAAAGACAACTAACCGATGATGTGTTTTATGAAAAATTACCTGGGGACCCAACTCGATCGTTCCAAAATCTGATTTTTGATACACTTGATGAATTTGTTCATACAGGAGACATAAGTAAAAAAGAGATGCAGTTCTTAAGAGTAGATAACCCAGTCATCCCGACCTTTTACACGCTTCCTAAAATACATAAGAACCTCCAAAAGCCCCCTGGTCGTCCGATCGTGGCTGGTATAGGCTCTTTAACAGCCTCCATGTCTACTTTTGTTGACCATTTTATTCGCCCCCTAGCAGAGGCTGCACCATCTTTTATCAAAGATACTGGGCATTTACTGTCAGTTATTGACACTGTTAACCCTCTTCCAGCAGATGAGATTATTCTTGTGACATTTGACGTGAACGCTCTATATACCTCTATACCCCATGACGAAGGTTTGGAGGCATTAGAACATTTTCTTTCCAAACGAGCAACTTCCCAAAACCCATCCACAAACTGCATACTGGAATTTGCCAAATTAATCCTGACGTGCAATTATTTCCTGTTTCAAGATGGATGGTTCTTACAGAAACGAGGGGTAGCGATGGGCAGTCCCTTTGCCCCGTCCTTCGCTAATATATACATGAGGTTGTTTGAAGAAAAACACATCCAGGTCAACAACAGGTTCACACAACATCTAATACTCTGGAAACGTTACATAGATGACGTAGTGGCCCTGTGGCGTGGGAGCATTGATGACTTAAAAGATTTCTTTACTTATCTTAATAACTGCACCGAATGTTTAACTTTTTCAATGGACTTCGATTCGACCCGTATCAGCTTCTTGGATGTGTGGATCATACGGGAAAATGACACACTGTACACTGATTTATTTACTAAACCGACAGCACGCAACAGTCTTTTAAGAGCAGACTCTTGTCATCCTCTTCCACTTAAAAACAGCCTCCCCTATAGTCAGTTCTGCAGAGTCAAGCGTATCTGCAGTAGAGAGGCTGATTACGCACGCAACATAAACACCATGGAGTCCAAGTTTCGAGCGCGCGGATACAAGTCATCTCAAATCATCTCTGCAAATGACAAAATCATAAAAAGACACAGGTCGGATCTATTGCGTTACAGGCCAAAGAAAAAAGAAGAACCCGCCATTATATTTTCAACATGCTATTCAAAATGTTCTGAGCAACTGAAGAGTATTATTAACCGTCACTGGTACATACTCAAATCAGATATTAATCTTGGTGATGCATTTCAGAACCCACCACGAATAGTTTACAAACGTGGCAAAAACCTAAGAGACAGGTTAGTAAACTCTGATCTTCCACCATTGATTGTGCCCTCCAAGTCGGTTCTAACCCCTATTCCGGATGGTAACCGTAAATGTGGCTCCTGCGCGCAATGCAGTTATACTTATAAATGCACTACATTCAAACACCCCCACACAGGTAAAAGTATTCCCATTAAGGGCATTATCACATGTAACACAAAATCTGTTATTTATCTGATTACGTGCCCATGTGGAAAGTCATATGTTGGAAAAACTAGTAGGGAGTTAAAAGTACGCATTGCAGAGCATCGCAGCACTATTCGTTGTAAAAACCTTAACTATCCAGTAGCTGCGCATTTTGTGGAAGCTGACCATTCGGTCTCTGCACTAAGATACATAGGGATTGAGAAGGTATCTCTGCCTAGACGGGGGGGTAACCTAGAACGTTTATTATCTCAGAGAGAAAATTATTATATCCACTCTCTTAAGACATTGGTTCCCTTTGGTCTAAATGTGGAATTTGAATTAAAATGTTTTCTCTAGGTAGACTCAATCTTATTGTGCAGATCATCTGGCCTTTGGTGATGGGTGTCAAGATGAGACAATACTTTTCATGACGGCCTCTAGTGGCCTGATCTTAAAATTGCAAGTGTTGCTCTCACTTTGCCTTCCCATCACGTAATGTATATAGTTTACTTGGGATTTGGATCTCTTGCACTCACAGGGGCTGGTGTATCACTATGTGTTTTTTTTTTGTTTTTTTAATTTTTATAAATTGTCTTACCTCTTTTTGACATTACTGCCAATGTGTAAAGAAAACAAACTGTAATCAAGATGAGATTTCATCTTGTCTGGCAGGTGTCACTGAACTGATTAACCGGCTGTTGTCAGCCAATCACAAACCAGAGGACAATTTATAAGGGGTGTCTTCACTTTGCTTTTGTAAAACTTGAGAAAGGCCATACGGGCCGAAACGTTGTTTGTCAATAAATTGCAGCACGATGGACAAGAGTGTGCGGTACCTTCTTCTGCCAAATTGATCTTGCACCCGCTACCTGCACCTCGAAACCTCTGGTGTGCGTTGGTTTCCTCCCTCAAAATATAACCTCTTTCCCACTACCACTAAACTGAAGGTGGGTCATGGATTGGCCTCCCAATATGATAATAATCCATAACATACAGCCCAAGCAACGAAGGAGTAGCTCAAGCAGAAGCACATTAAGGTCATGAAGTGGCCTAGACAGTTTCCAAACATTAACCCTATAATAATCCTGTGAAGGGAACAGAATTCCCATTTACCAAGCTACAGTCATACAACTTAAATGATTTAGAGATGATCTGCAAAGAAAAGTGGACAAAAATCCTTTCTAATATATCCACAAACATTGTCATTAACTGAAAGAAACATCTGACCTCTGTACGAGAAAACAAGGGCTTTGCCACCAAGTATTTTGTCTTCTTTGATTAGAGGGGTCAAATACTTATTTTCCTCAATGGAATACAAATCAATTAAAATATATTCTTCAAAGTTATTTTCTGGATTTTCTTTTTGATATTCTGTCTCTCCATATTAGAATACATTTTATCATTAATATTATAGAATGATCATGTCTTTATTAGTGGGCAAACCAACAAAATCAGCAAGGGATCAAATACTTATTGTCCTCACTGTATATGCCCCCGATGACAGCGGGAAAGGAGGCAGCCAGTGGCCTTCGGCATGATTTTGATAAGTTTTCAGTGGAATTGTACTGCGAGGACGCATCCCATAGAGAGTAGTCTTCTCTCAATTCCTCAAAGAACCGGGGACTCGTACAAGTCCTATTGTTATTTACTCTACTCTACTCTACACAGTTTTTTAATCTAGTCTAACTGGACAAAAAAATCCAGCCATGAATCAATTAGTAGTCAAAGCATCAACAATTCATTTTTAACTCCGCCAAGGAGGTACAGTAATGTTTTTGGTCACGTTGGTTTGTCTGTCTGTCTGTTTGTCAGCATGATAACTCAAAAGTGTATGAACGGATTTGGATGAAACTTGGTGGAGTTGTTGGTAATGACCCAAGGAAGTGTTTAATTTATGGTGGTGATCCAGATCAAGAACCGGAACCAGGACTTTTTAAAAAGATTCTTCACCATTGCTAATGTACAAATCTAGACACCCCTAGTGACTGCAAATTAGACTGCGGGACAGGGCAAATGTTGACATTCCAGTTTCTACAGTAATTCCACCGAAAGAAGGCAGAAAGTCTTCAAACAAAAATCATGTGTAACATAGTCAAATGTTCTAACAAGCAGCTTCCTTGGCGGAGGTCTGCACTCTCAGAGTGAATTCTAGTTTATTTTATTATTTCTTCCTCATTTCTTCCATTGTTTACCCATTATTTGTTTATTTACTTCATTACTATACAGCAGAGAGCAGTTGCAGCCTTCATTTCACTGCCAATTGTACCAGCACAAGAAAGCATGTGACAAACAAAATCTTGAATCTTGAAACAAATGATTACAAATACGGAGGAGGATGACGTCTTGCTGTTTCTCTCTTTCCCCCCTCTCTTATCAGCCCCCCCAGGTTCTCCATTCGGTCGGGTTAGCCTGAAAAGTGGCAAGAATGATGGCTCCTCGTATTTCCGCCGCAAGGAGAAGCGGGTGCGTTTCTTCATCCGTCGCATGGTGAAGGCCCAGAGCTTCTACTGGTTTGTGCTGTGTGTCGTCGGTCTCAACACCCTCTGTGTGGCCATCGTGCACTATGACCAGCCTGAGTGGCTCACCCAAGCACTCTGTGAGTAGCATTTAAAAAACGGTTTCGGTTTGTCCTGGGCTAGGGATGTGTGGTTCTGTTTTTCTGAAGAAAATTGCGATTTTATTACAATATTCTAACAATGTGAATTCCTTAATTTAAGTTTCTTGGAGCTGGAAGACCAAAATATATAAAAATGATCAAATGAATGAATGGAGTAGTTCAAAATGTGGGCATTGCATCTACAATCCACGAAAGTTAAACATTATTGATGGAATTATGTAAATAAAACAACTTTTTAAATTATATTCTAATTATATGGCCAGGATCTGTACTGGACCTTTAAATCAAAAAAGTGAACCTTGATCTCATCATGGAATAATCTTGTCCCATAGTTTTAGCCTCTCTAATCTCTAACTGTGTGTTTCTGTGTCAGATCTTGCAGAATTTGTGTTCCTGGGTTTGTTCTTGACAGAGATGACGTTTAAGATGTATGGCATTGGCCCCAGGAACTACTTCCACTCTTCGTTTAACTGCTTTGACTTTGGGGTGAGACACACACACACACACACACACACACACACACACACACACACACACACACACACACACACACACACACACACACACACACACACACACACACACACACACACACACACACACACACACACACACACACACACACAATGTTAGCTAAGCTGCTGCTGCAACTGCTACTGCTGTCAATGTCGCATCTGGCCTAATTCACACCAGAGCGGGGACCGCCCCGCGACGGAAACAACCGCCGGCTGGCGACCGGTGAAAATACATGGAGACAGATCTGTCCTTCCAAACCAACCGGAGGTAGTCGGGCAGTAGCGGCGTGGGAGCCGGCTCCGCTCCGCACTGCATTTGGAAAATAGAACTCGAGCGGTTTTTGGATGGCAGCGACCGATGGTTCAAACTTAATTGATGTTATGTCAAAATTCACCTCAAAGGCGTGTAATCAACAGCAACACACTTTTTTTATGAACTCATTCAGTGGTCATTCATGCTGAATGGTAGTAGGATGTGATTATCTCAGGTTTTAGTTCTGGTCTGCTATTTTATGAAAATGTTATGGGACTCATACTCTGACGTCAAGATCGCAAGATCAATCATTTTAGAACTGATAGCATCAAAGCTGTATGGTGTTGGAGATGAAGAATCTGAAAAAAAAATACATGGTGCATAAAGTGAAACATGGTAGGGATACAGCTCTTACAGTATGTGGGGTTGCAAGCATGCTCTGGTGTTTGAGGGCTTTCATCATTGATTAAATCATGAATTTATAGATGTATTGCTCTACGAATAGTTAATATGTTACCATTACACATTTACCTTCATTGTTTTTCATTTTGTTGCTTTCCATGATTACAATGACCCTAAACATACACCTAAGGTCAAAGTTGATTTTCTGAAGAGGTGAGAGTGATTCAGTGATTAAGTATGACACCTGATCTGTGTACTTGAAGTGCTTTGAAGTGACTTATCTGCTCATTTTCACATTATTTTCTATTTCTGTGAAAATCTGCCCTTTCTGTGTTCATTGAATGGTTAATCTTCCTTTGGTGCATTACATTTGTTTTTGGACATACAACTTAATTTTGGAGGGTTTTAGCTTTCATATGAGCGACTTCTGAAGCCAAGTGATACATTGAAAGTCAGGTTATTAGCTGTTTTTCCAAAAACATGGATAGGCGACAACACTTTTTGCAAGTAGTGTAGTAATGTTGAACATCTCATGGATCCTCTCGAGGTCATACATGACCCCAATATTTGTTTGATTATAATGACAAGCACAACATTATGGCTTGACAAACTCTGAGAGGGAAATTTTATTTCTTGTGAAATGGAGCACACAAAATATGTTGGTCTCTTTAGGGTTAATTACCACCACCACCTCCCTCCCTGTTCTTGCCAGCGTTGCCAGATGAGACCGATGATTTCCGGCTCAAACCCACCTGGAGGCACTAAATCCTACCAGAATTGAATGATATTCTATTGATTTCTATGTCTATAAATTCACAGAAAAAGCTGTCCAAATGCCCTTTTTAACCCTTTCTCACCGCAGACAGTCATCCTAAACAGCCCAATTGGGCAAGAAACTATCCAATCTGGCAACACTGGTTCCAACCAGTCTGCCACTTCCCATCTTCTTCATTCATGCTGTCAGGCCCCAAAGTTTATATACTATTTATATTGGGGCTTCCTGCAGCACATTGCCTTCAGTCCTAATTAGAGGACTAAAGTTAACCATGGTCACCATCTGTTGCTGGGAGATTGTAAGTGTGACTGACTAGCTGCCAGTGCTTTGCAATTGGTGGCATATCTATAATGCTGATCCTGTCACTGTCTTTGTCATTATGACAGTGAGCTAGGTTATTTTGAGGCAAAATTGCTAACCTTCTAGTGGTATTGATTGACTCAATAGCCGTGTGCATGTGTGTGTGCTTGTGCGTGTGCGTGTGCATGTATCACTTTCAGGTGATCCTGGGGAGCATACTGGAAGTGGTTGTGGCAGCCATCTATCCGGGGGCTTCAATTGGCATCAGTGTTCTACGGGCGCTGCGCCTACTGAGGATTTTCAAAGTTACAAAGTGAGTTGCTACCCACACAGTGTTGCCTGTGACACACCTCTCCGGGGAATAGTGATAAGTAGATATAGGTAGAATATTTATTGTGCTTTCGGAAAAAAAGTTCTGTGCCATTTACAGTACCCCTACGTCTGATACAGTTACAAAACACACAATAAACAAACACAATGCACAATACATAAAACACAATAGACAACCCCATACTCTCCATCCACCCCAGAAAAAGGACAAAAAGACAGGTTGACAATATGACCAAAAAAAACAACTATAGAGTACAATGCTAAAGTGCAGCTATTCAGAACGAAAGTGCAATATGTTATATCGCTGTTGGTGACGCTTTACTTAAAGCCCATTCTATAGTGCATTATGAGCGTATTTATAACAAATTGTAATGCACATCATAATTAGTCACAATGCATTATGGCTACACACATAATGCTTCATGATGTATTATATCAACAGTTAAAACTATACATCTAGCTTATCTTTGTTATAAATACACTCATAATGCACTTTAGAATGGGCTTTAAGTTAAGTGTTACCCAGTTGTTTAACAAGGATTCAAGGATATTTATTTGTGAAGTACATAGAGACACTTTCGTGTCACTTGTATTGAAATGCATGACCGGTGCAAAACAAGTGTGTAGAAGAAATGTGAAGAAGAAATATAATAGAAATAAAAGATGTGTGTGTGTGTGTGTGTGTGTGTGTGTGTGTGTGTGTGTGTGTGTGTGTGTGTGTGTGTGTGTGTGTGTGTGTGTGTGTGTGTGTGTGCGCGCGTGCGCGCGTGTGCGAGCGCGTGTGTGTTCAATCAAATTAATTAGGGGGAATTCAGTAAGCAGATGGCATGAGGAAAAAAGCTCTTTCTCAAGGATGAACTAGTGGGTATGAATGATCTGTGGGCTCTATTTGTCTGCAATGAAGGCAACTTGAACCTCCTGCATGGGGGCAACAACTCATATGCATGATGTTAGGCAATAATTTTGGCTCATGGGCCACAGTGATTTTAGAATATTGGCCAAAGGGCCAGATTGGGCTGATTGGTTTGGGCAGTCATGGCTAAGCGGTTAGGGCATCAGACTTGTAACCCAAAGGTTGCCGGTTTGACTCCTGACCCGCCAGGATGGTGGGGGGAGTAATTAACCAGTGCTCTCCCCCATCCTCCTCCATGACTGAGGTACCCTGAGCATTGTATGGTCCTGCCGCACCGCTCCCTTTTCGGGCGCCATTGGGGGCTGCCCCCTTGCACGGATGAGGCATAAATGCAATTTCGTTGTGTGTAGTGTTCACTTGTGTGCTGTGGAGTGCTGTCTCACAATGACAAGGGCAGTTGGGAGTTTCCCAGTTGGGCTTTCACTTCGCTTTCAACTAAAACTACCGCCCTTGTCTCAACAGTCATGGCCATGCATAGTGGCTAGCAAGAAATCTTGATGGCCATGTTGATTATCTTGTGAAGCTTATTTTCATTTGCCACAGTGGGGTTGGTACTATTCCTCACAAGTCTTTACTGGTCTTCTCTATACTTTTGTAATTAACTATCCAAAACAGTTCAAAGTTGACAGTCAGGTCTGTAGATGTTAGCCCCTGTGTTTTTTCATTATTTGCACCGACTTCCAAATACTTTGATCATAATTTCTTCCCCTACCCCCACATCCAAGGATGTTCTTTACAGCTCCATATTTGGCAGATTTCTGAATAACTCAACACAGTGTTGAAAATGTTATACCAAGGTCTTTTGAGATGACCTTTTATTATTTGGAGGTCTTGTTTTTGCAAATAATAGTATTTGTGGTGTCCTCAGGCAGGTCCTCTGTCTTCACATTGGTGAAAGACACACAAGCTGTAACACGTGGTTATTTAAACACAAATATCATAATTCCTTGCCTAATTCATGTCATATGGGCAAAAGCAAGTAGTCAAAGGTGATTCCCATTTGCGATTTACCATAATTGAGTCAAATTAGGTTTCCACAATGGTATACAGTAAAGGGTGCCAATACCAGTGATCCATGGAGCTTTAACGTCTTCATTTTTTTCCCTCTCATAGTTTAGTATTTAATGCTGTTCATTATTTTTATATTAGTATCAACCACAAGCTATCTATAGAAAAATCATGTTTGACCTTATTATTTGTTGTCTGGAAATATGTCCCATAATGTACTTAAACTTCAAGGGTGCCAATAGTAAGTGGAGGCACTGTATTTTGGTGTCATGTACCACAATATTTGAAGAGCATCGTTAGAAAATGACATGCCCATTTCTCAAAATATTCCAAAATGGATATTTATGTACTAGGCATGGCATTGCATTGCATTGCAAAATGCATTTTATATAGGTGTGAAAAGTATGTTCTCAAAATATTTGATTGGCAAGAATTCACTAGATGAAAGAACGTCTGATCAGTCATTTCCAATAATAAAATACGAAAGTAAAAAAAAAAAAAACGTTGTTAAAGTCCTTTTGCAATGAAACTTCATTTTCTTCCTTCATCTTTGTTTTTTCAGGTACTGGAACTCCTTGCGGAACCTTGTAGTGTCTCTTCTCAATTCCATGAAGTCCATTATCAGTTTACTTTTCCTGCTCTTCCTGTTCATCGTTGTCTTCGCTCTGCTGGGGATGCAGCTCTTCGGTGGCCAGTGAGTGACATTTTTTCTACATAGTTTATTTTGAAGATTGAAGATTCTTTTTATTCGTGCCGAGGAAAATTTGTCTTGGACATACCCCTCACATGTTTGCAGATTTGTTAGTACCCGGTATATCTTTTCATAGGACAATATTAAAGAAATTTCACTTTGACACAATGATTAGTAACCTGTATAAAGCATATATAACTGTCAGACTGGAAATAAGAGCACAGTTGCAGGTGTTGTTCAGACTTTTTACTTCAACAGAATCTTCAAGATGTCAATAAAGGAGTAGGTTCAGAAAACAAACTTAGGATGTCACGCATGAATTCACAACAAAAGTCAGGCTTGGTAATTACAGAACTTAGGCAGTCTTCAAAGGTAGAATAATCTTCACAAGCACAGTCCAGTATTCAGAGTTTACATGTAGTCCATGATCCAAGTCAACATGATCTCCAAAAATTCTGTGTTCCTGGACACGGATGTTAAGGACACAAAATCCGTGTCCAGGAGTACTGATTTTGCCAAAATTCTGTGCTCCTGGACACGGAATTATTTTCCGTGATGAACACACAGAAGTGCTCTCTCTGTACTCTCTATGTTTCCACAGCCTTGTGTTTTCTCAGGACTTTTCTCATTTCAAATATTTTTTCTCAAAAAAACATTTCTTACTGACAAGTTAGGGTTAGGGGTTGTTTTGGTCTGGGCACAGCTAGTTTTCTTTCATTCATTATATGAATTTGATAGCCTAGCAACCAACTGGAAAAGGTATTTCTCAAAAATATGTCGTTAATGACAGGCTAAGGTTAGGGAATGTTTTGGTCAGGGCACAACTTAAATTGCTGTAGCATTATTTTGTTTAGGATTAGCATTTGGTATGTATTTTCTAATGAGTTAACACAGTGCGGAAAACAATTCCGTGTCCAGGAGCACAGAAAACAATTCCGTGTCCAGGAGCACGGAAAACAATTCCGTGTCCAGGAGCACGGAATTTTGGCAAAATCTGTGCTCCTGGACACGGATTTCGTGTCCTTAACATCCGTGTCCTGGAGCACGGAATTTTTGGAGATCAGGCTGTCCAAGTACACAAAAGAGGCAGCGTGACGATGATTTCCAAGAATGGGGTAGTAGAACATAAAGTGACAAGGCAGACACAGTACCGTGACCAAGTGTGCAGTTCCAGGAGGCAGTTCACAGATGTGGTGTAATACTATGTGATGCCTTTTTTCAAGGAGTTTATTGTCATTGTCAATGAAGTCAACGAAATTGTGGGTGGAGCAACAACACTGCGTAGTTTGAAGTAGGCCTATAGAAGTAACCAAAAGAAGTAGTCAAATAAAGTCTAAATTCATGAAGTATATCATGAAGTATAATAAATTAAAGTAAATAATAGTAATAATATGAGTATTAACAAATTAATCAAGTAAATAAAAAAAAACAGTAACATTTTTTATTTTAATTAATTATTTTATATTAATTTTTATTGTGAAAGCCATAGAATGTAGAGGGGGCTTCCGGTCCCTCACGTTCAGTTGAGTTAGGTCAGTGCTTGTGAGATGTGAAGAACGATCGCTCTGTTATACTTACCTGCAAACCTGTTAATAAAAGAATAACTTGACATGGTGTCAGAAATGGGCGACGACGCATGATCGGAGAAAGTTAAAAGATGAAAAAGAAGACAAAGAGGGGAAGTCGTACATCCAGCGGATTAAACGAAAGTCTGGCAGGTGGTTCTGGCGGCGAAACGAGGGACGAGCTGGCAGAAATGGCGCGACCGACGCCAAGTGCAACGTTCACCATACAACCTCCGGAGCCATTTGATTTCACAAAGCCACAAGAATGGGAACGGTGGATTAGGAGATTCGACCGCTTTCGGCTTGCAAGCAACTTAAACGCAACGCCAGAGGAAAACCAGGTAAACACGCTGGTGTATTGCATGGGCGATGAAGCCGAGGATGTGCTAAAGGGGCTAACGCTAACAGCAGATGCTAGGAAGAAATACTCAGACGTGAAAGCAGGCTTTGATGCATTCTTCGTACCGAAAAAGAATGTCATATATGAGAGAGCCAAGTTTAATCAGCGCGTACAACTGCCGGGGGAAACGATGGATTCCTTCATCACTGCTCTATACAGTTTAGCCGAACATTGTAATTATGGACAGTTACATGAGGAGCTGATTCGCGACAGGCTGGTAGTCGGATTGAGAAACGTGTCCTTGTCCGAGAAGTTACAGCTAGACAAAGACCTCACGCTCCAAACTGCCATGGAAAAGACGAGACTTTCGGAAGAAATACGATGACAGCAGTTGGACCTGAGAGGTGAAAATAGCGAATGCAACAATGTCGATGCTGTGCATGCTACCGCTAGCTACAGAAAGCCCAAATTCCCCGCCAAGCTGGCACAGGCTCCAGGCAGATACAAACCTGCACGATCGCAGCAAAGTGCAAAGGCCTGCTATAGATGTGGGAAAACGCCAGTACATGGAAAAGCAGAATGCCCTGCGACAGATGCTGTATGTCACAGTTGTGGAAAGAAAGGACATTATAGCAAAGTGTGTAGGAACAGTGCAACTTCCCTGAATGCTGTTACAGTAGAGGAAGAGGACAGTTTTTTCCTCGGGGCTGTGGATGCTGGAAAAGATCCATGGACAGTGCAGCTACAAGTCAGAGACAAAAAAGTGTGCTTTAAGATAGACACAGGTGCCGATGTCACTGCCCTGCCGGCCGAGGTGTACGGTGACATTGCTGGGGGGCTAGATGTGACACGACTGGAGGCATCAACACGCCCGCTGTTCGGACCTGGTGGCAATGTACTCAATGTCCTGGGCGTAGCTAGAGAGACACTGCGCAGAGGCGAGAAGATGGCAGAAGAGGACATTTATGTCGTCAAAGACCTGCACACTGCACTGCTGGGTCGGCCTGCCTTTCAACAGCTCCAACTTGTAAGCAGAGCGGACAGCATCACCATGGACACGGTGAAACAACAGTATCCGAAGCTGTGCAGCTGCTTGGGCCTTGTGCGGAGGCCATACACACTGAAACTGAAACCAGGTGCGGTGCCCTTCTCTCTTTCAACGTCTCGCAGAGTCCCTCTGCCGCTCATGGGAAAAGTGAGGGAGGAGATAGGTCGCATGGAGAAGATGGGCGTGAACACCAAGATCGAGGAGCCGACCGAGTGGTGTGCCGGGATGGTGGTGGTGCCAAAAAAAGAAGGTACTGTTCGCATTTGTGTCGATTATACAAAAATGAACGATCCTGCCATCAGTTGAGCACACACTGGGCATGCTAGCAGGTGCAACAGTATTCAGTAAACTAGATGCCAACATGGGCCTTTGGCAGGTGCCACTGACGAAAGAGTCTGCCAAATACACCACCTTCATCACTCCCTTTGGGCGCTACTACTTTAATCGGCTACCCTTTGGCATAGCTTCGGCCCCAGAGCATTTCCAGAGGATGATGATGACGGAGGTGACCGCAGGCCTAGACGGGGTTCTGTGTCACATGGATGATGTGCTGGTATGGGGACGGACACAGGATGAGCATGACATGCGGCTACATGCAGTGCTTCAGAAAGCACAAGAGACTGGCATTACACTCAACATGGACAAATGTGAGCTCACACGACACACAGTCAAATTCCTGGGTCATGTGCTTTCAGCAGACGGCGTGAAGCCAGATCCAGAGAAGACGAGCGCAGTACAAGAGATGGATCCGCCTAAAAATGTCAGCGAACTCAGGAGTTTCCTGGGTATGATCAATCAGCTGGGGCGCTTCATACCTCACCTGGCTGAAAAGCACAAAGTTCTACGAGACTTGCTCTCCAAGAAAAACCACTGGTACTGGGGAGAAGAACAACAGGCCGCCTTCGATCAGCTGAAAGCTGAGCTGTCATCCACACCAGTGCTCACACTATACAACCCCAACAGTGCATTGAAAATCTCTGCTGATGCCTCTTCTTTCGGCCTAGGTGCGGTCCTGCTGCAGCAGAACAAAGATGGCTGGTCACCTGTGGCGTACGCATCACGATCCATGACACCGACAGAGCAACGCTACGCCCAAGTAGAGAAGGAGGCACTGGCAGCAACGTGGGCTTGTGAAAGGTTCAGCAGTTTCATCCTGGGAAGACAATTCGAGCTCGAAACCGACCACAAGCCGTTGGTGAGTCTGCTGGGAGGCAAAGCTCTGGATGACCTCCCACCCAGAATCCAAAGATTTAGGATGCGGCTTCTGAGGTACGACTACATAGTCAAGCATGTCCCCGGTAAAAGCCTATGGACAGCCGACACCTTATCTCGAGCTCCTCTGAGATCTAAACAAACACACACAGACACAAGACTGCTGGAGAACACCAACATACAGTTGAGGACGATATTATTAGCCCCCCTCCTGAAATTAGACATATCTCTTCATTGATAATTGAGAATGATCATTATTAATAAATATATGTTATTCTGGAAACGAATACACCATGGAGATAGTATCCAATAAGTTAAATTTGGACTTTTCCATTTTCACAATGAGTTTAAACAAAAAAGTGTAAAAATGGCAAGGACAAAATTATTAGCCCCCTTATCATTAATAGTCAATACAGTGCCATTTATGAACAAAAATTGACACCAGGCACTTTGATTAGTTGTTAACTATGTTGGCACATGTCCTACCAGGGATTTTGGCCCATTTTTGTCATTGCAAATAGTTAAGCTGGTCCAAATTGCATGGATGTTGAGGATGGACATTAATTTTCAGCACTCTTCAAATAGTATCTAAAGGATTGAGGTCTGAACCACTCCATGGCCATGGTTTTAGTATCCTTGAAGAACATTTGAACTATTTTGGATGCAAGTTTTGGGTTATTATCTTATTGAAAGATCCAGTGAATATCTTAACTCCCTCTATGAGCATATTTTTGCAAGGTCACTTTCCACATTCTATCATAATTTTCAGTTATTATGGTGCCGTACACCCACACAAGGTTTCCTGTGGCTGAGGCTGCCACAAAATGATGCATCCACCACCATGTTTAATTGTGGAAACCATCTTATAATGATTCAAGGCCTATCCCTTTCTTCACCTGACAGAAGCAGAATTCATGCATCAAAGCAGGTGCAATTGAATATCATCAGATGAAAGCAGAGACGTTCAAAACTCATTTTTGACTTTCAAATGTTCACAGGCAAAGCTCAATAACACTCTGATATGCACTGCCTTTAGTAAAGGTGTTCTTCTGTGATGATGGCCCCAAAGCCCAATATGATGACAAGCCCTAACAACTGTCTTTCTTGGGGGGGAAAAAACCTCCAGGTGAGGCCAGGTCAATAACAATCATCTAGGCAGGTGTCCAATGCTTCTTTGGTCTAATGAGGCTAAGCAGTTTCCACAGTTACACATAGTGGAAGGGCATCAACTTTAGTCTGTTATTCAGCCTCAGACACAGGGAGTCTGGGTCTGAATCTGGATTTCTGGGTCTTCCAACAACATTGTAACCCAAAGCATACATTTAGATTAGTTCAGAGGTTCTTCAAGGACACTAAAACCATGATATTGGAATCACCCGCTCATAGTCCAGTCCTCAATCCCACTGAGAGTCTGTGGTTAATGTCTATGCTCAGCATCCATGCAATTTGGACCAGCTAGAACACTTTGCAGTGAAGAAATGGGCCAAAATCCCTAGTGGGGCACGAGCCAACCTAGGTAGCAACTTATCAGAGCCTGTTGTCAGTTTTGGTTCATAAATGACGCCATATTGACTATTAATGATCAGGGGGCTAATAATTTTGTCCTTGTCATTTTTGCCCTTTTTTGTTTAAACTCATCGTAACAATAGAAAAATCCAAATTCAACTCATTGAACATTATCTCCGTCAGTGTATTTGTTTCCAAAAGAACAGAAACGGTGAATAATGGTAATTCTTACTGAGAAATCAAGAGAAATGTCTAATTTCAGGAGGGGGGCTAATAATATCGTCCTCAACTGTATATGTTCACTCTGTAATCAGCAACCTTCCTGTCAGCGGGGACTATCTGGCCAGCCTGCGCGAGCACCTGAAAGCAGACAGCACTTGCTCCACACTGATGAAATACTGCACAGATGGCTGGCCTGACAAAAGCCAACTACAGGGAGAGCTGAAACGTTACTGGGAGGACATGGCAGTACTGACTGTACACGATGGCCTGCTGCTGCGGGGTACAAGGCTTGTCATCCCATCAGCGCTGCAAGGTGATGTGCTGCACAGGCTACACGAGGGTCACCTGGGGGTGACAAAATGCAGGGGCCGGGCCAAAGACACAGTATGGTGGCCAGGACTCAGCAGCCAGCTGAACAACATGGTGCTGAAATGCAAAATCTGCATTAAAGAGAGACAGAACGTCAAAGAGCCGCTGATGCCAACAGACATGCCAGACAGGCCCTGGCAAACTGTGGGAGCTGATCTGTTCACACTGAGAGGCAAGACTTACCTGCTAGTCGTAGACTATTTCTCAAGGTACGTGGAAATTGCACTACTGTCACCCACAAAATCCACAGATGTAGTGCTACACCTAAAATCCATGTTCGCCCGCCATGGTATTTGTGAATTTTTTAAAAGTGACAATGGGCCGCAATTTTCAGGTAGCTACTTTAAAGACTTTGCAGCCAAGTATGGCTTCGTGCACACCACAAGCAGCCCCAAGTTTCCTCAGAGTAATGGGGAGGCCGAACGGGCTGTACAAACTGTGAAAAACCTGTTAACGAAAGCATCAGATCCATATCTCGCCTTACTGGCCTACAGAGCAACCCCCCTGCAGAACGGATACAGCCCAGCGGAGCTGTTGATGGGGCGCCGCCTCCGTACTACTGTCCCCACTCTTCCGACCCAGCTGAACCCTGCTTTGCCAGACTACGACGAGGTGGGGGCCAAAGAAAAGGAGAAGAGGAAGAACGACGCAAGGTACTTCGACAAGCGGCACAGAGCAAGGACCCTGCGCCCACTCGTACCCGGAGAGGATGTGTGGGTCACTGATGCTCGAGTCGAGGGAACAGTGATCTCACAACACAACACTCCTCGCTCCTACATCGTTCAGGGGCCTCAGGGCACTCTGAGGAGAAACCGGCATCACTTGGTGCCGCTGCAGACAAACAACGGGGTGGTCGACGCCGAGCCACAGGTGGAAGAGGAACCACCTACTCCAGAGGCCCCACCAGTGACATCATCTACCACCGCAGAGACTGTGCAGACCAGGGCCGGGAGAGAGGTGAGACCGCCACAAAGACTGGTAACACAATGAGACTCTTATCTGACTTTCAAAAAAAAAAAAGAAAAGAAAGAAAGAAAGAAAAAAAAAAACCCAAACAAACAAACAAACAAAAAAAGAGAAAAGAAAAGCAAGAACACTTAAAAAAAAAGGGAAAAAGGAAGAAAATATGATTGTGAAGATGACTTGTAAAATGTGAAATGTGATTGTGAAATGTTTTATAAAATGTGACTGTTGTACAGTAATTGATCTGCTTTTAGGTAGTGGAAACCGGAGATTCAGAGTAAGTTTTGTTGCTTTGTTGTAAGTTGCTTGTTGAAGTGAAGTAGTTAAATGTTCTTATAATGTTCACGTGTGAATCAGGGACAGAACAGGTCTTCCAGCAAAAAGGGCAGAATAAACCCTTAAGACCTGCTGGGACAAAGGTAGTCCACCCTTTGTCCCAAAGAAAGGGAGATGTGGTGTAATACTATGTGATGCCTTTTATTGTGAAAGCCATAGAATGTAGAGGGGGCTTCCGGTCCCTCACGTTCAGTTGAGTTAGGTCAGTGCTTGTGAGACGTGAAGAACGATCGCTCTGTTATACTTACCTGCAAACCTGTTAATAAAAGAATAACTTGACACCAGAGAGAGTCCAAAAGATTGACCAAAGTTGAGTTGCAAGGCAAGGACAAAGGCACAGAGGATTCAGCCCACATGAGCACATGCATGAACAGTGACAAACAATTCTCAACCCATTTTAAAGATGGTGTCACTTCTTCTGGGTTGAGTGTGTTGCTTGTTGACTCCTCTGCGCCCTCCGCTGGTCAGGAGGGCGTGTGTCCAAAGGGATTGTGACAATAACTAATTCAACTTGTTGTTCACTCCAAAAAATAAAAATACAGCCATTAATGTTTGAACATGTACCCACAAAAGTGAGTACACCCCAGATTAAAATCCTGTAGAAAGTGTCTGAGAAGGGGCTGTTAGCCCGAAACATCACACAATTTAAAGGGGTTAAAAGAGAGGTCCTTGGTGTGCGTTTCATCCTTGCAGTACATTGAACTTTAACATTTTGAGTCTGCACCTGGCTTAAATATATGTGTCAGATTTGAGTGAAATTCTATGGAGAGTATCACGATCTACGTACTTTCGTACTTGCAGTACATGTTGGTATGCATGTTTCTTTCAGTGAAATTCAATTTTCCAATGTTGACGGTATTCATGCAGCCCCACATGTCCCACTACCATGCTTGATTTTACAGACACTTTTAATTCTACATCACTGTAAAGTGCCATCAGAGATGCGTAAAGTGCATACTTAGTGCATAAGTGTATACGTACTGTATCTAGTGCGGCCTCATACATTCATACTTACAGTTTGTACAGGGCATTGCAAGGATGGTAGTTTATAACATAAACTACACTACAGAGCAGTGCCAACGGGATTATTTTGAATATTTATAATGCATTTATAAAGTACTATAGGAATACAATACAATCTGATACAAAAACTAAAACATTAAATATATCAGAATCAATACAACAAAAGTCTGTGAGACAGAAAACTTTCATGGCTCTTTTAGTCAGAGGTATACAAGCCAGGAGACTCTTCTATTCAGGCTTTAACGTACTAGTCTATCTGGATTTGTCAGTAAACTATGGTTATAAAATAAACCCCTAATGGTGTTTTGTTGTTGTGCTATTCAAAGTACTGTCACTGTGACTATCGTTGGAATCTGCCTTTTTGTGTCACATAGTTACTAATGAACCATAGTTACTACTTCAAACTAGGGCTGCACGATTATCAAACAACACACACACGCACATCACATCATTTTCTCTGGAAGCGGCGCTTCTGAAGGCTCAGGGCTTACAGGTTGACAGTGCGACAGCTGTGAGGATTTGCATTTTTATGCTCTGTGTGTGCCATTATTGGCTGGATTAGTCAAAGGCTTCTCTCAGCCTCATATCCAGCTGGAGAGCACACAAAACAGTACCTGTTTATCTTGTGCCTGCTTTGCTATTTTGGCACGCTGTTTCCTGCTTTTTCCCCCTCTGCCTCCCCCCCTCACAATTAGGGATCACGGGCAAGACAAATGCAGGATTATACCAGTTTTTTAATGGGAAATTCTCCTCTTTTGGACATGTTGAATTATTTGGTTCAAAGTTTTTATGGAGAGAGCACACAATGACCCACTGTCATTTGGGAAATTCATGACTGTTTCCTTTTTCTAACACAGGTTTAACTTTAGGGACGAAACTCCAACAACAAACTTTGATACCTTCCCCTCGGCTATCATGACAGTCTTCCAGGTAGGCTGATTATTTTCATGTGTTTTTTTCATTGCTGACGTAATAATACACTGCAAAAATGTGAAGGTCCCTCAAAGAACTTCCAGGTGGATCATGGGGATCCAAGAGATGTTTAAAGACCCCAAAACTTCTGAGGCCTCATTTATCATCAGTTTGTAAAATGCCTTCTAAATTGTGTCCTACGAGTGAAATATAGAATGGTCACAAGTACAGAAAAAATGGGTTTTATCAAACGTGCGTTTGCTGCTCCTACGCACACATCAGCATGATACATCCTAATCACTGTGCACGCGCTCTCTGCACGTGTTATTTGCATCCCTAATTACAAATTGCAAGCATATAAAATGCCTGTTTTTTTCTTTTCTTTTTTCCATGCAAGATCATGATAAAAAATCAGAATCGAGATTTTATCTTAAAAAATCGTGATACAGTTGAGGGCAATTTTATTAGCCCCCCTCCTAAAATTTGACATGTCTCTTGATTCCTCCATGACCATGACCATTATTAACAGTTCCGGTTATTCTGGAAACAAATACACCATGTAGATAGTGTCCAATAAATAGAATTTGATTTTTTTCTATTGTTCAATGAGTTTAAACAACCACCCATTTTCATTTTCACCACATTTTCATTTCTGTAGTGTATGCTTACATGCATAAAGAGGATAACCAGCTGTTTGTACACAGTATGATGGAATGTGTCCTACCTGGAAGTAGAATCCATGTTTTTTTTTGCCATCCACAGATACTCACAGGAGAGGACTGGAACGCTGTGATGTATCATGGGATCGAGTCGCAGGGGGGCGTCCACGGAGGAATGTTCTCTTCTGTGTATTTCATCATTCTCACTCTTTTTGGAAACTGTATCCTTCGTAATGTAGGCCATGATTCACAGCAGGCAGGAGAGAAGGTTTTGGTGGCTGCTCAGTGAGGTTTCGGTCTTAATAGACAAATGCACTATTTTGAACATTAAACCTGAGTTGTCTTCAATGTTTTACAGACCTCTCACCAGACCAAATGTGAGATTAAATGTGAATATTTAGTCTGGCCCCGATCAATGAAACATTGGAAGATTGTTGATGGGAACAACCCGTTGTTTTTCAAACTGTGTCTGTGCCTATTGGCCAACGCTTTGTTGTCACTCCCTGATAACCCTGTCCACTTTGCATCCAAAGATTCAAAACAAATCAAAACAATTCTCCTGTGTTGTGATTGGTCTGCCAGTTTCAGGCATTGTCCAAGGCTAGACCCACTCGAAGACAAAAATAATTTTGGTCACTGGTGGGTGGGGCTTGTTTACTAGGCTACATGCCCATAGATGGCCATTCTAAAGCCGGTTGAGACAAAATCCAAATTAGACAAATAACAGAGACAGCAGCAACCTAAAAAAACAAACAAACAAACAAACAAACAAAACAGTGAGGGGAACTCAAAGCAACATTGAAAGATGCACCACAATTCACAATAGGGTGTATTGTTAAAATAATGCACAGACATAAAAGTACTTATGCAACCTCTATTAAAAAAATGGGACGAAGGGAGTGTTCATTCCACGGTGGACATCTTGGGTAGTAAGAAGTGAACCCTATTTTCACGAAAATGTTACTGTGTGATTTATAACTTTCAATCTTTGATTTATAAATCAATATTTCAAAGTGACTAAAGTCATGAAATTGATATTCCTTAATACAAACCTTGCCAGACACTCTGCTAAATGTATTCTTGGCCATCGCTGTTGACAATCTCGCTAATGCACAGGAACTCACAAAGGTACAGTGAGCTCAGATGCCTTTTGTCTGCATTCTTCTACAGTATCTACAGTAGGTGCCTCCTGTCGTTTCTGCTGCCATCTGGCGTCATCCCTCAGTCGTCACCCCTTCTCCTGTGGAGGAAAGACGAAGGGATGGAGCAGGGGTTCCCAACCTTTTCCAACTTGGGGCCAAATAAATAAAATAAATAGTCAATAGAAACACACAAATATTATTTTGATTTCCAGAAATTGATTTCAAGGCCCACTTGGTATACCTTCAGGGCAGATGGAGGAATAAAGCACCATGTGCAGTCCCACGTCTATACTTGAAATGGCATACACGAGTTTAGTGGAAAGTGTTTTGTCTTTTAATATGATTACGTGGTATGGCAATCTAAACATTCAGGGGAGGACTAAACTAAACAGAGTAATTAAGATGGCCACAAAAATCATAGGGAAACCACAGAGGAGCCTGGACTCTATGTACCAAGAGAATATGAGAAGAAAAGCACTGGGGATCATTAGTGACCCTTCCCATCCCCTGCACTGCGAATTTGAGCACTTACCCTCTGGGAGGCGCTTTAGAGTAGACTACCTAATGCCACTAGAAACTTATACAAGAAATCATTTGTCCCAAATGCAGTTAACATAATAAACAAGAGGGATTTATATCTTAGATGAGTCAATATGACTAGTATTTTATGTAAACATATATTTATTGGAATGGTATGTGGTTATCTATTTATTTACTTGCTTTTCCTTGTAATATCTTATTTTATTTTATTACATCGCTAGATTGCGGATTGCGGATTGTTCTTGCGTGGAACGGGGTGTCTGTCTTAAATGTCTTTGAATGTGTAATGCAACTGTATGTCTTTTATAATGGTGAAACTGAAGACAAGTTTCCACACATGTGGACAATTAAGAATCAAATCAATCAAATCAAATCTCATGTAGGGGTGGATTATGGCTCCATGGGCCCTTGAGCCATACAGCAAGAAAGTCCCCTCCCCCCATGTGTGTTGCTAGTTTCCATTTTTGACCAGATGTTAGAGACACGTTGTTGGTGGTTCGTCTCCTAAGAATTTTTGAAAATACTATTGTTAAAATTACAATATTTCATGCATTGTGAGAATGTGTAGAAAAAATAGGCAGAAATAACAAAGTAAACGAAACAATATTAAGATTATTTCCAAGGCAAATTACATGTTTTAAATCAGTCACACGTTTTCATTGACAATGCGGATAATGTGATGAATCAGCGAGTCGGAGAACATTGCCTTGGCTTCGTGTTGCTGTGGGCAGAGACCTTTTATCTCAACACTTTAATTATTTTATTCAATTTTATTGGTTTATAAATCACTATGTTCTAAATAAAAACATATCAGTATCAAAGTTGGTTATTTAATAATTTATCATATATAGCATAGCCTACTCATTGAGACTGACCAGAAGAGCTGATTTAAGCTATATTTAATAACGAGTGTAGGCCTACAATAATGAAAAAAATGGAGGCACAAGGTTTCAGCTGCTCGGGAGAATAAATAGCCTGGCCTACACGACTGCTCCCTGTGGCCTAAACGACTGCTGCCTAAACGACAATGGCCTAATTGATAACCACAGTTAATAAAGAGTATTATATCCTGATCATTTACTGTTGATTGCCCGGGACCTGTTGCTTTGTTTGCTATTGGCTTTTGATTTTCACCATGTATGATTATTTTTGTGCCCCCTGCTCGGTTACGGTAGGACGAAGAGCAGCAAGAGGAAGCCAATAAGAAGCTGGCCATGCAGAAGGCTCTGGAGGCCAAGGAGGCCAAGGAGGCCAGTCCAATGTCAGCAGCTAATATCTCCATCTCAGCGTAAGACAGTCAAGAAAAGTCTTCCTTCATTTTGTGGTAGATGCCTTGGCCCTCATTTATCAAAGCAGCGTACGACGAGAATCGTGCGTACGTCGTGCGTACGTTCTTTTTCTACGACCACTTGGCATTTATCAAATCTCATCGTAAGCGCAGGAAAGATGAAATCCTACGACTGCTCTCAGACGGTGTACGCCGTTTTCAAGTAGGACTTGAGATGACTATGATCACCAACTTGAGCAGCAGTTGTAGCGCAACAACCCATTATCATAAATATAGCCCTATGACCTACATAATTACAAAATGTTTTTACATATTTGGCTATAAGCCAACTTCTACCTGTTTGAATGGGTGCACCCTTCCTGGGAGCGCTGCGTTCATTTGGCATTGGTCAACAACTGCAAGTGACTTCTAATTTGTGATTTGACGTGATGTGTGAATAATTGTGCAATAGCCTCCTGAGACCCGGCCATTGGCGTTTGTCCACTGTAGTGGACAATACTTTGCTACATGTATCTCAAACAAACTTTATGCAACCTATTTCAATCTGGGATTACTGTAAACTAGACATTTAGGGCTTTACAGTGATACCACATTTGTGGGGGTGGGGCCTGTAAAACACCTGTAATCTGCTTCCAAAATGGCCGCCATTACACTAGCCAGATTTAATGGCCACAGGTGAAGGAAGTGATCATATTTTGGAAAAAATTATGATTCCATGTGTCCAAATGAATTTGTTTCATAAATGTAACACCCTAAACAAAATGCTAGCCAAGTTTCAGGATTATATTTTAATAACAACCCTTTCAAATCACACCTTCTTTTTCAATGTCCACTGTAGTGGACGTCGGGACTTACGACTTCTCATTTTTAACCAATTTCTACACTTTGGGAAACATGGGGCTGAGTGAGGTAAAAATGATTTTTCTCAGATTTTTTTTTTCCAAAAACTCAAACAAAGAGCTCTCAGGAGATGAGGGGAACCAGGGCCAGGGCCAGGCAGTAGAATAGGAAGGTGAAAGGTCAGGCAAACATGTATCTGCCATTCAGTATCATGCACAGGAACGCAACTGGCCTATGCCTACGACCCCTACTGCCAGAGATATATCCCTGAAACCCTTAAAATATCAGTTTAGCTAGTACAGGTATTGCCATGTTGACCATTTGATACCTCCAAAATGTATCCATGTTCCTATTATGCTGCTCTAACACTCAAGATATGGTCTAAATCTCTCCACCTGTTCTACGTTTAGGCTACCATACAAACAACAAGTCGGACATCTTGAAAGTCAGCCATCTTGAAAGTGTTGGCCTTTGGAATTAAATAATTTCCATTACCTATTATAGAATATTACCAAATAAGATTTTTTACAAATCTGTCCACCCATCCAATAATTATCTACCATGTTAATGCGAAATATCTAGATGCAGAGGATGCAGCAGACGTGGGACACAGGGTGGATACAGTGTCAAAAGTCAAGGGAAAACCATAATTTATATTCCTGGCATTTTATTTTATGGCAATAATCATGGTACTGACCATGAAATATGGATGAGAAGCAATACCATCAAGATCTCCCATATTTATAATGCTTACTTGGTCTCTCCTCATGCGATCCAAGTCAAGGGATGAATTCAAAGGATACTCAGTAGACACCAAAACACACAAGCACACATCTACAATACATTATTATTAATCTCATATGCTATTTTCTTGAGTTATAAACCATAAAATCTTCCTTTGTCAGCTTTTTAAGCTCCTATGGAGCAGCTGTGGCCTAATTGGTCCACTGTAGCCTAGTGGTTAAAGAGTTGGTCTTGGGATTGGAAGCAGGGACGTGTTGATTGGCCTAATGTAGGCCTAACTGTAGTAAAAATGAAGAATGTGATCTCCTACACCCTTATCCATGGATCAAGCTTATTGAGAAATGCCCCACATTGTTCTATGAAGTTCATCCAATACTTTGTCAATAGATATGTGGGTCAGCAGCTGATAAGTGTAATGTAATGTAAATTTCAAATCCGGAAAGTAATATTTATTGAGGTTGTTCCATGACTCATTTGAAAGGATCCTTTTAAATCAAATTCACATTATGTGTTTTAATGATTTTAGCACTTTTAAAACTATTTTACTGTCTTAAATATAAACATATGGTCTAATTGAAAAGGGCAGTTCATAACAAAGTAATTCAGTAAATTAATGCATTAATTAACACAAATCTAGACGAATAGACCCGACGTCCCCTACAGTGGACATGTCATAAAATAAATAGTTAATATTTTTTTGGGGAAAAAAGATGTTTTAGTCATGTTTTATTCCACCATAATAATCAATTATGTAAAAATAATCAAAATCCCAAAGCATTTTTTTCCCCGGTTCTCAGGAGGATATACAGCCGAGTATTGGAATGTGCCTTCAGTCGTGGAATCAATGGACCGAAGTCCCTTCTTTTTAACAGCTGGGAGTTCAGGCGCACATCAATCAATAGCCTTCATACAGTAATAATCTCCCGGTTGAGTTTCGCCATTACGCAAGACTATCCGAATACACACCTGACACGTGTGTGTCTGATAACACTTTATAGTCGTCCATTTAGGTGGCAAAAGCTAGGGCTATCACCTCGAAGGACTGGAGCGCAGGAGAGAAGCAGGGCGCACGTGAGCGCCAGGACAGCGCACTGGACATGTAAAACTCTCCTATCCCCAACAAATGGTTTGGGCACTGTTTGTTTGCCAGTTTCACGTAGGAACCGTTTCTTGACCTCGTTTACAAAAAGGTTTATCATCATATTAAAAAAATAATAATTATAATATAATATAATAATATATAAAACATATCTTCATTATGTCTACTGTAGTCAATCAAACAATTCATTGTAAGTATTTGGAAATCAATCTCTACCCCTTACATATTGAGAACCAAAACACTGTTGACTACCGCTGTTGATTATTTCCACGTGTTATTTTGTTGTCTACCTCGCATAAAGCCTAATTTCAAGCTGTCAATCAACCAGAAACTCAGATGTTTTAGCCAGTTTGCGTCTCTCCATGTCGCAAACTCAGGGGTGTGGTGTCCTTCCGCCGTTTTAGAGAAGGTGTGATTATTCTAATTACTATGGTTTTCAGAAGCTGGATTTATCAACAGCCGCTTGCTCTTACGATGGGATTGGAGAGGTACACATGTTCAGTAAATGTCACGTGAGCTTCGTCGTACGACGAGATCTGCGCTCATTTCTGCGATGGTTTCTACGCAAGTTTGATAAATGAGGGTGCTTGTCTTTTGATCTCAATTCCATCAGTTCTCTCACATTGTCCCATTTGCTTTGTGTTTAAGGTAACTTGTGTAATCATTACTATATCATAGACTTATCTGTCACCACTCATTGCTTCTTGGTCATGTTGATCTCTTGTTTACCTCAACTCACAGAATATATGTACACAATTGCTTTTTTATTTTTATTTTGTGTTTTTATTTTTCCCTGTCCCTGACTTTGACCTGTGTAATGTATGTCTTGAAATGTCCATGTGGGCATTTGTGTATTTATGTAACCAGACGTGGGGCCTTCTTGAATTATTTTTTTTTTACTGGCATTTATCATGGTGGGGGTAATTGTTTGGGGCCCCTACAAGTAGTGGGTAGGTTTGGTGGGGCCCCTAGACACTTGCCTAGTCTACCTATTGGTAAAACCGGCTCTGTGTCTCATTACCTGTTGTTGTGTCTGTCTTTTGCTTTTGTTTTGCATGTGCAGTTTTGTAAAGCAAAATAGAGGAGCGGTCTCGCGCAGTTCTTCCATCTGCAGTGCACACTCACCGTGAGTTTTTTTTGTCCTCTGATTACCTGATCATGTCAACCCTCGCTTCTCTCTCCCTCCCTTTTTTCTTCACTCTTTC
Source organism: Engraulis encrasicolus (assembly GCF_034702125.1). Lineage (NCBI taxonomy): Eukaryota > Metazoa > Chordata > Actinopteri > Clupeiformes > Engraulidae > Engraulis > Engraulis encrasicolus. Next base: position 56,589,120 of record NC_085867.1, read on the forward strand.
GGTGCAAACTTCCTCCTCCTCTTCCCCATTTGCCTGTCCTTGCCTCTCATTTTACTTCACTCTTTCAGTGTGATCTTCCTCCTCCTGCTCCTCCTCCTCCTCCTCCTTTTTGTCACGGACAGAAGAGGACCCAAGAGCGCAAGTTCAAATTCAGAGTTCTTTATTGAAGGGTTCAGGGGGGAAGAGGAGTGAGATGATCGTGAGGTCTTGGGAGGTTCCGGTTCCAGGGGTGCTAGGAGTGCCAGGGGTGTCAGGGGTTCCAGGGGTGCTTGGGGCTCTGGGGTTTTTCAGGGTCCTGTGGGTTACCTGGGCTCCGGGGGTCACCAAATGTCCGGGGGTGTCCAGTCCAAAGTGCTTAGTGTGTGTGTCCCCCAGTGATCGAGCGGCGTGTCGGGCTGAGGGTGGTGAAGCGTCTGGGCTCGCTCATCTGGTGGTCGGAGACCTGGGGGGACACACACACAACAGCAATATCAATGGCAGGCAGAAGTACAGATCAGGGCTGGGCAATAATCGTGGTGAGAGACAGAAGGCAGAATCGAGTTACCGGAGGGGCTGAAGATCGGAGAGTAGTCGAGATCCAGAAGGCAGGTCGGGATAGTCGGGGCAGTAGAACAAGGAGGCAGTCAAGAAAGGTTCGGTATCAGAGACAGGAGTCAGAGCGCAGACAGGCAGGTTACTGGTCCGGGTTTGAAGACGATCTGACAGGGCTTGGCTGAAAAACAGGGCTTGATATACTGGGAGAGGTTAGTGGGGAAATGCAGTGCAGCTGGCAGAGTAATTAGAACAGAGTGAGGCAAGGTGAGGATGGTGAGTGGGAAATGCAGTGCAGCTGGCCAGGTAACAAGAGCAGAGCAGGGTGGATCCAGGTGGAGCTCGTTAGGCAGAGTAGGGAGAGAGTGAGCAGAGTGGCAGAGAATTGAATGCAATTAAGGTTGTTACCAGGGAGAGAGAGTGCTCATGACAGGACCCCCCCTCCAAGGGACGGCCCCAGAAGTCCCAAGAACAACATCATGCCGGGAGGGTGGAGGGGAGCAGGCGGCGGGTCAGAACTCCTCCGAGCGGTCCGAGTGAATATCCTCATCCTCAGAAGGAGCTGGAGGGTCACGGTCGGGAGACAGGACAGGCACTGAGACAGGAGCAGGGTCAGGCACAGGACAGGAAGCCGGGCGGGCAGGACGGCTAGGGACCCCTCTTGGACGGCCCCTACGGATTGCAGGCTGATCAGGATGAAGTCGGTGGAAGTCAGTGATGAGGGTCCGGTCCACTATCCTCCTGGCCGGGATCCAGGTCCTCTCCTCCGGACCATATCCCTCCCAGTCAACGAGGTACTGGAGACCCCTACCCCTTCGCCTAGAGCGGAGCAGCCGCCGGACGGTGAAGACAGGACCGCCATCTACGAGGCGCGGAGGAGGTGGCGCCGGAGCTGCAGGGACCAGGGGACTTTCATGGACCGGCTTGACCTTGGAGACGTGGAAGGTGGGGTGGACCCGCATGGAAGCGGGCAACTGAAGCCGGACCGCCGTTGGACTGATGACTTTCTGCACAGGAAAAGGACCAATGAAGCGAGGGGCCAGCTTTCGTGATTCGACCCGCAGCGGCAGATCCCGGGCAGACAGCCAGACCTTCTGACCAACCCGGTAAGTAGGTGCTGGGGTCCTCCGTCGGTTGGCACCGACGGCGTAGCTGGTTCCAGACTTCAGGAGCACAGTGCGAGCCTGGGCCCAAGTGCGGCGGCAGCGGCGGGCATACGCAAGAGCAGACGGACACGTGGCATCCGCTTCCTGGCTGGCAAACAGTGGAGGTTGATACCCGTAGACACACTGAAAGGGGGAGAGCCCGGTGGAGGAACTGGTGAGTGAATTATGGGCATATTCCACCCAGAGCAGGTGTTGAGCCCAGGCCCGGGGATTTTGGGAGGCCACGCACCTCAGTGCCTTCTCCAGCTCTTGGTTCATGCGTTCAGTTTGGCCGTTTGACTGCGGGTGGAATCCAGACGATAGGCTGGCGGTGGCCCCAAGGAGATGACAGAACTCCTTCCAAAAGGTTGCTGAGAATTGCGGGCCCCGGTCTGACACTATATCCTGGGGTAGGCCATGGATACGAAACACATGTTCCAGGACCACCTGGGCGGTCTCCTTAGCAGAGGGTAGTTTGGGAAGGGGCACGAAGTGGGTCCTCTTACTAAAGCGGTCAACAATGGTAAGGATGACTGTGTGTCCGTCAGAGGGCGGAAGACCCGTAACAAAGTCCAGTGAAACGTGGGACCAGGGCCTCTTGGGTATGAGTAGGGGTTGCAGCAACCCAGCAGGAGGCTGGTTGGGGGTCTTGTTTCGGTTACAAGTGGGACAAGCTCGGATGAATTCTCGGACATCCCGTCTCATCCGCCGCCACCAGAACCGCTGGCGGACCAGATGAAGGGTGCGAGTGATGCCGGGATGACAGGCCAAACGGGATTCGTGCCCCCACTGAATCACAGGTGACCTGAGATTTGCTGGAACAAACAGACGGTTGGGGGCGCTGGTGCTTGGGCCTGGCTGGTCCCGAAGAGCCTCCATGACCTGCTTCTCGATCTCCCAGGTGAGGGCCGCTACGACAAAGTGGCTGGGAAGAATGGGGGCTGGCATGGCGGTGGTCTCGTCCTTCTGAAACATCCGGGAAAGGGCATCAGGTTTGATGTTGCGAGATCCCGGGCGGTAGGAGAGCGTGAAATTGAAGCGGGTAAAGAACAGAGACCACCGCTGTTGACGGGAGTTCAGCCTCCTGGCTGTTTGGATATACTCCAGGTTTTTGTGGTCTGTCCACACTATGAATGGTTCCTTTGACCCCTCTAACCAGTGCCGCCATTCTTCGAGGGCGAGCTTGACAGCCAACAGCTCGCGGTTCCCAATGTCGTAGTTGCATTCGGCTGGGGTTAGCCGACGGGAGTAGAAGGCACAGGGGTGCATCTTGCCATCCTCAGCTGCTCTTTGAGAAAGCACTGCACCCACTCCCACATCCGAAGCATCTATCTCCACCACAAACTGCCTTGCTGCATCTGGCATCTGGAGGATGGGAGCAGAAGTGAAACGTGTCTTGAGGATATTGAAGGCCTTATCAGCAGCTGATGTCCATTGGTACGGTTGTTTAGTGCTGGTTAGCGCCGTGAGGGGTGCAGCCACTGTGCTATAGTTTCTGATGAATCTCCTATAAAAGTTCGCAAAGCCCAGGAACTGTTGCAACTTTTTCCGAGACTCAGGAACTGGCCAGGAAGTGACAGCCGACACCTTCGTGAGATCCATCTGAATGCTGCCCTCGGTCACCACATACCCCAGGAATGAAACGGTTTTGGCATGGAACTCGCACTTCTCTGCCTTCACAAAAAGAGAGTTCTCCAGCAGGCGGCGCAGGACCAACTGGACGTGGTGCGTGTGTTCTGACAGAGTCTTTGAGAATATTAAAATATCGTCAAGGTACACAAATACGAACGTATTTAGCATGTCCCTGAGGATATCATTCACTAGGGCTTGAAAAACTGCTGGGGCATTGGTGAGGCCGAAGGGCATGACGAGATATTCATAGTGGCCGGTTGGTGTGTTGAACGCTGTCTTCCATTCGTCTCCCTCCCTCATCCGCACCAGATGGTAGGCATTGCGAAGGTCCAGCTTTGTGAATACGGTGGCTCCCTGCAGCAGTTCGAAGGCAGACGAAAGTAAGGGCAGTGGGTAGCGATTCTTAACCGTGATGTCGTTCAGACCCCGGTAATCTATGCATGGACGAAGAGAACCGTCCTTCTTGCCGACAAAGAAGAATCCCGCTCCTGCGGGGGAAGATGACGGTCTAATTATCCCGGCGGCAAGAGAGTCATTAATGTAGTCCTCCATGGCCTTTCTTTCCGGGGCTGACAGTGAATACAGACGACCCTTGGGGGGTGCTGTTCCAGGCAGGAGATCAATCGCGCAGTCATAGGGTCTGTGTGGGGGTAGAGATGTCGCCTTGGATTTGTTGAACACCTCTTTCAGGCTGTGGTAACAGGCCGGAACATTGGATATGTCGGGGGTAGCGCTAGGTATTTCCCGGTGAACGGGCAGGGTGGCCCCCCTTAAACAGGTCTGGTGACAACTCCTTCCCCACTCACGGACTGTTCCTGTCTCCCAGTCGATGTGGGGGTTGTGCTGACGGAGCCACGGGTATCCAAGAATGAGTGGTTGGCCAGGTGAGTGTAGGAGGTGAAACTGGATGGACTCCTGGTGGTTTCCTGACAGCAGGATTGTCACAGGGACGGAGATATGAGTGACAGTGCCAAGATGATGCCCATCCAGGGCTCGTGCAGGAATGGGTTGTGTCAGTTGATGACGGTTCACGCCCAGTTGCCGTGCAAGCTCAGGGTCCATGATGTTTGCTTCGGCTCCGGAATCCACAAGGGCGGCCAATGTATGAGTCTTGTCGGAAAGCTGAAGGCGGAGATGAAGCAGGGTTTTTCGGATGGAGGGAGACTGAAGATTTGTTGAGCTCACCCGGATCTCCCCTACACCTGGTGAGCTGCGGCTTTTGCCGGACAAGTGGCGACACGGTGATTTTCACCACCACAGTAGAGGCAAAGGTTGGAGCTTAGACGGCGCCGACGCTCCTCGGGAGTCAGAGAGGCACGGCCAATCTCCATGGGCTCAGGCTGGTTGAGTTGGCTTTGGGACTTGACAGGCAGGGGCTGGACAGAGGTGGTATCGACCCGAGTGCGGATGGCAGGTTGACTGAAACGGCCCTTCTCCCTCCTCCGGGTCTGTATACGGCGGTCAATGCGGACGGCAAGGTCAATGGCGGCATCAAGCGTTGAGGGCGGATCATGGGAAACAAGCTCGTCTTTGATATAGTCCGCCAGGCTATGGAGGAAGGCTTGCACCAGTGCCTCTGGGTTAAACGAGCTTTGACTGGCCAGGGTACGAAAGTCAATGGAGAAGTCTGCCACTGTCCGATTTCCCTGACGGATGGTGAGCAGAGCTTGTGACGCTTCGGCTGTTGGCGAGCCTAGGTCAAAGACCTTTAACATCTCCTCCTCAAAGGCACTGAAGGAGGCACAGGCTGGGGTTTGCCGGTCGAATTCCGCCGTTCCCCACAACCGAGCTCGACCGGTGAGATGTGTGATGACATACCCCACCTTGGCTCCCTCTGTTGAGAAAGTCCTGGGCTGTAGTGCGAACTGGATTCGGCAGCTGCTCAAGAATGGTCTCACTTGCTTCTGGTTTCCATCAAAACGTTCCGGGTTCCCAATCTTTGGTTCAGGAGTGTGGGGATCTGGTGGCAGCACTGCCGGGCCTGCAGCACTGGGACCTCCAGCGGCGGGATGAAGGAGTGTCGGTGGTACAGGAACAGAAGGACCAGGGGTGGGTGCAGGTGGAGTAGCCGGGTTTGAGAGTAGTTGCAGGGCTTGGGCTAGCTGTTGTTGCTGCAGTTGGAACTGTTCCTGTTGTAGCTGAAACTGTTGCTGCTGCTGCTGAAGCTGTTGCTGTTGCTGCTGGATCTGTTGTTGCTGCTGGTTGAATTGCTGTTGTTGTTGGTTGCCTAGCTGGAGAAGGGAAGCGATGTCACCAGCCATCCGATTTATGTCTCCCTCAGAGCGTTCCAGTCGCTGTAGGGCAGTCATCTCTGGCTCTTCTTCCATCGTGGTCAGGGAATGCGCTGGGTCCATGATGGTCAGATCGTTCTGTCACGGACAGAAGAGGACCCAAGAGCGCAAGTTCAAATTCAGAGTTCTTTATTGAAGGGTTCAGGGGGGAAGAGGAGTGAGATGATCGTGAGGTCTTGGGAGGTTCCGGTTCCAGGGGTGCTAGGAGTGCCAGGGGTTCCAGGGGTGCTTGGGGCTCTGGGGTTTTTCAGGGTCCTGTGGGTTACCTGGGCTCCGGGGGTCACCAAATGTCCGGGGGTGTCCAGTCCAAAGTGCTTAGTGTGTGTGTCCCCCAGTGATCGAGCGGCGTGTCGGGCTGAGGGTGGTGAAGCGTCTGGGCTCGCTCATCTGGTGGTCGGAGACCTGGGGGGACACACACACAACAGCAATATCAATGGCAGGCAGAAGTACAGATCAGGGCTGGGCAATAATCGTGGTGAGAGACAGAAGGCAGAATCGAGTTACCGGAGGGGCTGAAGATCGGAGAGTAGTCGAGATCCAGAAGGCAGGTCGGGATAGTCGGGGCAGTAGAACAAGGAGGCAGTCAAGAAAGGTTCGGTATCAGAGACAGGAGTCAGAGCGCAGACAGGCAGGTTACTGGTCCGGGTTTGAAGACGATCTGACAGGGCTTGGCTGAAAAACAGGGCTTGATATACTGGGAGAGGTTAGTGGGGAAATGCAGTGCAGCTGGCAGAGTAATTAGAACAGAGTGAGGCAAGGTGAGGATGGTGAGTGGGAAATGCAGTGCAGCTGGCCAGGTAACAAGAGCAGAGCAGGGTGGATCCAGGTGGAGCTCGTTAGGCAGAGTAGGGAGAGAGTGAGCAGAGTGGCAGAGAATTGAATGCAATTAAGGTTGTTACCAGGGAGAGAGAGTGCTCATGACACTTTTCTTGTTCTTCATTTGTCTGTCCTTTTCTGTTCTGGCCTTCTTGTTTTCCCCCCTCTCCTCTCCTATCCTCTCCTCTCTCCGATTCTCGGTTTTCTGTTCTCTGTTCTCGTCCTTTACCCCCGTTCCTTCCTTCCTTCTTTCTGCGTCCTGCTCTCCTTCCACTAAACTGCTCCTGAAGGATCCTGCTAGTGCAGTAGCCTGTAAGTCTTAATCTGTGTGTTTGGGATGGAGGGCTGGGGACAGTGGATGTATGGATGCGGCATTGATTGATTGATTGGGGACTCATTTGATTTGATTCAAAAGCTACAGTCTAGTGCCACATATTTACAACTCAAGACATTTTTAGTAATGCACTCACTCAACAACCTGTTTTGAAGAATTGTGCTGAATTAGAATCACCTGACTCTCACAACCTAATAACCTATAGTGCAACTTTCACTTTCCCTGTGGCACTGGGTTGTAGCTTCTGTAGGCCTTAAATTATGATGCCTTAGTTTACCAGCTTGACCTACATATACTCTACAGAAATAATGTGCATTATTTGCATGGACTCTCCAAGTCATGTAGATGCAGTGTATGGCTCATATTGCACAGTAATACAGTATGTTGCATGAGGGCCATAAGATGGCTGCATGATTAGAAAGCATGTTCTGGAAGACTTTCTGTCTATTGCGTGGCTCATGCTAAATACCACATGGATGCTTCCCTGAAGTACACATCAAATTGCATTATAAGGTGCTGGATGGAATGTGCTGTTCTTTGATTACATTATAAACTGAATCCATCTTCTGTATTCTGATAATCTCATACAGATGTATAGTCTAGGCAAATGCATACTGTAGGTAGGTAATGCACTGTAGTTTTCAAGCCCACAGTGTTCAGACATCAAATTTGTGCATTTGTTGAGAGGTTTTCTTTTCTTCTTCTGAATGTTACCATTTGCATTATTTGTGTGTCTGTATGTGTGTGCGTGTGTGTGCGTGTGTCCATGTGTGTGTGTGTGCGTTTACTCTACATGATATTGGCATTGGCTATGAATTCATCACTGTCTGTGACCTTTGAGCTATGTCCTTGTCTTGCACACTAAGTGTTCTGTCTAAGTCCAGTGTCTCTTGTGTGTGAATTAACTGTTTTCTTTGTCTTCCTCTGACTTTTCCCAATCTGTCTTTCCTTAACCTGTTTTTCGCACCCATTTGCCATTTGCCCTTAGGAGTTACTTGTACTCTCCTTCCCGCTACCACTTGAGGTACAATTTCCTCATTTAAGGACACCAGTCATATTTCGTAATGATAACCAGGCAGTAGAGGTAGCTTAATGGCCCTGGTTGACAATATGAGGAAGAAGGAAAATGGCCGTCTGACTATTACCCTGGAAACAGACAGCAGGTGTTGAAGGCGTGGAAAGCCGGCGGAAGTAATCGACTTTATGTGCAAGAGGTGAAAGCTGCAAGCTGTGTCTAGCATGGAGGGCGTGAAAAGTGTTAAAAGAGAAGTTGAGCTCGAGCAACAATATGCAACTAGCTATGATGCGGTTCTGTGGCAGCAAATTGAATGATAACACTTTTCTAAACACGAGCTTCGATTGGTTGCGCTCCCTCATTGAACGTTTAAGGCTGAATCTTTATCCAAGTTCATCACCCCTGATCAGTGCTTTCCAGACTCTGCAGCGTTTTAGCTCTTTCAATGCCTGCTGTCTGTTCCCACAGTTAGGGTGTTTGCTTTAGCATTGCAGTGTCTTCACACCAGAAGGGCCCAAAGCTGTAAAATCGGAAGAAGCACTTTAAATGGAGACGAGCTACAAGCTACGTAAACACTGGTAACCAGCTGGAATACAGCAATGATTGTATTTACTTTATCAATTTTACAACTTAACTCGCTTTTGGTGTGAATGCTGCATTAGTGTCACTGATGCCATCGTAATAACAAGCAGATGGTCATTTGGAAGTTCTTTCCTCTTTTGTTATGTGTGATCAAAATAGAAACAATGGAACGCCATTACCTTTTCTTTTCTCTTTTCATTCCCTTTTTGTCTCTCTGATTTAGTAGTGGTCTAATTGCTGTTCACAGATAAACGCTTGATTCAGGGCAATTGGCCTGAAATAATTATGAAGTCATGGACGTTCAGAAATATTTACACCAATTACTGGAATGTTCTCAATAGCAAACTTGAAATGGCCACACTCTCATTCTTTTGTACCTTATGGCGGAGTTGTTTCTTTTAAATGCAAAGTGACAAGACAACAAAATAGCCAAAAAATATGAGGAACCACTTTTATTGGACTTCTTTATTGAAACATCAAAGAAAGAATGAGTGTGGTGTGGAAGTTTTTTGCACGTTTGCTTGCTTTTAAACTCAGACCCCAAGAGGCGTCCTTACACTCACTTGGGGCTAGAGTACACACACACACACACACACACACACACACACACACACACACACACACACACACACACACACACACACACACACACACACACACACACACACACACAATGTAAGCTTAGTCAAACCCTAGCTTGTGTACTAAATGATTTCTGAAAGCTGTACGTCTCTCAAATGCATCTGGAGAAAGCTTCAACTAATCACAACACTCACTATAGTGTATTGTGAAATACAGGGGTTTGACAAAATAATGGAAACACCTGTCATTTTAGTGTGGGAAGTTTCATGGGTCAAATGGACCAGCCTGTTGGCCAATCTTCATTCATTGCACATTGCACCAGTAAGGTGACGTATGAAGGTTCAATTAGCAGGGTAAGAGCGCAGTTTTCCTCAACATTTTTCAATGCACACAACATTATGGGTGACATGTCATAGTTCATAGTTCCGCAAATTGAACAGTTCACAAAAAACAGTTACTCCAACACGAACAAAAATGTCCATAAAAAGTTTTTAAGTGTCAGAGGCAGTGCATGGTTAGCCTGATTATCATCGACTTTAAAATCTCTTCGAGACTTGGTCTGACCAAGAGCATAACAATGGTTGACCCGCCTCCCTTGGTCTGCTAATGGTTGTTTGCTTCCTGACAAAGTGGGAGGAGTTCTCGTTTTTCAGGGAACTGCATTAGCTCCTGACCTGGGGGTCGTTTCTCGACAGTGCCTTTGCTAACTACTTTAGCCATTTTGTTCGTTCTTAAGACCAACGTTGTAACCAAGGTCTTGAGTTGGTCTTAAGTTGTTCTTAAGTTGTTCTTAAGTTGGTCTTGCGTCTAAAGACCAACTGAAGACCAACTTAAGACCAACTCAAGAGCAACTTACGACCAACTCAAGACCGACTTAAGACGGTTAGCAACGACAAGAATCGAGAAACGGAGTCCTGACTAGCAGCAACGCTGAAGGTGTTGCGTCACTAGGAGGGCACGGCCTGGCTAGTGCGTAATGGTTTTGCTGTCATCTACACTGTCGAGAGACAACGCCGTGCCCATCCGTTGTCAGAGAAATAATGCCAGCCGAATTGCATGTGATATCCCTTAATTAATCACATGCTAAACGAATGGGATTGGAGCTAATTGGAGCTAATTGGAGCTTGCTCACTCATGTGCATTGTGTTTCCAAAATTTGGAAATTGCGATACATACAAACATTGCAGCACATTTACTGTACATTGAAATAGATCAGTCCTTGGTGTCTTGTGAAAAGTACACAGGGTCATTGGCATGCAGAAAATCTCTACCCAAATATACTGTAGCTGTGCCTGGCAGAGGTACTGAGTTTTTTTCGTGAATGGTTACGACTACCATCATAGAAATTTACACTTTTTATAATGTACATTAATAGGTGTATCCGTTCCATGAAAAGGTACCATTTTTTAATTACCAGTCAGACATACTGTATTTGGCTGCAAAGCCAACTTTGTCCAGACCAGTACCTAAATAGTAGTTGTTTTACTATGTAAATATTAATAAGCAAAGATCAAATTTGTAAATGGCCAGTATACATTTTGGAAATGCATAGCTACTAACCGCAGAAATACACCAGCGGCGATCTGAGCGAGGCGAGCGACGGAAGTAATTGACTTTGTATTGAGTCGTGCGACAAAGCGATTCTGGAGACTAGAGCAATTTGCGAGACGAGCGCGACAGTTTCAAGTTGAAATCTTTTCAACTTTCTATGACGCGGTTCGGCGACAAGCCGCGACAGCCAATGACTGTATAGAGGTCAGTGACCACAGCCAAAGATAATACACTCTAGGCATGGTACGGTTTGCATGTCAAGGAACGGGGTAGTGCGCAACCGCACAGTGCCCACGGTTTCCAAAAAAAAAAAAGAGTGACCACCAGCGGACAACGCAGTTAAAATCCTACTACTTTTACAAGCATAAAACACAAAGAGTACGTAGGATATTGTGTGTGGAAAGACTGATTTCTATCAGCCAACTGAAAGGCATAATGTAACAGCATGCACCAGCTGATTAGGCTACAGTAGCCTACAAGCAAGTGCAGGTCGGTCAGCAGCGTCTCCCTCTCCCCCCTCTCTCTCCACGTTAGCGCAAGTGACTGCCCCCAGCCTTTATTCTGACCAATTTGAATTAAATGAACATGAATTTACAAAAAATGACAGATTAGCAGAACAAAGTAGACTATGACTTACGTTACAGTAGCCTAGTGTAGGCTATATCCACGTGGCATTGAATGGGGATTCCGGACGGCAAAATGTGAGATAATTGAACATATCCATCAGATTCACTGCGCTGTCCTTAACTGCAATCAACTGTAGGCCTAATTATATGTAGCCAGTTAAACTCTGATGGAATGAAAGGGACTTTGTGCTGTTGCCTAGTTAACATTGATGTTTAACACTAGGCCTATAACCAAAATAAAATGTGACTGATTTAACAGGCTCAGCTTCACAGGAGTTTTGTGAAACATTCATGAGCTTGATGACACTTCTAAAAAAACGATCTTTTTAAATTATTTGTTACCTTAACTTTCACATTTTAACATAACTTAACCCTATCACTTGTTCACTTGAAATTGAATTTGACTTCTGATTTTACTTCTATGCTTCTCACGGCCGGCAGATTCATGATAGGAAGCAACTGATTCATCCTAAGCGCAAAACTCGCAGAAAGCGGTATGAAAATAAAAGTACAATTCGTTCTCAGTGTGTCATTAACCAAAAAAGTCATACTGCACTGACCTAATGGTCCCATTGCCTACAGGAGTGTAGCTGTTTTATTTCTTACATGTCAAATGTGTTATAGTATGTAATATTTGAATATTTGTCAAAAAGTTAGGACTTAGTTCTCCCTTTTTGTGAAATAAATGGAAGCATGTTAAAATCATTGATATCTTTCCTCTTTCAGTAACTTCACCTTGTTAGGTTAAATGAAGTCAAATTCAACATACCCATGAGAAGCTTACATTTTCATTCTAATTTTTCCAGTGCATAATACATTTTATAAAAAAAAAAAAAAACAGAACTGTACAAAACCGAAAAAAACGTGACCTTGAAACCGTGATATGGACCGAATCGTGACTTTTGTGAACCGTACCACCCCTAATACACTCATATAAGACACACAAAAGAACCCATATATGGTCTAAGCAAATGTTATGGCATATGCAGTGTCCCATTCCTCATTTTCCTGATATAATACGTATAAGGCACACATGCATACATATTCCATATACTGCAGCATATTAACATTATAGGCTACATGAAATGTGTATACTTGCTTACTCATATGGCACATGAAAGTGGCACACAAATTCTTTTTTTGCACATTTCTATTTCTATCCAACATTTGTATAGCCAGGTCAATATTTTAGTAGTAGCACATGTCAGGGTGGTGCAACCACAGCTAATGCCACTATTGTATGGAATGGATTAAATTATTATTATTATTATTTTTGGATTATTGAAGAAGCATACATTGCATTACATTCATAACCAGTGACTTAATTTATTTGCATAAGCTGTAGTTGTACCACCTGACACCTCAGCCCCAAAAAACGTCATTGACCCAGCAATGTAGTGTGATTTGTTTTCTTATATATATGTTTTACCTTGCTATGTGCAGTAAGGAGCAGCGCTCCTCCATGAAGCTGTCTGTGTGGGAGCAGCGCACCTCACAGTTGCGTCGCCACAACCTTCGAGCCAGCAGTGAGGCGCTCTACAGCGAGCTGGAACCCGAGGAGCGCCGCCACCTCTCCTCCGCCCTCCACCTGTGGCCCGACGCGAAGGCGCACCACGACCGGCCTTTGCTCGTTGATTTGGGCGACGACATTGCCAGCGGGAATGGCGACCGAGCAGGCAAGACCGAGAATGGGTCAACAACAATGAGGCCTGCTGCAACAGAGGGTGTGGCGGCCATAAGTGACAAAAATGCCCAACAGCAGCAATCGTTTCAGCACACAGCAGAACCTCCACACAAGCACCACTGCCACAGGGATCGCTTGTCCCACAAGAGAAGCGAGAATCAGGGGGGGGATCCGGCCAGTAGGCAGCACCACACTCATCACAATCGTAGCCGGGAGCGGCGACTGGAACGTGGACACAGCCAAGGGGATTGGTCCCCCAACAATGATGCACCGAGGTAGGACTTGGCAATATGACGATATAAAGTATATTGTTATCGGGATAGAAAAGTGCCTATTATGCCCTTTCTAATCCAGAGAATTGTGTGTAGTGTTTTGAAAAGAGTTAGAACTGAAATATGAGTGTAAAGGAGGAATTGTGTTTATTGTTGAGTGACATTGGTTAGGGGAGTTGGGAAATGGGTGAGATGTTTCCAGAATTGTGTGTGAAGTACCAGAAATTGTATGGAAGAAATCGAGAAAAAACTGTAAAGAAACGTGGTTTTGCGACATGACACAGTAAAGAAAAAATAAAGGGCGGAATTCTCCCGTCTCCACTTAAGTCGGCTTTACGCACGCACATTTTACGCGGTCTTATCTTGCGCGTATTCTCCCCTCTGGAACGTCGCCACACCCCTCACGCTTGACTCAGAAAAACAGCGCGTAGCCCAACATAGGCGTGATATATGCTAAACGGGGGGATGAGTCTCCGCCAAGTTCATCAGTTGTGGCTACAAAGAAACTATGGAGCATGGATTTTCAGATCAACCATGTGAAAACCTCGGTAGTCCATTGAGATCCAACACTGAACTTTAACTTTGAATTTAAAACCACGTGCCAAAAGTCCTCTTGCAAAAGCGTTTCAAAATCTAACCTCCGCTCCTTTTCACAAACACAAGGCAAGTATTGGAGGTGAGATAATGAGATGGAAACGCGATGTGTCCCTTTGGCGGGAACTCAGCTGAGCGTTTTGGTGCGCAACAGGTTGATTGAAATAATAAACATGATTAAATGTTTTGTTAAAAATGGAGTTTGGCGTGTTGCCTGGACAATTCCGGATATCAAAATGTGATTTAAAATGCTGATCATTCCCACAGTTAAACAAACACATAGTAGGCCTATTTGCTGACTTTTAAAAGTGTTTCTCCGCTTCTCTGTACAGCAACGTGACATTAAAATAATTGGAAATATGTGGATCTCAGCTGTCCGTCAGCACTTAGGCTACATGCATGCTGAAGAATGAACAAGGAAATTGATCGTCATGAAAAAACGGAGACTTTATATTCTGTCGCAGACACAATTGGACATGGGCATGCAATGCCAAGCCAGGACTTAAACGTGCAGCTGGTGGGGTGTAATAGAGACCAGAAGCGAAATGCCAAAGACATGCTCTGATATGTAGGCCTACCTTTTACGTTTAGCTGTAATGACATTCAGGAAATATTTTCTGCCTTACAAAAACAGATAGGACAACCTGTAGCCTACCTCAGTATGTGGTGGTTTTGTAAGTCGGGCATCAGTTCAATAGGTTACATGCACATATGCACGAGTTCCAATAAATCACAAAAGTGGAGGAGTTGAAATAAAAACCCTTTACTTAACGTCGTGGCTACAACATAGTAAAAATGGTGAAGGTTGTTTTTGAATAGGCATACTTTGGGTGGCTGTGAGGACGACTGGAACAGCGGTCTTTAGTCTGACGTGCCTTGTCAATTTAGCCTGCTTGTGCATGGTGCAACCTGCAACGAGGTGTTTTTGGTTTTGGTTACCGTCCGTGGAGACAACATGATGATCCTCATACTGATTAATTAATTACCTGCTTTTGTTTGTAAGTTCACCGATATGAGAACATGCTCTTCGCAGCTGGTCATATTTTGTCACCATTAATGTAGGATGCTTATGTGGTACTGTGAATGAATTTCGATTTGGACTCACGCTGACGGTAAGGAACATCAACAAAGCATAGCCTACCGTGTAACATGTTCAAAATGCAAGCCAAGCGAGCATCAAATGCAATATTACATTTTACCTCATAGTGGCGCTTGACCTTACTACAGCCCTTTGATGCGCGGAAAGGCAAACCCGCGTAAGTGGACGGGAGAATCCGCTTAGGATTGATTAACATGGGAATCTCCCTGATTTTGGCCTGGCCCCACCCAAAGTGCGCAACTGAAGAAATCGCGCGTAAGCCCCGCTTACTCACTGGCTTGAGTAAGCTCGTAGGCGCTGTTGCACGCTTTTTTTGACTTAAGTGGGTGGGAGAATTCCGCCCAAAGAGAATAACTGAAAACATAATGTGATTGTAATATATTATTAGGATATACTGTATATCGCTATTGTCAATTGTCAATCATCAATGTTTCTTTTATTTTTCTCCATATCGCCCAGCACTACACTGAGGCACCACCACCACCAAGGGGGAAAACCTCTCAAGGAGGATTGGACTGAGACAGACAGAGACAGAGAGGGACACCCCCACTCCCGTCAACAGTCCAGAGGCGAGGGCAACGGGGAGCTTTTTTCCTACAGGGATGAAGAGGAGAGACGCGGCAGTAGGGAGCGACAAATGCACCAACAGAGGGCTCTACGAGCCCAGTCCACACTGGACACGGAGAATGGAAACAAGGAGCGCTCGAGGGGACACAGGTGACATTTAGGCCCTCGATAAGCTTGCTGCAGGATACATGTGCACGGGCATGGTTCGTGCATGAATGCGTTAACATACGTATTTAGTGCGCTTTAGATACTGCATCCATACACCTGCGTTTCGTGTTATATCTTCAAAATTGCTGGGGGCGATTGTAAGAAAGACCGCACAGTTCTACGCGAGTGTTTCCGGTGGAAACGCAGATGGTGGCAACTTTTCAAAAGTGTCTCATTGAAGTTGTCCAAAATTACAAACATTTGTGCGATAATAATTACCCGTTGCACTTCGATAAAGGAGCGTGTAAATGTAGAAGCAGTAGCAGTATCCTTGTCTGGATAGTCCTTCTTTTTGTTTTGTATTCCTTACAATCTGTGTTTCCAATTTCCGCATCACACTGCTGTGCTCTCTCTCTACCCTCTGGATGATACCTCCAGTATGTTGCATGTTGGTCTACTGCTTTTAAAGTGGTGGCATATGTAATTTAAGGCTCGCAGCAAGTTTATTGACGGCCTTACTGTATTAGATTAGATTAGATTATATTTACTTGTACCTAACAATGTCAACAATTATTCAATTATTGGGTAACACTTTAGAATAACGTCCTAT